>NC_046680.1:18714166-19017196 GCF_009870125.1 Drosophila pseudoobscura | reverse complement strand
ACCCACAGGGGCTGCGGCTCCAGCCTGAGCTGCTCGGACCCCAGTGACTCCCGCACTTGCCGCATCTGCAGCGGCGCCAACGGATGCAACACCATCGATTTGGGGCGGATCAATGAGGATGGCTTCCCCGGCACCTGGCAAGAGGTTCCCATCAGCTGCCTGGCCTGCTCCGGCGCCACAGAGTGCGCCGCCACCGGTGGCGGAACCCTCGAGACGTGCACCAGCTATGACAACTGTGTGACGGTGTTCGACGCCAGCGGAGCCGTGACGGAGCGCGGGTGCTCCGAGAAGGTCTTCGAGGCATCCTCCTACTGCGAGGAGCAGCCCAGCCGGTGTCCCCGCTGCAACTCCAACGGCTGCAACGTGGCCAACAGCCAGGACTCCTATGTGGAGTGTCTGGTCTGCGACTCCAGCCAGAATTCCGCGTGCCTGGCGGAGCCCGACTCGATCGGCAAGACGCGCCAGTGCCACGAGAGCTGTGTGTCCGCCTTCTTGCCCCTGTTCGGCGAAACGACGGACCCCAGCTACGCTCTGGTGCGCAACTGCTACGACGATCTGGAGAAGGAGGACCGCGACGCATGCAAGGCCGGCAGCAAATCGTTCTGTGCCACCTGCGACGAGGCCAAGTGCAACACGGAGGATCTGGTGGCCTCGCGGCACAGCTGCCTGATCTGCCAGGGCGACGACTGCCAGAAAGCGGAGGCCACCATCTGCTCCAACTACAGGGATAACGACCAGTGCTACATTCGCTTCGATGAGCAGCGCTCCGTCTCCGCCCTCGGCTGCGTGAGCGAGCTCAGCCACGAGGAGATTTTGCAGCTGCAGCGCGCCAAGCTGCTGCTCACCTGCGGCGAGGAGAACTGCAACACCATTGAGTCTCTGCCCGAGGCCCAGACCTGTGCTCTGTGCAGCTCCCGCACGGACGCCAGCTGTGCCATTACTCCCGGGAGCGTGGCCAGTGTCACCAGCTGCGAGGTGACGGGTCTGCCTGAGTGCTACTCGCGTGTCCTGTCCGACGGCAGCACCGAGCGCGGCTGCCTGTCCAGCCTGGAGGATGACGAGTTCCTCTCCTGCTACAACGGCACCTCCGCCAACTGCAGCTCCTGCCAAGGCGCCTCCTGCAACAAGGAGGTGTATCCCGCCGACCGCCGCTCCTGCCACGTGTGCAACTCGGACACTGACGCCACCTGCGAGTCCGACCCGAGCAGCCTAACCGTGTGCTACCTGTACGAGGCCGAGGACCAGTGTGTGACCAATCTGCGCAACGGCGTCACCTACAGGGGCTGCTCCACCTCCCTCAGCTGCGAGGCAGACTCCAAGACGTGCGTCTACTGCGAGGGCGACGGCTGCAACCAGGTGGATCTGGCCGCCAAGGCGGACGACAACCATGGCAAGTGGCAGGATCTGCCGCTTAGCTGTCTGACCTGCGAGGGCACGGCCTGCCAGGAGGAGAACATTCCGAGTGTCAAGTGCCAGGACAACAACGAGCAGGACTGCCTCACAGTCTTTGGCACCGACGGCGTAGTCACCCGTCGCGGCTGCCAGGACGCGGTCGAAGCGGATGCCTCCGTATCCACCTACTGTGGCATCAACGAGGCCAGCTGCCCCTCTTGCAAGTCCAACAACTGCAACAGCGCCAACGATCTGAGCCAATACAACACCTGCATCTACTGCGACACCTTCAAGGACGCCAGCTGCCTGTGGGAGCCGCTCATGGCGAGCCACAAGACCCGCCAGTGCCAGGGCGGCTGCATGACCGCCCTGTACGGCAGCTCTGACTCCGGACTCGACCTCATCCGCAGCTGTTTGGATGACAAGGAAGAGTCCGACCGGCTCACCTGCTCAGCGGGCACGGACTCCACCTGCTCCGCCTGCAGCGAAGCTTCGTGCAATGTCCAAAGCCTGCCCGAGGATCGCCTCAGCTGCTACACCTGCGTCGGCGACGAGTGTGAGGATCCCTCGCCCAAGCCGTGCGCCGTCTACAAGCCCAACGACAGCTGTTTCCTGTGGATGGACGAGGACAACAGCATCCAGCAGCTGGGATGCGTGGGCTCTTTCCGCAACCAAGACGAGGAAAGCATCATCAAGACCAAGCGCATTTCCGTCTGCCAAGGCGCCAACTGCAACGTCCCCCAGCTCCCGGTACCCGTTCGCTGTGCCGTGTGCGACTCTCGCGAGGATCCCTCCTGCGCCACCAATGCCCAGGCCGTCGGCAGCTTCGACACCTGCAGCCAAATGCCGCATACCGGCTGTGTCACGCGCCTTCTGAGCGGCAAGTACAGCCGCATATCAATTAGGGCCCAATGCTAATCTTTTTTCTCCTCCTCTGGCAGATGGTGCCACCACACGAGGATGTCTGTACGACCAGGAACAGTCCGACTTTGCCGCTTGCCTGCTGGGCAGCGATGCCAACTGCTCCGTGTGCTCTTCTGATGGCTGCAATCGTGAAGTAACCCGGATTCGGATAGCATCAATAAGAGCAGAAAGTACTAACCCAATCGAACGTCTTTCAGATCTTCCCTGCGGATCGTCAATTGTGCTACACGTGCACCTCTGAGGACGACGTCTTCTGCGAGTCGGATCCCAGCTACGCCTTGGCCTGTCCCTGGGTCAGCGATACAGAGACGTGCAAGACCTCCCTGACCGCCGGAAATGTGACCACTCGCGGCTGCAGCAGCAGCCTCGACTGTGATCCGAGCGACTTCCGCAACTGCCGCAGCTGTGTGGGCAGCGAGTGCAATGCCATCGATCTGGCCAACCGCCTGGATGATGGCCTGCATGGATTCTACCAGGAGCTGCCGCTCAAGTGCCACCAGTGCGAGGGCGAGCACTGCTTCAGCTCGCTGGGACCAGCAGTCGCGTGTGACCTGAACATCGAGCAGGACTGCAAGACCGTATTCGAGGCGGATGGAGTGACGGTCCGTCGACGCGGCTGCTCGGATGATGTCGACGACTACGAGGATCGCTACTGTCGCCAGAACCCCGAACTCTGCCCCATCTGCAAGTCCAACGAATGCAACGACGCCTGGAGCACCGAGGAGTTTGTGAGCTGTATTTTCTGCAATTCGGAAACTAATGCGACCTGCATCACGGATCCCTCTGTCAGCGGCTTGGGCCGGCGACACTGCAAGGGCCAGTGCCTGGTGGCACTCCATGGCGAACACCTCATCCGCAGCTGTCTGGACGACAAGGAGCTCTACGATCGGGACGACTGCAGCAGCGATGAGAGCGGCACCAACTGTGCAGCCTGCTCCGGAGGAAGCTGCAACACATTCGCCTTTCCCTCGGATCGCCTCAGCTGCCACACCTGCGTGGACGCCGCCTGCACGAGCAGCCGCGCCCAGCCTTGTCTGGCCTACGACCAGGAGGACTACTGCTTCGCCAAGTACAACGAGGGGGCTGTGGAGCTGATGGGCTGCGCCAGCAGCCAGAACAGCACCAGCCTCGAGCAGTGGCATGAGGCCAATCAGCTGTGGACCTGCACCGGCAAGGAGTGTAACGATCTGAGCCGCCTGCCCGAGGACGACGAGTGCGTGTCGTGCGACTCCAGTAAGACCCTGGAGTGTGCCCAAAATCCGGAAGCTGTGAACACCACTGTCACGTGCCACGTCCCCAACTCACAGTGCGTCGCCCGCCTGGAGAACGGACACACAATAAGAGGCTGCCTCAGCGCTCTGAGCAGCAGCGACGGCGCCGCCTGTGAGGCCAACGGCACTTGCTCCGTCTGCTCCGGCAACAAGTGCAACATCGAGATCTTCCCCGCCAACCGACGCCGCTGCCACATCTGCAACTCTGTTGCTCAATTGGACTGCTCCACGGATCCCAACTACCTGGCCGTTTGTCCCATCTACGACGCCGACGATAGTTGTGTCTCGGCCAAGGACTTCGACGGCCATCTCAAACGCGGCTGTGCCAGCGAAATCCAATGCGTGATCACCAACGATGACTACTGCGAGGTCTGCAAGACGGATGGCTGCAACACGGCCAATTTGCCCGGAGCAGCGGGTCATCTCTCCGCCATGAGCCTGGGCCTGACCCTCATCGTTTCCCTGGCCATCAGCATGCTGCGATAGCCTCTCATTCACCGAAAGATGTGATCGATAGGTCGCCATACTGTACAATTAGTTAGCTTTATAGAATAGAATAGATTTCTCTGCTAGTTCTGAAGAGCCCTAGATCTTCCCACGAACACGAACGATTTGTAAATATACCAAACGAAAATATCAAATAATTTTGATAGCAATAAGTACGACGAAGAGAGGGAATATTAGCCCAAGTCTTACGTTTTCGCTGTGGCGCATTTACTTCAAAGCGAAAGGATCACAGAATACTTTAAGGACTATTATTCTCCTGTCAAGAATGAAATCGCGAGTATCTTAAGGTATTTATACACTCATCTCTAGACTTCTTGCTGCGTTTTTCCAATGTCTGCACTCCGTTCCAGTGTGTTGGTTGGCCTTAACGCCTGTCTCGCTTCAGACTCTTTAAATTCTTGCTCCTTTTTCCGTCCAGACAGCTGACTCCCGACTCCAGCCACCCTTCGCCTACGTTTGCCACGTCAATTTTCCGCTTGAATAAAGTTGAAAAGTGAAATGGCCTGCTAGCCCTTCCAACTCGATTTCCAAAATCCAAAAACAATGGCACGCAAAAAACACGAAAAGAAAAAGTTTCCAAGAAATTGCAAAACGCAGCCATCGGAAATAAAATGCAAATGCAAATGCGTTCCTTTGGCCTCCCCGCCATGGCCTTTCTTCGGTGCGTCGCTTAAAGCAAATTGAAATTTGCTCAGTTTGCCAAAATACGGAATGAAGAAAGGACCAGCACGGATTGGCTGCCATGCCCATTCAACGGGCAGATTTGTCCGTTTGGCTAATCGGCTGCCGCACAGTTTTGTCATTCGAAATTGCCATCAAGATTAGGTCTCCCTCTAACCACAATCCATCGGAGCCATGGTATCGCCCGCCCGCCCCAAACATGGACTCCATCGAGGACTGGAACAACTTTCTGTGGTCGAAAGACTTGTCGCAAGGCCATTTGATTGGGTTTTAATTGCTGGCATTTGGCCGGTCACTCTGGACAGCGGGTCTTTGAAAGAGCCAGCGATAAGCAATTGCGTTTTAGATTTATGGCCAGCAATTAAATGGCTGACAACGATTTAATGCCAAATTACACAATACCAAGCTCCGCATGTGGGCGGCAGCTCGAAGGGGCATGTCATGTGTAATGGCAAATAAATGAACTTATTGAAAGCTCTTCCAGCAATTGAAAGTGCTTGCGGTCCCAGAGAAGAGATCAGATTTCAAGCGTGTATTTATCGTGCACTGTATTAGAAGTAAGCAACAAAAGTCACTACAAAATAGCAGGCGTTTGCTATTTCATCTCTGTTTCAAACGAATCGAAGTTTGGGACTCACGTTTTGCAGAAATTCGGCTTGCATCGTTAATAATCGATGTACATAAGTGGAAGAAGCTTCGGATTATCCGATGCAAATCCTGGATATGAAGTCCACACAGACGCCATCCTTCTGCGCTATTCGAGCAACTTGTCAGGTTGTTAACAGTACATATTAGTTTTGTCTGAACAAGACTATTATTTCATTAACAGTATTGCCTACCCAGAGGACCACATTTCCCGTGAAGTAGCTGTATATATACAATACATCAGCTTAATCAATCTCCTCTCCATTCTCACTTCTCAAAGTATAGACGTGTGTAGTCAGAGTCGAGCCTGTCACCGGATTGATTTTGTGTTATTTGAGAATCCCAAGGATGCTGTATGCCAGATTGGAATGTGGCCTTGCAAGAGTCCGAACCCTCTCAACTGATACTCTCTTCGCTTAGAGCCTTGCTCATCAGCATTCACCGTATAAACGGGCGTTCTTCTCCCCATTCATACCAGAATAATGTATCTAATGGCTCCTAGATCCACCACCTCGAAACATTCCAATGACGTATATGTATCCATATTTGGAATATGAGAAAGCAGGAGGTCATTATACCTATTTATATCAATATGTGGAATCGTTTCGAGGCCGTAGTAAAACCCAAACTAAAACGTGTACATTTTTGATGCCTGAAAACGCCCAAATGTCTATTATTTTACTGCGATATCCACCTTCTGTGGAATACCCAACCTGCCCCTGCTGTTGTTGTTGTTGTTGCTATTGATATCTCCATGCTGCTGTCACAACAAACTGTCTGTTAACCCAACTGCCTGCCCGTTGACCAATTTATTTAGCTGCATTTATCACGTCGCCCAGCAGCGCAGCTCCTTCCCTCACCCCAACCCACCCCCACCCCCACATCCACAACTCTTGTTGCTGACAGCGACAGCCACATTTAAAATCTATTAGTTCGCCGAATGCCGACTGGACTGGACTGGATTGGATTGGTTGCTCTTGTAACCAGCGTCCATCTACCAGCTCCAACGACAACTGCACCACAGATCCGTGGCCTGTTTCTGGTTTTCGGGCCTGTCTCTGGCCTGGCAGAGCAAACAAAATTTAATAAACCGTTCCTGGGGCCGAGGCAGGGGCCGAAGCTATTCGTGCGCTGTAAATTATGTGCTATAAAATAAATTATTTTCGGTTTTGTCATTTGATTAAAATGTTTGAGTGCCAGGGCAATGAGAAATTAATTGCCATACAGCAGCGTGGGGGGCTGGTGCCTTCAATCTTCGTTGTCCGTGGTGAGATTTTGACAGCTGTTGCATTTCTGTATTCTTTGGGGGGCGCCACGATTGAACATGTCAAATCAGTTCCAAATAACGTACATATGTATGTATGTGCATACTATTACCCAGAATAAAACATGAAATTTGTATACAACGCGATGCAAAAGTTTTCCAAGGAACAACAGCGCAACACCCCAACATAAGATCGATACCCGATTCTCTTCAGTTTCTCAGTAGTTCATCCCTTTGAGTGGACCTTTCGCATTCCTGCCTTCTTGGAGGGCTTGAGGACATAGAAGGAGCACATCAGCGTCTCATCCACAGACATCATGGCACCGGCATTGTCGAACTCCCCGCAGTAGTTGGGCGCCGAGAAGATGGTGATCAGCTGGCGCTTCGCAAAGAACTCGTAGCCGTCCTCCACGACCTGGTGGGCGCGACAGATCAGGTCGAACTTGTTGCGATGCACGAACTTGCCAACAATATCGGCGCCAAAGGTGACACTGACGCCGCGGTCATTGTCGCTCCAGCCCATGATCTTGGGATCCGGGTCGGACCACAGCAGATCACAGAGCAGACCTTTGTCGGGCACATCGCAGGGCCGGCTGAGCTGCCCGATCTGGCTCATGCTGAGCAGGTCGGGACTGAGTCCGCCGTGGCAGCAGAAGATCTTCTCGTCGACGACGGCCGAAACGGGCATGCAGTTGTAGCAGTCGACAAAGGTGCGCCATAGCTTGATTGTGTAGCGGCGCTTGCACTCATCGTAGAAGCCGTAGATGCGGTTGATGCCGGCGCTCTCATGGTTGCCCCGCAGCAAAAAGAAGTTCTCCGGGAACTTGATCTTATAGGCCAGCAGTAGACACAGCGTTTCGATGGACTGCTTGCCTCGGTCTACGTAGTCGCCGAGGAAGAGATAATTGGAGGACGGCGGATATCCGCCGTAGTCGAACAGTCGCAGGAGGTCCGTGAACTGGCCGTGGATGTCGCCGCATATCTTCACGGGAGCGGATAGCTCCAGCAGCATGGGCTGCGAGAGGAACACCTCCCGCGATCGCATGCAGATCCCCCGAATTTCAGACTCTGAAAGACTGAGCTGTTTTGCGCGTCGCACATCGATTATCTTGTGTATCAGCTGATCAATGTTGCCCGCATCCGTCGCCACGACACTAGCCGTCATTTCCGGTTGCTCTAATGTCTGGTATCCTACAACTCAATGTTAATTTTGCCGCTCTGAAAAGCCAACGGTTTTCGGATGGAAACATATGGAATGACATTCCCATCGGGGCCTGCCCCGGCCTGAGACAAAGTCACTTGATGGCCGAGGCGATCACATTTTTTATTATAACCTTGTGACCGGTACTGGGACGCTGTACATCGAACGAGATCATCAAATCCTTATCTACGCCCATCGAGGCCCCCGCATTATCGTACTGCCCGCAGTAGTTGGGCGCGGAGAAGACAGTGACCAGCTGGCGCTTTGCGAAAAACTCATAGCCATCTTCAACGACCTGATGGGCCCGACATAGCAGATCGAAGTCGTACTTATGCAGGAATTTCTCGAGCACGTCCCGGCCATAGAGGTAGCTCACTCCCCGGTCACTCGGCGACCAGCCGAAGCCATACCGATCCGGGTCGCTCCACAGCAGGTCGCACAGAAGACCCTGGTCGGGCACATCGCAGGGCCGGGATATCGACTTGATGTTGTTGAGGTCCTTTAGCTGCGGGCTCAGACCGCCATGGCAGCAGAAGATCCGATTCGAAATGACCGCAGCCACGGGCAAGCAACAGTAACAGTCGACGTAGCTCTTCCACAGCTTGACCGTATAGCGACGCTTGCACTCGTCGAAGAATCCGTATACCCGGTTCACTGCGGGTGCCTCGTGGTTGCCACGCAGCAGGAAGACGTTCTCGGGATACTTGACCCGCAAGGCCAGAAGCAGGGTGATCGTCTCGATCGAGTTCTGGCCCCGATCCACATAGTCTCCGAGAAAGAGATAGTTGACCAATGGCGGATAGCCTATGTGATCGAAGATGCGCAACAGGTCCACGAATTGTCCGTGAATGTCGCCCACGACGCGCACCGGAGCCTCAACAGACAGGAGCATTGGTTCTCTCAGCAACATCTCGCGGGCCATGTGGATTAGCTGGTACAGCTCGTCCTCGAGCATGCTTACGCGTGTCTGCTTGGATTTCCGGAAGTTCTTCAATCTGTTGATCAGATCGACCAGATTCCACCCTTCTGCATCAGATACTGAGCTTCGCAACAGGTTGTCGTGCACTATGCTGGATTTCCTCTTGCTCTCCTCCAGCTGCGCAGACAGTGTCGAGAAGCGGCTTTTGGCCCCGGGGAAAAATATTGAGCCACTCGACATTTTATGGCCAATTAGTGTCTGTGTAGTGTAGTGTGTACTGTCTAAAAACGGAGTCCCTCATACAGTCTTTACAGAATTTAATAAATATTTAAAAGTCAAGAAAAATACAATTTGACAGTTCTAGTGGAGAAACGTTTGGAGATCGCCGGACGCTGATGCTGAACCATTACACAATCCACAGTAAAGAGCCATTAGAGAATTGTTTGATATTATAAGAACGATCATAAGAAGGGTTATATGTACACATACGTGAGATCTTAACTCTTTTAAGACCCATTTTCCTCTAAAATATTTTTTAACAACCCGGAAACCCTAGCAAAGATCACGTATGTGAGGAAACAATTGCCAGCTAAGAGCAACCATGTAAAATACGTTAATGTTTTGTTAAATTTTGATGATCTGACACTAAAGAGGTCCACGCTCGTTGAGAACAGAAGCAATCTTGGATCGAGGCGAGCGCAGTGGTTCTCATGGAACGATCAATACTGCAAAAGAAGCTGGACGAAATGATTACGTCGCTGGTGAACTGGAAGGCTGACAAACGGATGCAGGTTCCGGAGACGGACATGGTGGCGATGCTGAACGTGGCCCGACAGGTGCTGCTGTCGGAGCCCATGCTGCTTGCGGTGCAGCCGCCCGTCAATGTCATCGGGGACATACACGGCCAGTTCCGGGACCTTCTGCGCTACTTTGAGACATCGGGGCATCCACCGACCAAGCGTTACCTGCTGCTGGGGGATTACGTGGATCGGGGCCAGCACTCGGTGGAGACCCTGACCCTCCTGCTAGCCTACAAGGTGCGCTACCCATCCAGCGTTCACCTGCTGCGCGGCAACCACGAGTCGGCCAGCATCAACCACTACTACGGGTTCTACGACGAGTGCAAGCGCCGCTTCACAGTGCGTCTGTGGAAGAACTTTGTCGACTGCTACAACTGCCTGCCCGTGGCGGCCGTGATCGACTCGAAGATATTTTGCTGCCATGGCGGGCTAAGTCCCTCCCTGCACGAACTTTCCGACATACGCAAAATCGAGCGGCCAGCGGAGATCAAGCAGAACGGGCTGCTGTGCGACCTGCTCTGGTCCGATCCGGATCCGACCGTCAACACCTGGACGAAGAACTCGCGTGGCGTGAGCTTCACCTTTGGCGTGGAGCAGGTGGAGGCGTTCCTCACGAGGTTCAACTTTGATCTGGTCTGCCGTGCTCATCAGGTCGTCGAGGATGGCTACGAGTTCTTTGCCAAGAGACAGCTCATCACCGTCTTCTCGGCGGTCAACTACTGCGGGGAGTACGACAATGCCGGCGCCATGATGTGCGTGGACCCCGATCTCAACATCACACTGGTGGTGATGAAGCCCAAGAAGCACGACGCTCATCACAACAAGAGACCCATGACGGAAGGTGCCACACCGAACATGTTGATGGACTGACACGACATGAAAATTGTGTGAAAAAGTATTCTCTTCTTTACACTTCATGTACTGCATTGTACAGATTCTTAAATATACAACACAAATATAAACTGAATATGAGCTTATTTTTGCGCAAGCCAAACATCGAGGGCATCATAAGAACCCTCGTGTGCGGACGCCGGCAGTCGAAGCGGCCGATCAGCCAAAAGGATATAATGAGTGTCTGCCATATGGTCCGCAGTGTCTTCCTGCAGGAGGCGATGTGCCTGCGGGTGAATGCCCCCATCTGCATTGTGGGCGATCTTCACGGACAGTTTGAGGACCTCCTGCGCATCCTGAATACCTCCGGCCATCCGCCACAGCAGAGTTACCTTTTCCTCGGCGACTACGTAGACCGCGGCCACCGCTCCGTGGAGACAATCACGCTGCTCTTCTGCTACAAAATCTGCTACCCGGACAAGATCTTCCTGCTGCGCGGCAACCATGAGAGCGAGGTGCTCAACCAGGTCTACGGCTTTTTCGACGAATGCAAGCGCCGCTACACGGTCAAGCTGTGGAAGACCTTCGTCGACTGCTACAACTGCATGCCAGTGGCGGCGATCGTCTCGAAGCGGGTGTTCTGCTGCCACGGCGGCCTAAGTCCCCACCTGAGCTGCATCGAGCAGATCAACCAGCTGAAGCGCCCCACCGAAATACCCAGCGAGGGCCTGCTCTGCGACCTGCTGTGGTCAGATCCGCACCACACGGCCTATGGGTGGGCGCCGAACAAGCGGGGCGTGAGCGTGTCCTTTGGTCGGGACACGATCGAGCGGTTCCTCGTCCGGAATGACTTCGATCTCATCTGTCGGGCCCATCAGGTGGTCGAGGATGGCTATGAGTTCTTTGCCAAGCGCCAGCTGGTCACCGTCTTCTCGGCCCCCAACTACTGTGGCATCTTTGAAAATTCCGGCGCCACCATGAAGATCTCTGAAAATCTAACCATTACTTTCGACATCTATCCGGCAAAGAACTCCACCCCACATACCTCTACTTTGATTCGGCTGGGTCCTCGGGAGAGTGGCAAAGTCTTCAGGGCTGCTATGAGGATTAAAAATGCCATTAAACCACCTCGCTTCCAACGCTCCAGTGAATATTAGTATCGATACCTAGGGTATGCGAAAGTACTTAAACATATTTTGGCTGAGAAATAAAATCCGTTTACTTGTAAAGATTAAACTCGGTTCTTAAAGTACTGTCTCCCTTTTCTCCATATATATCGATGTAATTTCCGCTTCAGTTTGTGCTCCAGCACCGACAGAATATTGCAACACATGTGGCATGGACACGGACAGTGCGGCGAAGGAGCAACCAACGGAGCCCACTTCGTCATCATCATCGGCAGCTCTGTCTGAGGTGCGTACGTGTCTTTGTCGCTTTATTAGTTCGTGTCGCATCGTGTCCACAGGAAATTAAATTAACTCGAGCAGCAAATACAATTTAATTTTAGCAGCATACAGAACAAAAGCAAAACATTACAAAAATTATGCAGTGTATTTATGTAAAAGTAATGAATATTAAGAAGTTTTTAAAAGGGGAAATTATTAAAGATAACTTGGAGGTCTTTTCGACGATAGTTTTTGAATGGTAGTTGGATAGAGAGTGCAAATATATGCCACTGTGAGAGGCACTCATCTTTGCTTAATCAAATAATCAAACCAAAATCGAGTACCTTAAAAAAAAGAAACATCTGGCATTCGACTAAACCCCGACAATCGAATTTGTTCAGCCACAAAAAATACAAAACATTCAAAACATAGAGAAAGCGATACACATAGAGCCGCGGCATTATTTAAATTGAATTTTTACAAAATCAAGTTGATTGTTTTACAAACAGGGAGGGGGGGGAGAGCAAATTTATATTCTATGTTGGTATCTGGGCTTAAGCGATATTTATTTATGGCCACCAACTTGTTTGCAGTCCCTGCTCCCTGGATCCTCGCCCACCAGTCGCCTCCCCTGCTAGAGGGAGCTTATTTTTTATTTATTCTCTCATAGAAACAATTGCACAATTGATTTGCATGCATACAAATTTGTTACAGGGTTTTAAGCCGAATGATTTATGGTTACGTGGATGCGAAAATATTTTATACTCGCCTCTTTTCGTGCCGTAACCAAACTCAATTTGAGGTCAAAGAACTAGAGAAATGCTTTTAATTCAGTTATATAAATGGGAAATCTTTTGGGCTAATCTGCTTGAATGAAGCTACTGCTGCTAGCATTGTATCTATCCATCTGTATCCTCTCTATTAACGCATACGCAACGTATTCCGGAAGTGCAACCAATTTACATTGCAGTTGGCAAACGTTTAACTATTTTTGGCGCATAGCGTCTACTTGGCACCATTTGGTCAGCTCCAAACGAGATATAAAACCTCACAAAAACGACAAATTCTAGAGACATTCCTATGGTCGAAGCTTTGGCTACCCTTGATTAGCTTTTTAGCTTTTCTTATGTCAAACAGGAATAATCTCAGACAGATAGCAGAATAATTAGAAACGTAGAAAGGGTCTTTTCTGAGACTGGTACTACATACCATACCAGAGTATTTGACAGTGCCGGTTATACCTTCTTCTACCCTCAGTATAGAACTTTAAAAATATATACAAATAAATTAAGCAATCACATGCTATAAAAACGGACAGAACGCAATGCGGAGAGGATTTCTGTGTGGCGCCAACAGGGTTGCCAGGCGCCACACTGACGGCCCTGGCCGTGGCCAAGGGGGCAACAACCCTGGCGCTTCATGGTTTTCTATTAAATTCATTTCTTTGGCTACGCTTTTTTTTTGGCGAGAGATAGACAAATGTAAAGAGGAAGTGGAATGCATGACTTGCCCTAAAGAAAATTTCGCAATTTTTTGGTGACCCAAAACCGGTCAGTGCGAAAAGCGTTTGAATAATGGTCGGAAAGGGTGTGGAAAAGTGTGTTAGTTGGACAGGCGTCCCATGAGAGGGGAGGAACATCCCAAAAATTGTGATTTAAAATTAAAGAACTTTCAGAAAGTCACGTAATCCGTTCCAGATGGAATGGGCCAGTCTCGCGAACTCTGCACCTGGGCCTTAGGACATGTAATGCATTTGGATTGCCGCTTAATTAACCATCACGTGCCTCTGACCCCCAGCTGTGGTGTCAGGTGTGGCAAATATTTGGCATGTGGCGCCTCTCGCTCTCTGCACTCCACTTAATTAGCATTTGGACTGCATACATACATACATATACTGGTACATATATTAATCCCTCCATAACTTAATGCAATGCAAAACACGCGCCAGGCACTGGCCCTAGTTCTAATTTATGTTGGTAAATGATAAAGTAAATGGCAAACGATTACATGGGGTCATATGTTTGGATTGTACCACGTCTGAACGATAATGGGCCACTGCCCAGGGCGGCTCTGAGTCACTCTAAACGACTTGAACTATCTACTAACTATTTTTTGGGGTAAGGCTACGATTTATTGAACTGGCAGACTTATCAGCCAGAACAGAACGGAAGCAAAGTAGAACAACCCTCTGACTAAGTCAGTTGGTCAATGGAGCCACCCCCAGATCGCCAAGGATGTTAAGAGTAAACGATGCTGACACTGACACAGATAGCAGGACCTTCGGGGGTGGGACTGCGACTGCGACTGGGACTGGGACTGGGACTGTTGACTGGTGCCAATTTTCTGTTGATTACAACACTACACTCCCACCCACCTATCGCCCCCAGTGGCTTGACAAGGGTCAAGTGAAAGTTTTACGAGCAACTAAAGCTAAACTGTGGCCCCACCCATGCTCCAATCTCTGGTACGCGTAGCCGTAGCCCTTTGCTCTAGTCTCTGCCGTCTATTTACTTTTAAGTTTAATTTGTTTTCCTGTCGCCAAAGGGAAAGGAATAAACAGAAGAAACACCTCTAAGTGGGTCGGACAGCAGCAGATTTATCTAGTGCAAACTTCAGACAAAAAATAGGTGTGAAACGATATCGAAAGGGAATCGAACCACCTTGACAGGGCTGCGGCTGTGGGTGACATAACTGAGTTTCGAAGGGATCTTATCGGGTTGTTTATCAGGGAGGAATGATGGTGCGGTTTTAGAGCATACAGTCGAACTTCTCTATTACGAACCCTACGAACAACGAAGTTTTCTGTACCAAGAATTTTCCTTATAGCGAATTCACCCAGAGATTGGCTATATGGAATATCGACTGTACTTTGTTTCGAAACAGGGATAGACCTTCAATCTGTGCTGAAGTTGACTCGCAATAAAAAACTTTAATCAGTCCATCCGACACATCCAATCACAGCCACCACGTGCTCCTCTAAAGGGCAACAGCCACCGCAAATTCCTCTCCCAAGTGCAACAACTTTAGTGAGAGATATTTCATATCTTTCCAAAAATTGTCCCCACAAAACCCCCAAAGCTCTGTACTAAATTTTCAATGCAACGGACGGAGAGAGGGAAAGATGAAGTGGTCTTCCGTCAGGGTTTTGGCATTGCTGCCAAAATCATACATCAATTTGGAGACATTCGTCAGTGCCAGGCCACAAATGTGACATGGACCAGAGTCAGAGGACCATGCCATGCATTTCCCTCGCGGAGCATGCCACCACAGCCAGCAACCAGAGAGAGAGAGAGAGCCAGACAGGAAAGGGGCGGCTGAGGCAGCAGAGGTACATGGCTGCAACATTGTCAAAACAATTAATCATTGATGAAGAAAATGCGCACGGAACCAGCAAATTCCTGACCGAATGCCAGGGCTCACATCTGGACTCTGATGGACCAAATTCCATTGCAGAATCAGGCATACGAGCAAATTCTTCATTATATAATGAACAAGACCACAAACTAGACACATTTTGCCATGATTATTTTAATTAGTAATTGGACCAATGAATATCAACATAGCCATTTGAGCCGCCACAGGACGTTTGGGGATTACCAATCGAAAGGAAATCAAATCTAAACAAGACACACAGTGAAACTAATAATAATCTTGTTAACTGGGCCGGAATGTTCAAATTGTACCCACATTGGTATGCTAATCAAAATAGAACCTTCATTTGAAGGCATTCAAATTATTAAGTAACTTCTGCGGCTGACATGTGACATCTATCAAATATCAAGATTCTCTGTATCACATTTATATGTAAGCTAATTATAACATTTCTCCCCTTATACACATCCATAAACCCATAATAGCTCCCATTGCTGGCCGGCTTTTATCGTGATTTTATTATTCAATTTTTTGCGTTATTTAAATATGTCAACAAGCAAGATTTTTATGGCACCAATTTATTTATATTTCTTTTCCATTATGTGTAATATCTGGTCAGCTTTGATGCCTTCTTTACGATGCCATTCCCACCGAATTAACGAGTCGTTAGGGGGCATTAAATATGCAATCGATAGAGAGAAAAGGAGGACAAGTTCCTTTCCAAAATCTGAATCACCTGTCGCTAGCATTGAAATTGATTTTTATTATCACGATCCGTGTCAATTGGAGCATTTAAAAATGCCTTTTAATGTTCCCATTTCCATACCCATTTCCCTGTCTGTTCGCAGGGGTTCACCGCTCTTTGTGACTTTTGTTTGTTTTTCAGGTTGTTCAAAACAAACTCTCAAAGTGACTAAGCGTGTAACGCCTCTGTGGCCCTGTCCATAATCATTTAAAAGTTAGCAAAGTCTGGAGGCTGGCTATTTCCATTTGACTTTGATGTGCCGTCTGTACTGCTTCAAAAATTAGATCGATATTGCACTATTGCATTTTTATACAACAGCCAGCTACTTCTCTGTGGGATGATCAATTTCATCCCATAGCTGTGTGCGCCCTGCCGTTGGGCCGGCATCGCATTACCCTGTAATTAATCCATTATGCCGAGAGGCTTGCGTGAGGCGCTTCCATTGCATGCCACTCGAGAATCGCATGCAAATTATTGAAAGCATGTTGAGCATGCCCAAAAAATCATTTACATTTTTTCACCGACTCGTTTTTGCTGTAGTTTTTTTAGCAGCTCTTTCAACAAGTACAAGTCATAATCGGTATTTGCAAAAAAAAAAACCAGAAAATAAAACTGAAATCGCGTGCTGGTGTGGAAAGTACCAGCAACAGTAGGTTGCAACTTGAAACTTTGCAAGACGACTACGACGATGATGATGGCTGTTGCATGTCGGGAAAAGTTTTTAGCATCGTATGAAGAAAAACTTCATTTTGACCTTCGATGGAGTGGCGCTTTTAAGACGTTTTTCTGAGTTCTGTGGCTGTTTCCCAGTCAAAGATGCGGAAACTCTTGATCAAAACGACACCAGACATTCGTGTCTGTGGCAGTGGCACTGGCATTACCTTTTGCCGCCACTTCTTCACCCATTCACAGGACAGGCAAAAGTTCTTTTGGTTTCGCTCTTTGCCCACGAATCCTTTGGGCTAACCAGCGGACAGATGATTGCTGCAAACGAAACTTTGTATTCTAAATAGGTGGTAGTCGGAAAGGTAAAGCGAATGGAACTCGCAAATGGAATAACTAATTAAATTTTCAGCTGCCAATGAACAGGAGCTCATTCAGGAGCCACGGGCTTCTGATAGTTCGGCTCCAGCTCCAGCCAGCTAACTGCCGGCTTAATTAACTTGGCAGATAAAATTTTATGGCAGCCGGGGCACTATGGATAGCAAAACATAATCTATTCGCTGTTATAGCCATGGTCTGAATGGTGCTCGTTCCCGTAATGGGGTTGTCTATGCAAATATGTTGCAATATCCCCTGCTCCACTACTCTCCTCAATGGCTTTTGCCTTTCGCCTTTTATTACACGGGTATTTCGGTGGCTGGAGGTCCAGGGTCTTCAATATTTTCCTGCAACACCTTTCCACTCTGTGCGCATAAATCAAAAGTGAAATTTTTTACACGCACCCGACTGTCTGTACAAAAATTTTCCATTTACATGTGCCACGCCATGTTCTGGTGGAAAGTAGAGGTCAGGTCGTGTCGACCCTCTACCATTTCGTACATAATTGTTTTTTCGTGGTTTGCCCCTCTGTGTGGTGATCCTTAAAGCTACAATATTAACTCGAAAACTGTGCTGGCACTCGTTAAAGGGAATTTTATTTGTATCTCAATTCTGTAATATATCTGAATCTGTTGCAAGGAGCTATTTTCAGGTTAGGGAGGGTACTGTTTGGGAGCTGAAAGCGTCAAACCTCATCGAAGTCCAGGTCTGGAATCAGAGAGAAGGTGGTGGTCCCTGATGGTTCCTCTGGCAGATGCCATTCGGGCACTCGCCCTTCATGCAAATGCCATTAGTGCAGATGCATCCGTCTTGGCCTTTAGGGCAGGGGCACGCCCCGGACTTCGAAGCTGCCTGCAGAGCCTCCAGCCGGGAATTGCTGCCGCAGGAAGGGATTTGGTTGGAGCTGCCATTCGAGCTGGACGTCTCCATGGTTACTGTGAATAGCTCAATATTTAAATGGGACTAGGGAATTTATATTCTATATTCGTATATTTACCTAATAATTTTTTTGAATTTTTTTTGAAAAGTGAGAAAGCAAATTGATGTGCTCTCTACTTTCAAATCTGATGTGAATGATGTTTCTCTAAGGTATGTGCTCTATACTTTGTGGAGACTCCGACACAGAAAATGTCAGTTTTCGGAGCGAGTCCATAGCCTACTAAAGAGCTGATTACCGATTGTGATACCTCTTTATCACTTACCGACCCTTTTTTCTCTCCCATTTTGATGGACCTTCCTTCGGTAATTGCCCGAGCATGAGGCATGTTTAATGAGCGCTTAGTAGTTGGCAACATCTAATGTGCATATTACAATGCCAATTAACATATTTTGCCATCGTGTTTAACAAAGCCAACGACCCAGGCGGTGCCCAGGCAGTACCCAGGCAGGTCCAGTGTTCGGTCTAGAGCTCCAATCAGTCGCAGGCAAAACTTTGTTGGTGGTCACGTTGCCACAGTCCAGACCCCGGCTGGGCCTTGCATAATTGCGTCGCCAAGTGCAGCCAGGTCTGTGGCGTCTGCTCTTGCCTCTACCTCATCACATACCCGTAAATAACCCAACGCAACACACACACACTCCCATTTAAATGTACGAGAGTCCGTGTAGAGGGGTACGAAAGCTGTGGGTTTTTTTTTCCGTTTCGGTTTTGTCTAGTCCCCGGCATTATGCAAATGGCACTTTGTTTTAACTGCGTGCACTACGGTCGGGCATGGGGCATGGGCCTGGGCCTGGGCCTGGCTATGATGTGTGCCTGTGCTCGATGACCAGTCCTCGAGCTGACATTAGTTCGTCATCATCATCAACTCCACCTCCAGCTCCATCTCCAACTGCAACTCCAACTCCTCTCGCTATGCATCTGCCTACAGCATTACGCGGACAATTAATATGCCAAGTGTTATGTGTGCGCATACTAATGACTCTCCACGCTCCATGAAGAGAGTGCCCATGAAGACTCCACTGTTCGCTCTGGACTCCACTCCACTCCACTCATCCATCAATTGCTGTTCATCTCTGGAGCGCAGGCGCAGCAGCCGCAGCAGCAGTGGGAGCATCATGAGTGGCGGCGCCGCCTCCACAGCGTTGCAAGTGGGGGCTACGGCTACTTAGGGCCTTGACCAATATGACTCATGACGTGACCGGACACGTGCGGCTGCCATGTCGGTCGCATCGTTAATCTCCCCACACAATTGCCGGCTAAGGAAAGTCTTCCCTGACAGGTTCACGTCTTGAGGCCGGGCACTTTTATGGCGATTGCAGTTTTTGCTTTGCTTTCTGAAGAATCAGATCTGTGCATCCACTAGATCACCCTGTATCTCACAAGTATTCCACAATAGAGGGGGAATCTGCTATGCAAACCACGTAAATGGTGTAAGTGGACAAAAGCCTCGTTTTAGGTGTGTTGTTGTCGACGACACACTAAAGAAAACCAGCAACAAACGATACCCCAAAAAACAACAGAGAATAGCCCCAATAATATAAATCAAAAGAAAGTAAAATTACGATGCGTCGTATTGAATCACACAGATACTCATGCGCACACACTCACGCATGGGCAGCAGAAAAAAAAATGAATTTCAATAAATTTTGAAGCGGGAAATAAAACTTTCGCTACTTCAGTGGCGCAAAAAATAAAACACAATCCAAAAGTAGAGTATGAGTGTGATGAGTGGTTGCTGGCGCTGGCCGAGAGTGTGGTGCGATTGTGTGTGGTCAAGCCGGGTGCCCCGAGGCGCCCACGCATGCGCAGAATACAAATGCAAATCCGCATGGGAGAGTGTCTCGATCTCGGTCTCTGTCTCTGTCGCTGTCTCTATCGCGCTGTCTGGTTGAGTGTGCGAGCTACCAAGCGACCGACTGAGGTTGTGCGGATTGGCAAAGTGGACGTGCCACCGGCCAGAACCACTTTTGTTGCTCGGCCATGGGAATTTGGGTGAAATGGGGCTGGCTGGCTTTCAAATATCGTTTCTGCCTGTTCAGTTCGCCACTAGCCACGGCAGTCGGTGGTGTCGCTCTGGAGAAAGCAAAACCACAGTCGAATCAAAAGAGTTTAGTGAAATGAGTAGAGCTTCGATTGGACTAGTGATCTGCCTGGTGCTGGGCCTGGGCCTGGCCCAAACTTTTGCCGAGGAGCAGACATCTCGTCCGGAAGCCACACCGGTTTCTCCCCTTCTAAAGCAGTCCCAGAACACCTTCATCCAGTGGGTGCTATCGCTGCTGCCTCAACGTCCGGGCAGTTCCGATGCCGAGAACGCCACGCTGGCCACCCTGAGCAGCAGCTCCACGAAGCCGGAGCCCGCGAGCAGCACCACCACCTCGACGACGCCAGCGCCGACCTCCAGCACCACCACCACCAGGCGGGCCACGACCGCGGCGCCACCCACCCTCAGTCCGCCGCGCAACTGCACCGACTGTGTCTGCGGGATAGCCAACATCCAGAAGCGGATTGTCGGGGGCCAGGAGACAGAGGTGCACCAGTACCCCTGGGTAGCCATGCTCCTCTACGGCGGTCGCTTCTACTGCGCCGCCTCGCTGCTCAACGACCAGTTCCTGCTCACTGCCTCCCACTGTGTATACGGCTTCCGTCGGGAGCGGATCACCGTGCGCCTGCTGGACCACAACCGGAAGATGTCCCACACCCAAAAGATCGACCGTAATGTCGCGGAGGTGATCACACATCCCAAGTACAATGCCCGAAACTATGACAACGACATAGCCATCATTAAGCTGGACGAGCCCGTGCAGTTCGATGAGGTACTGCATCCCGTGTGCATGCCCACGCCGGGTAGAAGCTTCAAGGGAGAGACGGGCATCGTCACTGGCTGGGGCGCCCTCAAGGTTGGCGGTCCCACCTCGGACACACTTCAGGTGAGCATGATTTTCCATCGGAGACTGGCTTTCCGACTAAAATGTTCATCTTTTGTTTCCTTTAGGAGGTGCAGGTGCCGATCCTGTCGCAGGACGCATGCCGCAAGAGTCGTTACGGCAACAAAATCACGGACAACATGCTTTGCGGTGGCTACGACGAGGGTGGCAAGGATTCCTGCCAGGGCGACAGCGGCGGTCCGCTTCATATCGTGGCCAGCGGAACGCGAGAGCATCAGATCGCCGGTGTGGTCTCTTGGGGCGAGGGCTGTGCCAAGTCCGGTTATCCTGGTGTCTATGCCCGCGTGAATCGCTACGGCACCTGGATCAAGAATCTCACCAAACAGGCTTGCCTCTGCCAGCAGGAGACCAAGAAGATCAAGTAGTTCTATTTCTAGTGTGTTCAGTAGTCTTGCTTTAATACTCTGGCCAGCGAAGATGAGCGGCGAATGGAGACCCAAAACCCAATTTATCCTCAGCAAAACTGTCGATTGAAAGATAGGTTTTCATTACGACAAAACCTATTGTTTCTGTAACAAAAACAACTTATATCTGAAGAAAGTAGAGCTTTTTCCCAAAGAAAAAAGCTTAAGACTTTCTTGAGATACGGATCCCCCCCAGAAAGTTGAATGAAATCGTCTTCCATCTCTGCCAGAGTATTCCAGCTTCGGCTCTGTCGAAGATCACATTCTCAAGCTGTTTTATATTTATTGATTAAAAGAAAATTCGCTACATGGAAATCTCTCTCGGCGAGGCATTCACCTTTCCCTGAAGCCGGTTCTTCTGGTTCTTCAGCCGGTTCTAGTTCTTGGTTTTATTTGTAGTCATCTTTCTGACCGTGGTCTTGGCCAGGACGCTTTCGGTTAGTTGCCAACTGCCAGTTGGCCAGAAAAGTTCGCCATGAGGTACATTTGTCTGCTGCTCCTCGTTGTGGTGGCTCTGGGCGATGTGGGTTTTGCCACGCCCCGTCTGCGTAGCTCCGCAGAGCCAGCCAAGATCCTGGAGTCGCTGAGCAATATCAGACAGAACAGCTTCCTCGACTGGATCACCTCGATCCTGGGGCCGGAGTACTCCGACTCCAGTGTCCCGGCCAAGAGGGAGTGCGCGTCCTGCGCCTGCGGTAACATCAACACGCGCCACCGCATCGTCGGGGGCCAGGAGACGGAAGTGCACGAGTATCCCTGGATGGCCATGCTGATGTGGTTCGGCAGCTTCTACTGCGGCGCATCGCTGGTCAACGACCAGTACGCCGTGACCGCGGCGCACTGCGTCAACGGGTTCTACCACCGTCTGATCACGGTCCGCCTGCTGGAGCACAATCGAATGGACAGCAATGTGAAGATCGTGGACAGGCGGGTGGCGCGTGTGTTCATCCATCCCGGCTACAGCACCCACACCTTCGACAGCGACATTGCCCTGATTCGCTTCAGCGAGCCCGTGCGCCTAGGCATCGACATGCATCCCGTCTGCCTGCCCACGCCCAGTGAGAACTATGCCGGTCAAACAGCTGTCGTCACCGGCTGGGGCGCCCTGAGCGAGGGCGGACCTGTTTCAGACACCCTGCAGGAAGTGGAGGTGCCCATACTCACGCAACAGGAGTGCCGGGACAGCAACTACGGCGACAAAATCACCGACAACATGATCTGTGCTGGATTGGTGGATCAGGGCGGCAAGGACTCCTGCCAGGGCGACAGCGGTGGACCCATGCATGTCCTGGGCGCCGGACAAGCCTATCAACTGGCGGGTGTTGTGTCCTGGGGCGAGGGCTGTGCCAAGCCCAATTCCCCAGGCGTTTATACTCGTGTGAGCAACTTCAACGAATGGATCGAGGAAAATACCCGCGATGCCTGCGCCTGTTCCCAGGCTGAAGAGCCGGCCGAACCAGTCTCCTCCACCAGTACCAGCGAGCAGCCTGTGGCAGAATCGGAGAGCACCACAGCGGGCGGACAGGTCACTGAAGGTCCTGAAGTGGAGGAAGCTAATAAATTGATCTAAGATTACACGCTATATTTTCCACTTATATATTACGAGTAATACGAGCAATAAAGGCAATTTTTCCCAGAGCCCATGAAAAAACAGCATTTTCACAGTTCCACAAACATGTTTGTTCTACTGGGATGATTCAAACGAGTTTTACGTAGAACAACAACAATTATTCCAAGTAATGGGTACATACATTGTACGTAATACATTGCTTTCTCTGTATTGGATTCTTGGCTTTCTGCAGGATTTCTGGTAATTGGTTCTCTCAATCTCTGTATCTTTCGACTCGGCTCACTTCAGTGGAGCCTCTGGTTGTTCCAGTTTCGGCTTGTTAGCTCCACTCTCGCTTCAATTTCCGCCTGTAATCTGCTGTTTTCAATTCTACCTTTGGGGCATTCCACGAAATTGCCACTAAATCAAAAAATACTCATACTCCAATGCATCCAGCCCTAGCAACCGCTGCAGACACCTACACTCGGATCGTATCGGATCGAACCGGTCCGCTCTGCGTGCCTGTCCCATCGGTCCTGTCCTACACAACATTGATAAACAACTAAATAATAGAATAAGCAGCTGAAAAAAGGTGCGAAAAGTTTAAAGGCGGCTGAAAGGGAATAAAGGAAAAACCGCATTCGCAGATGCCCTATAGAAATGGCACTGGCAAGAATGCACCAAGACTGAGGGACCATGTAAGGGCTTCGACTGGCAACACACATGAGACCCCCTGACGCAGGACAAGCTGCTGCCAATAATTGCCATACCCTTTCTTAAGGGTATAGGAAAGGCACCAAAAATTATGTTCATCCTCGAGCGCAGTGCAAATGTGCGGCGTCTAAAATTGGCTTTTGTGGTAAAAACATGTTGTTGTACCGACGGTTTCTCGTCCTCCTCTGGCCAGGCTCAAATTTGCTGCAATTGAGCGGAGTTTTGTGTTGTTTTATTTGATTTTTTGCACTCTTGTTGGGGCCGCCGCAGGTTAGAAAAGTTTATTGGGGCGTAAAATTGTTTGATTGAATATTAGTGTGCGGCTTTGCTTTCGATGCCCAATCGAGGATTTTGCGAGTACGTGTATCGTACGAGTATAGAAGGGAAACGAAAAAATAAAACAACAAATTTATTGGTAACTTTTGACAGGCGGTAAGCGATCCTCAGGCCAGACCCGTAATACGCAGAGTTTTGGCCACCGTATTGACAAAACGCAATATGCTGAGTAGGCCATACACCAGAATTTTCTCAATAACATGCAGCCCAAACTGTGCTATATTCGCAGCTGGCTGCAGAATTATTAGAGAATGATTATTAGCAACCTTCGAATAGAAGTACAATTCTCACCTCAAGAAACGTCATGATCAAACTAATAGAACGTTCGGCGAGGATCACGGTCAGGCTCAGACAGATAATCAGCCCCAGTATGGTGACCAGGGTCAGAGCTTCCACTAGTCGCACTGCAACGGCCATTACGTGGAAGGGGCTTGGGTCCGCACTCGCACCGCCAAGTTTCAAAGATTCTGATTTTCAAATATTATTTTTTGCAGAAAAATTTTAAATCAATTTTTTAAGTAAACAAAATTTAACTGAGCACCTATCATGACGGAAAAACCTAGGGATCATCTCAAGCGAAAATTCGTGCTGGTGAAGGAGAAAGCACTAGAATGGAAAGCTGCAGAACGGAAAGCATGGAATAATGTTTATTAAAACCATGGTAGTATATATATAAACATCCCAAAAAATACCAGAAGCTCAAAGTAAACGTCTTGACGCACTCAATCATCGTAAGAGATTGATGTGAGTGCTCAGGCCAGGGAATGCCCTATGACTTATCCTAATTATTATCCTAATATATTCCGCCATAAAATTAAGGTAAATCCCTCCCATTTTACTCTATGTCGATTCTATTTAGATATCTCTTTTGTTACAGCTTTGAGCTCCATCAGTCATTATAGTTTTTCAATCATTTAAGCTCTATGTATTTTTTCCACACGCGACATTTTCCAATTACGCTATGCAAATGCAATTTGTCTGGACTGCAATTTAGGTTCCGTACCCACCGGCTTTCCTTTTTATTGGTTGGCTGATGGCTGATGGGTGTTGTCTGTGCCGCTATAGATTGCTCTGAATTATGGCACTAAATGGCTAGACATGCTACATAATTCATTTAGTCTGCACAGGGACAAATTCCATGATATGGAACATGTGGCTTTGTCTCTTTTCTCTTGCAAACTCATCGCACCATTGTTCACTGGATTTATTTATTATTTTACTGGAGTATATTATGATATGGCAAATTCAATTAGCAGCCCACAAAGTGGTAGAACATCCAGCAACTGGGGCAAAAAATTAATTGATTTCCATGGGCATACAATATTCATATAGTCTTTTATTGACTATTCTGCTGGTTCTATGAAGATATTTTCCTGTTTTCTTTTGATTTTGCCTGCTTGCTTTTTGAGCTTTGACTTCATAAAAATCCCAAAATCAATATTTGCACACGTTGTCTGGAAAGACAGACAGCAGCATAAGCGAAAACTTTTTGTCGCAAATCCCCCACACAGAGCTGGCCGTCTCTGTCCCCGGGGCATGCCCCAGCCTAAGTCAGGGGTAAGCCCAAAGACGAAATTAAAATAAAATGGAATAAACTCAAATAAAATACAATGTAGCTATCGCTACTTCTTACAAGGGCTGACTAAAAATATATGACTGGCAATATTTACAATGCTTCATATTGGATATTTATTGTTATGTGAGGACTGTGAGTGCGGAAGAAGATTTTATAGGAGAATGGCTCCGCTTTATACTGGATGGTTTTCTTTATTCTCTGGTACTCATAGAAGGTGAATAGATCCAGAAATACATACCCACTTCTGTATGTTTATTGCATTCCCAATGTTAGATCTACATAAATTGTTATGTGTATATCCTGTTGCCATACCCTAAGTCCACTAAGTAGAGTCCTCAGACCAGACACAAAATCGCACACTTTCCTTCAAGCTACAGAGTATCGTGAGTGGTGAATAAAAATCATTCCTTCCCAGCTTGCAAACATCAGTATCCAGCGATGCAAGAAAAAAGAATGAAGGAAACAGAAATTGAAGACCGGAAAAGCCACCTGTTATCCGTACACAATATGTCGAATACATATTCGAAATGATGCGATGCTGAGTGCATGCCCCGAATGCCATTGAATTGCGATAAACTGTCGCCAGCTTGCCAGGAAGTTCAATCGTATCTGAACGCTTCAGTAAATCAGAAATAAGAATACCGGCATTTGGGGTAGAACTTTTTAAAAACTGATGGTCAAGGGATGGCTCTTTAAAGTAGATACATGTATTGAGATTGTTTCCCCTAATTTCCCACATTAGTAAGCTTTTCTATGTGTTTAAACTTGAGGACAGTAATAATTTCTAATTCGCCGAATGAAATTTTCTTCTTTCAACCAGCGAAAGCTCATTATAATTCCCAACGTGAAACGGACGAACCATTTTCCCAATGTCCCTCCCCTGCCCATCCACAGTGACCGCTCCGTCGAGACTTGTGTGTCCCTGTCTCTCTGTGGGATTTATTCCTTTGATTTCATTATTATTTTTATTGCTTCGTCGTACTTTTGCCTGTCCGACTGACTGAATTTCGAACCATCGCATTTTAATTTTATTATTTTGGTTTCGTGCCAGCTCCTCTGAACAAATTCCATTGAAATTCGCATAAAAAAGGGGTATTAAAGGCAGGGCATTCACTGATTGTGAACCATAGAAAAATATGGTTTCTTTTTCTACTTTGTGGAGAATAATATATATATATTTTTTTTTGGCACATTTTCAAGGCAGGACCACAGATACAAGCCCTCCACTTGCCACATTTTTATACAACTTTTGTTTTATTTCTCTTTTTGCATTCTTCGCCTTCTTATTAAGAATTAATAATCATTTTTTGTATCCAAAGCTAGCTACAAATTTGGCATTTTGTATTTTTTTATGATTTCTTTTCGCAGATGGGAGGCCTTGCCGCTCGTGAATCATGGTTATGCCGGCTATAATTTAGTTTTAATAGCATTTTCTGTGACATTTATGCTGTCAGCGCGTCATCCAATTTTATTAATGTCCCAATGAGCTCCGCTACATACTTATGATAGGACTGTATGATATCATTATGAAGAGATTTAATGCCATCGCTTGTCGTTGCTTGTCTTTGGGCTAAATGAAGTTATGGGCTTCTGTTTGCAATCGAGTGTAATACGAGTAGCTTTCGAGAGAGCATAGGTTTGTTTTTTAAACGGGTCCTTGAAAGGACTTTTAAGAGTACTTGAGAATATGCATTGTTTCTTTAAACTGATTCTTTATAAATTCTGACTCAGTACATCGTCATGGAATCCTATCCAGCTCAAACTCAAATTGCAATGGAGTTCTGTCCTAAAGACATATGTACATCGCTTGGGGCTTAGTTACCAGTTTTTTTTTAGAAGGCCTTCTACAGCTGTAATCTGTTGAGCCCTGTTCTCGCTCTGTTAATGGCCCTGCTTACCCATTATGTTCCAAGTCGTTTGTACCATGTTAACACTCAGTTAATGGGTTCGCCTTTCCACTGCTATCCTCCATTGCATTTTCCATTTTCCACGTCCAGTGTCCAATCGTCGTTTTAATGAGGCAGCCACAAGGCAGAACTGCGAAACGTGAACCTAATCATCTCGGGCTCACTTAAGTAATAAAGCAATTTACCGCCTTTCAATATCCTTTAACCACTTTTTATCCGTTCTTAGGCTCTTTCCTCCCTGTGCCCCCGCCCCATTACGGGGATCCCTTGAGGGTGGGCAACTCCCACACAAATTATTTTCCTGCTGGTTTCCACTTTGTCCTCTTTTGCGCTACTTTTCCTTCGTTTTATTGTAGGTCCAAAGAGGAGGCTGCTGTCGTTGTCGCCGTTTTTCCGACTTGGCCAGCAGCACACGTTGCCATTTTTATGTCTCAGGAGGAGAGTCAGCAGTGCAGGGAGTGGATGTGGCGGAGCCGCAGCGCAGGGAGTGGATCTGGAGGAGCCTCAGCGCAGGGAGTGGATCTGGAGGAGCCGCAGCGCAGGGACTGGATCTGGAAAGGGCAGATTGGTTCGTCGCCTGTGGCGTTGCCAGACCAGTTTGATTTTAGTGTTCGGATTGGCAGGGAATAGCCAAAGAGCAGACGTTGTCCTCCTTGTGGCTCTTCCCCGCCTCCGCCTGCCCCTCCTGATGCTGCTTCTGGTGTGTAATGATTTTATTACACGATTTTCTATCGAATTTTATTACCTTTGTGCATGACGTTGCGCCAGGATTGCGGCATGTCCTTACTGCCCGTGCAGCCCTTGCGGCCACCCAAATGGAATTTACGCACTCATAAAGTTTTCCCCCCCTCTCGTGAATTGTGTGGGAATATGTCCGGTCAAACGTTAGAGTCCTATCTGTTTCCCCCTTCCGGTCATCATAATTCAATATCGTAAAACGTTTATCCAATTAATTTCCCCGGCTAATATTTATGATCCGTTCGTGCGGGCATTCGAAGAGATATTTACATAGCTGGTGAGTATTTTGGGTTATAGTGCATATATGGCTGGTTATTTACTAGTATGTAGCTATGGATATTCATGCATTTTTTTGGAATATTTCTAGCTGCTGGTTGGTTGTATTAAAAGAGCTTCCAATTATATTACATATAGCCTTGTAGCTCGAATAAGATTAGGTTCTATGGCACTCCTTTTCCCATATCCATGCCACACTTTTGTTCTGCCTGACAACGAACTGTCATTCATCCGTCAGAGATACATGATTAGAGAATTGTTCCGTTCTATGATCCACATTGATCTTGAAAATCTATCCAGCAAATGTATGGAAACCACGCTTCAATGGGTTTCAGTTCTCTATCTGGCATTCTATCTGCTTTGAGCTTCCTCTATCTCACTCTCTGCAGCTGCCGCTGACCTAAACGAGTTAGATTTCCAATTACGACTGGGCTGCTGGCACTTTTGCTAATGAGGCACCCGTACACATTGCCCCCAGCCCTCTACATGCAACGATCCGCACCAAAACGGGGTAAACCTCATTACCGCTTGGCGTGGCTTCGCTTTTATTGTACTAGTATCTCCCAGTGTTCCATGTGTTTTCCGCTTGTTGTTTGCTGTTGTTTCAGTGTCAAGTTCATGTTGGCCAAGTTGCATGCAATGTTTCAAATGGCCGCATGCCAAAAGTAATGGACTTCACTCCCCCCGCTGGCTCACTGTGGATTTCGATGGATGGTTGGATGATGACGATGACTTTGCCATTCAAAACACACAACAGATTCATATGTGGGTCGTGTTCAGTCACTAAATTATGGCGTCGGTTTCCATGTTTTCATTTTCATTCTCATTCTCATTATTTTTATTTGGATTTTGAATTTTGCAATGCAATGGTTTTATGGCGGGGAAGGTCTGGTTGGAGGTGGAGGTGGAGGTTAAGGGTTCAAACAAAGCTCTCATTAAATGCTGGTAATGTCTGTGAGAAATATATTTAATAGTGCTTTATTGTTGGTATCTCGTGTTTTATGATACATGGGCTTCTGCTTCCTTTTCGAATTTGTTTATGGAGCAATATTTGCAAGGTCTTGGGCCAATACACTGAGAAAAATTTCAGTTAAGGAAATTCGAAAAATATATGGTGGCTTTATTCATTCCAAAAGATGTAACTAATTTATGCCTCTGAAAATATTTCTTCATGTTTTCTCCTCCGTCTCTGTACATTTTTCTCAGTGCGCTTAGATTTGGTTTTATTGGTTGAAAGATCCCCCAAAGAGTGCGGCAATGTCAGAGTTGCCTCAAAATGTTGTCTGGAAAACTCATTAAGTGACATGCATATGTGCTACGTGCGGAAAATAGATTCCGATTCAGCTTTGGATTTGGATCGGCTCTCGATCTGCGCCCTCGTCTGTCGCTGACGTCAGATGAGCGAGCTTCTGAACCGTATCTCTAGCTACCTAGCAGCCCACCTACCTACCTATCTATCTATCTTTGTATCTATGGAGCTGGCAAGTTCATAGTTAAATGATTCTGTTCGCCGTTCAACTGTTCAAGCCGCGTTCAGTTCTCGAGCGAACGTCGAGGCGGTTGAATGTGCGCAAGGATCGCATCTTGGTTTCAGCTTCATAATGGTTCCTAGACTCTGGTACGTGTCTGTACTTTGGTGTCACCTGGCTGCAGGCATAGTGCAGCATCGTTCCTTGGAGGATGGACGCCTGGAGCGGCGGAGGCTGGTGCACAAGTACATCAAAGCCCTCAACAAGGAGGAGGGAGCCATTCGATTAGTCGGAGGAGACAATGAATACGAAGGTGAGAGCTGATCAGAGAAGGCTTCTCATAGACTCACGCCTATCTTTCAGGCAACATTGAGGTGCTGCACAATGGAAAGTGGGGCGCAATCTGCGACGATGAGTGGGATGCCACCGAGGGACACATTGTGTGCCGGCAGCTGGGCTTTCCCGGAATGAGGCGGTACACGCACAGCGGCTACTTCGGACCCGCCCGGCGTCGCTTCTGGATGGACAATCTCTTCTGTGAGGGCCACGAACAGGAGCTGGTCGAGTGCCACTTCGAGGGATGGGGCGAGAACGACTGCGAGCCGGGAGAGGCAGCGGGAGTGGAATGCAATCCCCCGGATGATGCACTGATACCAGAGCCCCTCCTCAGGAACGAGGATATACCCAAGTTCCCCATTCACTCGCGCTCCCGCTTGTACGTTCAACTGCGGGGCGGTAGAGAGCGGAACGAGGGCCGCGTGGAGGTGAGACTGGATGGCGGACGCTGGGGCAGCATCTGTGCCGACGGTTGGGGCCTCCTGGAGGCGAACGTCGTTTGTCGCCAGCTGGGCCTCGGCTACGCACGAGAGGCTTTCCAGACGGACTATTTCGGGGGCTCCAACGTCTCCCGGCCCGTCCTCAGTGGTAGCGAGTGCTACGGCAACGAAACGGAACTGGCCGACTGCCTACACCATGATCCGATCCGAGGAGTCGTCAGCTGCCACGGGAGCAGGCAGCATGTGGCGGCCGTGATCTGCGATTACTCCTCGCCCGATCTGGTGATCGACTACCTGGAGATTGAGCAGACGGCACATCTGGAGGATCGACCCATGCTGCTGATGCAGTGCGCCATGGAGGAAAACTGCGTGGCCAGCGAAGCCTATCAGATACAGCGCGACGATCCCCACTGGCGGTATCGCACAAGGAGGCTCCTGAAGTTCACTGCGGCCGCCATCAATGCGGGCAATGCGGACTTCCGCCCCTTCAAGGAGAAGAGTCAGTGGGAGTGGCACATGTGCCACATGTGAGTAGATTACTGTTCTCTCCGTTGAGCACTCAAGAGCACTCTCATTCCTCTCTTACCAGGCACTTTCACAGCATGGAAGTATTTGCCACCTTTGACATCTTCGATTTGAGCGGTCGGAAGGTCGCTCAGGGCCACAAGGCATCGTTCTGTCTGGAGGACAGCACCTGCCTACCTGGAGTCTCCAAGAAGTACAATTGCGCCAACTATGGAGACCAGGGTGAGAGGAAAACCATTCATCCGCTAAGGTTGCTTCTCTACAGCCCATTTCTTAGGCATCTCCATCAACTGCTCCGATGTGTACCTCTATAATCTGGATTGCCAATGGGTGGACGTTACGGACCTGAGTCCTGGCTCGTACATCCTTAAAATAGCCATCAATCCGGAGTTCAAGGTGTCGGAGATGAGCTTCGACAACAATGCTGCCATCTGCGATCTGATTTACACGGAAAACTATGCGAGAGTTCAGAACTGCCAGCTGGCGAGACCCTAAGGGGTTGTACGGGAAATCGGGAAATGGAAGATGGACTGCAATCAAATCAAATTGTGCCAAATATTACTATTAACCAAAGGGAGGTTGTACATTTTTCTACATATTACTATCTTTATCTTAATCTATATATCTCTATTTGAAATTAAAAGTGCACATTTCTAAGGTCTTTCGCTTGAACTTGAAAATCAGTGGTGTGTGAACGTGTCGCAGACATTGAGACATTGAGATTTTCAAAGTCAGCGAACCATTCATCAAGTGTCAATCGTCGAGTCTGCGTCCGAGTTAAGCTATCAGTGTCGCCTCGGGGCGTTGTAAGGGTGTTGAAGTGGAACTAAAAGTGATACTAAAGGAACTTAACTGAAAAAGAGAGGAAGGAATGCTTCCAACTTTGGTTAAGACACTTTAGGTACCAGGAAATCGGTTTAGGATATAATAAGAGAGGAATAAGTATATATCTAACAGGAATTTCTTTTCTAAATCTTGAATTCTTCATCTTCTAAAATACATTCTAATTTGTCTCAGTCAGCATTTGATTATTGATTGCTCCGCTCCTATTGGAACGGACTCTGGCACCTCATCAATAAGTAGGATAGAAATCAACCGAAGCCCCCTTGCCGCCCTAAACTTAAACCCTTTTTGCCCCACTTAACCCACAAAACGAAATGAGTCAAAAATGTAAATAGATTCCCATCGAGAACGTAGTTGCAAAAGCAAACCCAAGATGGGACTAGGAAGACGCTCCCTAAGACGCTTGTTCTGATTGATTGATTGCGGGTGAAGAAAGCTCTTAACTTTGTACATTGAATAGCCCCGAAAATTTAATTAACATAAGCGGTTTAGGTAGAGTCCTCGCAGAAGGATGGCACTGGGATTGTCTTGGGCTCGTGGCAAAACAAAAAGCTTTTAATTTGTATTTCGTTTTGAGATTAACAAATCAATCAAAGTACGAAAGCAACCTACAACCTCAACGCTCCTTCAAAGAGGTGTTGGACTGGAACTGGGCAATAACTTTAAGCTCTCACTGTGGCCAGAGAACGCACTCAACTATCAGAAAATCAGTCAAAGTCCAAAGGAAATAAATGATAACTGGAGATAGAAGTGGAAGTGGTAATAGAAGTGAGAGAAAGCAGTCAAGTGTTGGAGCATCCATTGGGTTATCAGACACGTGCGCAGACACTCACACATGTCCCCACCCCAATGCTTAGGGGGTGGTGCAAGAAGAGGCGACAAACGAGCATATAAATAATTGAAATGTTGCCTCTGCCATGTGACTCCCTCTCTCTCTATCTCGTCCTCTACCTCTATCCCTCTGGACGCTTATACTTTCGCAAAGTTGCAGCCCTTCTGGAGTTCCGGAGTGGGTGGTGGCTTTGGTAGGTGGTGTTGCAGATGACCCTAAGTCCATGGCATTAAGCAATCAAACGTTTGATTTTCATTTATCGTGTAATCAAGCGGAAAAATAGCTTCGTGACCAAAGTGACTCATCATCATCATCCATCGTCCTACTCCTCGTTTCCTGTCATATGTGAGTGGTTGTGTGTCCTGTGCTACTGGTAGTGTGTGTGTGGGTGTATCCACTTATGGCGGGTGTGGATGACATTACGACCATTTGATTGCTTCACATGCACCATCCATCATCAAGCATTGGGCAGTGCTGCGAAAAATCACTTTGATAAGAGGATTTTTCAAGGCAATTTCAAATTTTTGACATGATTTCTATGTGTATAGGATCAGGGATTCCTCTGTTTAATGGGCATTCCGCGGATACCAATTAAACCATCCATACACACTCATTTCCCCGTTTTACATCTTTCGTTTCATCGGAAATCATTTTACTCTCTGCAGCAGGCGGCCTCAAATTAATTGTAATTAAAAATTAAAATGAATTTAACATTTTTAATTATGCAATTTGCATTTCATAATAATTAAAACAAATGTTTGCCTCGTTGCGCCTCCCTCCGAACACACAAAAGCACTGCCCAAACGCACTGCCCCTCAATTAATTAAACAAAATCAACCTGGCTCTCTCACTTGTGCCTGTCCTTCTCTGTAGGCAAGTGTAGCTCAAGTCAGGGGTTTCTCAGCCGACCAGGTTCCTTTGTTGCAGATAGAACAGACAAAATACGAAATTAAAATCATAGTTTTCAAATAACCAATAAATTTCACGAAGTTACACAGAAAATAAAACATTTTTGTCTCAACATTTCAAACAATGAAATTGTGTGTGTTTTCTAGCATTCAAGTTTCATTCAAATATAATTTCATGCATTTCAACCTTCAGCAATTTCCACTCAAATTAATTCTACTCCCCCTCTTAGTGGTCAATACCTAGACCGTATTTACATAAATTTTAAAATGACTATAAAAAGTGTCATAAAACTGAATATGGAAAGCTAAGTAAATGCAGGGTCCTGTAGCTACATATTTGAGTGTGTGTGAGTTTGTCCGAGTGTGTGCTCCTTAAACGCTGCACTTTGGCCAACAACAATTTCATTTGTCGTCAATTGTGGCTGTCGCTGGGGCTAAAAGTGCACTGCGTCCCGAGAGCAGAGTCCGAGCTTCCATCGATTCTCGATTGTTGTCCAGGAACGGCACATATGTACACATGTGTGTCATTGGGTCCACTCTGCGACCCCCACTTTCCTCCCGTACACTACAATTGGTATGTCGTTTTAGTGAAATTGCAGAAAATTGTTTTCCGTTTCGTTTCGTTTCATTTGATTTTCAGTTCGGTTCTTTCATTGGAAATGTGCTTTTAAAATTTATTGCAGTCACAAGCACAAAATTAACTGCCTATGGTACTGGTATGTTGTACACAGGACGAGGCACCCGGGAGAAGTGGAGCAAGTGGGCCATAGAGATACAGAAGTCAGACAGCGTGTGGCCCAGAAGGAGGTGCTGACAATTGAAATAACAATTTGCTGGAAATGAATTGACTTTCGGTTCGGCCGGATTTTCATTGGATCAACATTTCGTAAACATTTTCCAGGCTCAGACGGTATGGAGATGGGGAAACCGCCTTTTGAAGTGAAAGTAAAGCAATTTTGCGGGGCAGCAGCATTCGTGTCTGTGTAAGCTTAAAATTCCACAAATGACTCTTCATCAGGGGTAATCCCCGGCAGTCCCATCATTAGCATCTAATTCGTATGTCATTCTGACATTCCCTTATCAAATCCTTTATCAGAAGGCTGGGGGAAGACTTTCCGCCTCTGATTCCTAGCCGTTGGGCATGTTTCCTTCCGCGAGTCTTGATTACACAGCAGCACCCAAGATATCCGACTCGCTTGACAGATTTCAAACCATCCACGCACCCACCCACATACGTTGACTTATCCCCAAGAGGTTCGGGAGTCTATAGTCGAATTTCCAATACCTAGAAATATACGATACTACACATTTTCGAGAATATTTCAAACTTTTAATGTATTTTATATGGAATTATTTAATTAGAAAATCAGACAAGATACCCTCTTTTTCCGCTCATGTATGGAAAGATGTTACATTCACTTTCAGGAATCCGATATACCCGTGTCCTCTCGAAATACTGGATGTTAAAATTCGCAGAAATTTGAAATGCTGAAACCAGCAAAGGAGAGGAATCACAGTCACCTTTCGCAGTTTCCTACCCAACTCCCACTTCCCACCAAGGCAAACAACACCGCAGGGACCCTTCATGTATCAAAAATCAACAGCTAGAGAAATGGGAAAAAAAGAGGAGGCTAACAAGAGCGAGAGCAGTGATACGCACATGTGACAGAAGATAAACATGAGAAGAAACATTTTAAATTCAACAACAAAAAATTGGCAGAGCTTTTGAGTAAGAGAGTGAGTGCAAACACACATACATATGTATATGTGAATGGTTGGAAAGGAAAAAAGTTTCATGCTGGCGACATTTAAACGCGGCAGAGAGGCGGCGATAAGAATGCAAATGAAACGACAGCAGAGCAGTCCGCACAGGCAGCGACAGCGCAGTCAGCAGATGCAAGGGAAGAATATTCAAGGCAGTGAAAGAAGAGAGTATGAGCGAAACCAAGAAATACCACAAGTCATATTTATACAAGGTACTGAGCAGCTACAAAAATTGGCAACTATTACAAAATTAGCAATTACAAGTCTTTGTCCTAAGCTCACCTTGTTTTGACATACTTTGGGCTGGCACTGCTGAGCAACACCTTTTCTTTGTAACACCTTGATTGTATCCACAGGCAGCAAAAGCAAAGCGACAAGGCCAACAGTTGCCGCCGATGAGTGGAAGCGATCTTAATTGCAGTTCAAAGAGGCAGAAAGCAGAGAAAAAGCCTCAACAAAAAACAGCATGAGAGGAAAGAACATACAAATCGGAAGGCGAAAAATGGAAATTGAGATATAAAAAGGCAAATAAAAAACGGCAGAGATTCCGCCCAAGGCAAATTTATTACTCTGGTTAAAGTAAGCTTGAACTTGCACGAAAGAGAAGGGGAAAGCAAATAATTAGAGACAAAAAAGAAAAATCTCCTGTATAGGGTGACATCTCTAACCTCTGTAATCGACCTAACCTTTGCCAATGGGGAGGGGCTCTCTTCAAACCCGCATAAAAAAGCCATCAAAAGTCAACCGCTAAAACGGATAGCAGATACAAATCCATCCGTATACAAGTTACGCCCGCTTAAGATACAATTTTCGAATTGTTAGATATACACGAGAAAACCAACATTCAACAAAAAAAAATCAACAGGAAAAACCGGAAAAAAAATGCGGGTAGAATGTGACCAAAATGTTGAAAAGGGGCGCACGGAAAACAGGCTACCAGGAAGGGGCAGCAAGAGCGAGTCAAACAAATGAAATGACAAACTCTCTTCCTTACCACACCACTCTTCCTCGCACTCCCTCTCCCTCTCCACACCCCACTTCTTCTCAGTGGGAAGCGCCCTGTTCCGTTGACAAAAAAGTTTTTAGCACGCATACGCCGCGTTGCCGTCGACGCCAACTTTGCGGCATTTCGGGGCATACTTTTTGGCGTTCTGGCAGTGCGGTTGTGCAGGGGATGAGTACCGTCACCAGAGGTGGTGCCGTTCCCTCCTTGTTATTTTTGCGCTCTTATGAATTATTCGAATTTTATGCGACAAATCACCTGTGAAATATAAATTCCTAGCAAACGTCGCCGTCGCCATCGCCTACACCCTGGGGGCGCCGAGGAAAGAGAATGGCTTTCCAAAGCTGAGCACGTGCCGGGTGGCAAGTGCCACGTTACACCGTTAATCGTTCGTTAATCTGTCGTAAAATTTTCCGTTCGTTCGCCAAAAGACAGCAGCCAGCAGGTTAAGTGGATGTAACTGACAATTGCCTTGCGACTCTCGAAACTTTTTAATCGAAAAAAGATGTGACCCCGCCATCCTGAAGCAGCGGGGAGATCCCGATTTTCCGAAATCTCGTTTTTCCCGACAAAAACCACCCACGCTGTTTTGTAATTAAGTGCAGGGCGTGCTGGGCTGTGCTGTGCCTTGAATGACACTTGAAATGGGGGACTACGGTACGTGGAGAGGAGCTCGAGAAATCTTTAAATAGAAGTACTTACGGCACAAGACCATATCTGTAAGGGGATACAGATAGACCAGCAGTAGTCTTTTGCCATGGGATATTTATTGAAATTCCTATAGCTCTGTAATGCCTTCAGCTGTCTCTCGCTTTCTTTGTCGATTGTCGAAGATTGTCGTTCCCCCCCCCCCAACAAATTAATTGCAGACAAAATTTGTTGCATGTAACTCAAAGACAAACGTTCTTATGCAACACCTTTAGCGGGGGCTTGGGGTAGTAGGCACAGGCAATTGTACAAGCTCAACATTTGTCACAAGCACAAAACATTTGAGCACCAGCATGGAAATTAACAAAGAAACATCAGCATTTATCCGTAGTCCGTAGAAGCAAGCCTCTTCTGAAGGCATCACTCCGTCATGTCGCATGTGTGGATATAGTTGTCGTCGTTTTAAGCAACTCAAAATACACAAAAGCAAAGTGGAGACAGCAAGTGGGAGCCCCTAGTGGGGAGGAGGCAGCCGCCCAGACTCCCAGTAAATGCAACTTGAACGGGAAAAATGTTCAAATGTCTCGTCATCATCCGAGCGAGCATACCTCGTCGTACGTTATTCCATTTGAATTCTGATTGTCTGCGAACGCCCCCCGCATACACTCTTACGCATGTGAACAGTGCACACAGTATGTCTGTGTCCATGTCTATAGCTCTGACTTCTTTCCAAGCTGTCACATCTGATACGCCCCTGAGTAGACGCCGTAGATGTCTAATGGTGATGGGGGAACGAAACAAGACCAAGACCAAGACGAAGTCATGGCATTGCTGATGTTCATGACGAAGGCGATGGTGATGGCAACTAAGAGAAGTAATTTCTTTGGTCTCTTGTCAGCAATGACTTTGTTGAAAGCACTGCGAATACAATGGGTTATTTTTGTGAAAAACTTTAGTAACATCTCTTAATATTTTAAACCCTTTTGAGTTAAATCCTAAGAAATTTAATATTTAATTATTATTATTTAATTTATTTAATTTTTGTTTGCAGACCTCCACTCATTGTGTGGTAAAGACTTTCACTCAAATGTTCTCAGTGCATGCCGCCTCTTGAAAACACGGAAAGGAATTAATTTTCAGTTGAATACAAAACGCAAACATAATTAAAGTTGCCACATGACCATTTTGCTACAAAAGTACTCGTATCTCTTCCTTCTCCTGCAACTGCATTTGTATGTACGAGTATGTATGAATGTTGCACATGTTGCCTCGCCGTCCCCTGGCACAGAATCTGTATCTGTATGGGGTTCGTCTGTGGCAGTACGAAAATAAAACCAAATTTGTCACATCGCCCAGACAGGAGTGTGGCAGTCACGATGTGGCAAGGCCCATACCTCGCAGCCACATCGTCATAATTCGCAACTAATGAAACACGCGAGACTTCATTACCTATTCCCCCCCTCCCCCGATGTTCCGCGGTCGCTTGCCTTCTGTCTCTGACATTTATGGCCGACAAACAGAACTTTTATAGCGCTGAAATTAGTGGAGAATTGTGGATTGTGGCTGTGTGGCAAGTTTGTCTGTTGCACTACTACACTACTCCGTACGACTACCGTTGTGGCTGTGCTGGTAGCGGGGAGCATTGAGGGCCTATTGAGTCATAAAACGTGGCTTGATTGGAACGCGACGTGGGCGAGAGGCGTTGCCGCGGGAAGACTGTAGGATAAGTGCAACTAATTTGAGATATACCCCGATGTCGTATCCTTCTGTAGTTTATCTGGCGGACTGTTTTAATGGCCAACTAATTGCGGGGATCTGTGGGTAGCAGACATCATCCTCCGACGGCGAGGTCACTCAATCCGCACACCATGTCACACCACACCATGCCCCGCCAAAGTGTGGCCAATTTCGGCACTTAATTATGGACAGGCCCCTTCTCTACTTTTCCCGGAACAGCCTATAGTATTTGGATGCCTGCCCCATTCCCCGAATGTCTGGCCAAACAATAAGCGTAAATAAACTTGGAATATCGTATATGAAATAATTTCTAGCCAGCGGCCAACCGTCGGCGTCTGCTTTAAAATGCATTTTCAATTTGGTTCGAAAGGCCCACAGAAGGGGGATCAACAGAGGGGTGCAGAAGGGACATCAGAGGGGTAGTCCCGAACGACAGTCCTTTGTAAACTAATTTGCTTGGAAAAATGGCAAACTCGTGGATACAATATATTCGGGGTGGAAACCATCTCGTATCGAGTAAAAACGCTTTGAGGCCTTTTTGCATAACAAATACACGGACACCAGCTCGACCACTGACTGCAAAATGTATGCAAACAATGTGGAAAAATTCAAAAAAACAAAAAGGCACACAAAGAAGGGGCAGCCAACAATTGGGGGGAACGAACGGCTACAGCTCCAAGCAGGGAGCCGCAGCAATCAACAAGCAAACAAGGGGGGAAAAATGGCAAATGGAAAATGGAAAATGAAAAACAATTGCTCATTGTCTGAGCAATTATACACGCATTGCTGCAGCCCCAAATAAAGGGACTTCCCCGTCCACCAGAACGAGTCCTGAAAAGGATATTGCACACACAGACACAAAAACAGAAGCAGAAGCGACATCCTTCCTTCCTTTAGCGGCACATATGTGATTGTCTGAAAGGGATACTCGAAGTATATGGACCAAATGCCAGCTTTAATCGCAATGAAAATGAACCAAATGCATCTGTAGATGCTAACTATGGAGAGGACTTACATATATACAAGCTCTTTATCAAAATTATTGGGAAAATATCCGTGAAAAAAATAAGAGTTTTGAAGTTGTGGTAATTGTCAATGTTTTTCTTTAAATTTTACTGAAAATCTTAACATAAATGTGAGATTTTATTGGCCTAAGCAGTCTACCCAGTTCGGGATATTCCAAACAAATACTACATAAAAATATCTACATTGTCTTCAGATATCATTAGCCCCAAATAACATTACAGACAACATAAAAAGAACAAAACCCAATCCGAAGTCAAAAGGAAGCATAAATATTTACCAGAAAGCAGTCTGAATACAAAAATTATCATTTCTTTGTCAATTTCTGGCCATTTCCCGATTGTCCTCTCATAACTGGGCCAACAATTTTTACTGACTCATTAAAATGTGGCAGTCAATTTGACAGAGAGATTCCCTTAGGGATGGGTGGCACGAGTATCAGGGGCAGCCATTGACAAAGGGAATAAAAAGTATTATGGGCGCTAAACTCATTTATAATTATAATGGACCTTTTACGAACGGTTTTTTTTCCTCTTTTGGCAAGAACTTTTTTCGTCCCACTCCTCCGGAGAACAGGGCCAACATCATAAAAGACAAATGAGCCGCAACCAAAAAGCAGCCGAAAAAACAAAGGCTAGCGGGGGATGGAGAGAAGGATAGGATGTTAGGATAGGAGGAACCACTCTCATTGTCTCCTTTTTGGTCAGTTTGGTCAATGGTGGGAGCCTCTGGGAGCCACCAAATCAGTTTGTATTGTATTCCTTTTCAAGTCATCTAATATTTTATGTATTTTGTGCAATGCAATGACAAGGAAAATGAAGAGGAGGAGAGGAAGAGCCGAGGAAATGGCTACTTTTCTAAGCTTTTAATAATATCCTTTTTATGTCCACTAAATGAAGGATATAAAGTCAACACTTTGTACAATAAGGCGACCATCCATCCGAGAGGGGGGCTTGCCACCAAAGGCTTTGGACATTTTCAACGCCTGCCACCCACTGCACTGGCATCTTTGCCTCATTTTTTTTTTTGCTGTGTCGTGGCCGCTGGCATAAAAACCTCGGACATCGGCCATCAGACATCGCCTTGGTCCAGCCGGGGAGATTGCTTCTTAGTCGCCTCTTTCTTCGGCCAAGTTTTTGTTCCGCCTTAGTTTGCATAAGTTTGCGCCTGCCAGGCGCTTCCGGTTAATGTGGTCGACACAACAGCAACACCCCACTGTAAGAGCGGGCCCACAGTAGCAGCCATCTCTGGAAAACCCACAGACGAACCAACAAATAAGGAAATCAGGAAATGGATCAGGCCAAAGCCAAAGTAGACATTTATATGGGCAAATCTTTGTGTGATTTCCGCTTCACTGGCGAAAGCTTTCTGGCGCCAAAGAGCGGGGCGAGGGCACTATCATCCCCATTCCCGTTCCCTAGCCCCCACTTAATGTGTCCATCAATCTTCCGCTTAGCCTGGACTTTAACTTGTTATTTGGCTACTTTAAGGCAAAGCCAAATAAAATCAATCAATTGAAAGTAACAACAGAAATGGATTCAATAAAGTGAAGAGCTTTCGATTTCCTTTATCCTTTTTGGGGCTAGGACTGCTGCCAGAAGAGATCGATGGGCACATGAGTCAGTGTCTTTACATAATGGTAGAGATAAAAAATCGAACGTTAGGAATTTCCGAAGAACACAAGATTTTCCGAGAATCCGCTTAAATTTAAGCGGTAGAAACCTGAATGAACACTTTTGAAGTTGAGCAATTTACTTAGTTGTACCTAGTGTAGTTTCTATAACTTTCAATAAAACTTGGAGCCAAGATATAACATTTTGGCACTCCAAAAGAGATTAAAAAAAAACTCGGATCTCCCTTCGTTGTAATTTCTTATTTCAGTCTTTTGCTCTGATGAATCTGTTTGATTTGACTTGAACCATCTCCGCCTCTTAATTCTTTCTCTTTCTTTTCAACTTTTCAGAAGATCCAGCGGAACAACAGCCAACAGCCAAAAGGGGGAACAAAATTTCAATAAGCAATTAGATGGCAATTACTTGCAACAACTTTGACTCGACTTTTGTTGAAGGGCGAAAGCAATTACTTGAAATTTATATGTGACTGCGGTGGCGACTCCTGAAGGGCTCTCCACTGGCTATAACAGTTTGGGCCCCGACTCTGTCGAAGCCACTCGAATCATATAATTGAAACGCTCAAGAGAACTCGATTGGCGATTGCCATTGAGTGGGGGATGGATGCTCGGATGGATGCCTGGATGAATGGATGCGCAACTTGGTTGCAAGAACAACATCATTGTATTACATATAAAGTTTTTGCCAGAGGATTTGGTTAGTGCGTGTGTACACGAGTAAGTATGAGAGGGTGATTTTCAAGGAGTTGGGCGGGAAAACTAATTGAGTTACATACTCGGTCCTGACATGTGGTGGACAGCAGAAAGAGCAGAAGCAGAATCAGAATCAGAAGGAGGATAGTTCTGGGAAAGTTTCTTTTTGTCGGGGCCTGGTGGCACAAACCAAAACTTTACATTGTTTAATTTCGGCAAATGTGGGAGGAAGACCAGAAAGCGATTGCAGCCCCAGAGACACTAATCTTTTGTTTGTCGCTCGCCCCCTGCTCTTCTGTACAGCCCGAATCTACTCCCAAGTACTTTGGCCGTTCCTTAACATGGCATAATCTTAGCTTGTTTCGGAAAAACTTTCATTTGCACTACATACTCATATCCCTGCTCTTAACGTTGCCCTCCTGCTCCTTTCTCTCGCTTCTTTTCCCTTTTCCGGCGGCGCCATCTTTAAGTTTCATTAGTAACGAGTGCGGGGCTCTGTTCGACTCTGTTCTGAAGTCGTCGCTCCACTTTGCTTTATTTCTTTTTGCTTTTTGCCAAACTGAAAGTTATAAGTTTTTGTAATTGAGCTGCCGAGAAGGAGAGAGACCCTTGGCGTATGCGTAATATATGATGACATTACATTATCATTTGTCAGGCAACAAAAAACTTATGGGAAGAACATAACTTCTGAGGGCACGGAGGAGATATAAATTCTTCTGCTGCTGCTTTAATTATTCCACTTTTATTACATAACGAGATTTCTAATTGGATGTAACAGGCTTAATACAGTGGGAAAATCGTAAAAATTCTCTTTAATTAGATTTCAGGGCTTTCAAGATATTAGCAGAAAAAAACCTGAGACATCCATTTCTCATCCATCTCTAAGCTCTCGGAAAAATAATCCAAGCATAAAGGAACAGACAGAAATGTTTTTCCTGGCATTTATTTTTGGGTAAGTAGAGAAAACGAGAAAAGCTCTTGAATTTACATGTATGTACATGTCGAAGTTATTCATCTTTAATGAAAGTGAGATTTCTTGATGAAATTGCTACGATACAAAAATACAAAACCCCATTTATCCTTTCAAACTATCCCTGAAACTCCACAAATTTATTGTTTGCGTCTTAAATTTACATTATTATTCAGCCCTCACTCCTTTTATTCTTAATTCAAAAATCAAAACCCGCAATCTCTGCGGCAAACAAACTCAAAGCCTGAAGAGCGACAGCACCAGGAGCAGAAGGTAGAAGCAGGAGCCTAGGAGAATGTATCAAACATCGTTCTGCACATCTTTATTTCCATGTTCATTTGGGTGTCGTCTCGGCGTCGGAATCGTCTCCTGCCTCATTAGTATGCAACATTGTGTCCGCTTACATTAATTGGGCGTTGCAACTGATTTGAATACGGGTAATCCGCCAGGAAAGAAGAGAGGATCTCAGGGCGAGGGAAAATATTTAGCCAGTGCTAGCCGCAAACTAACCGCAGAAGCGTGTCCGCCGAGTCCGCTCTGTCCGCATGATGAACAACGCTTTTAATTGCTGACTTCGTTTTGGTTTCCCGCCCTGCTAGCAGCCTCCCTGTTGACTTATGGAAATTGGCAGAACCGACTACTTATATTGGTTAATGCCAAACATGCTCGCTGCATAATAACGAGGCGGAGGCACCACATCAAGGATGCGGAATGAGTCGGGACGCAGGCGGAGGCAGCAGTAGCATGTGTCTATTTATTTTAATTAAGCCCCAGGTAAACGCTGTGCCACCTGGGAGTCTCCCATGTTTGCATTCCATGGCATGTGTTTCTGTTTCTCTTTCTGTTTTACTTCTACCTGCGACACTTTGCCACTTTTTTTTCTGTATTTTTGTGGATTATATCTCCTTGGAGATGGGGGCTGAAAGTGGGAAAAACCAAAGTGCGTAACACTAACGAATCACTAATTAATAAATTAGGACTTGGTCTGAGTGGGTTTCTGCCGTTACCTGCATAAATTTGCTGATTAATTTAGTTAAGCTCTTGGTTCGTTAAGCACAAAGAAACCTGTATACTTATCCTTTTGGATAATGTTTTGGCCAAAAGATATCATACAAATAATTTGCATTTTCATATGTTAATTTTTAAATGCAATAAGAAGGCAATAAAACCATCAACTTTTGACACTTTGCAGGCATTTTCATTTCGCCAAAAGGCAAAATGATGCCATTAAAGGCACATGCTTATGGCATTTTCAAAAGGCATTACGAATACGCCATGTGAAACAACGGACGCAACAGCTGCGTTATGACAAGAGCCATGTACACGTATGTATGTATGCATGTATGTGTGGCTATCTCTTTGGCTTTGAGTGCTGTCTCCCTCTGACTCGCTGCCTGCGTCTCCGTTGAGATTTTCCGCCAAACATTTTACGTGCAAATATTTTAAGCCTTTGGCGGGGCACATGGGGCAGCTCTCCATGCCCGTCCCCATCTTTGAGGCATTATTAGGCGCATATTTGTTGAGCACAGTGTAAGCACACCATATAAACATATACGAGTGTATCCCCATATCTCACATATACAATACACATGTGTGCACACTTTGTCGGGACATGTGTGTGCCTCTGCGACCGTCATCTGCTCCTGCTTTCCCCTGGCGAACCCCCAGCAGAAAAAACGTGACTGCGTCATATATTTTGGAGACTTATTAAATATTTTCCTTTTGATTCTCTCTTTCTCTCTCTCTCTCTCTCTCTGTTGTCCTCCATCTTTTTGTATAACATTTTCTTTTTTTTGACAATTTTCTTTGGTGACTTTAACTCACATTTAATTGCCGCAACTTTCAACTTAGACTTTTCCCCTAATTAATTAAAAAACTTTGGCAAACCAAAATGCCATCTCACCTAGGACCCCCTCTGGAAGAAAACCAAACCCCTTCTTTCCTTGCTTTTTGGTGGCAAAAAGTGTGTCCCAAAGTAAAAGTCATGCCGCGTTGGAGTTGCCAAAAGTCAAATAAAAGATTTGCGGTTGCCGATGAATAAGTGAAACGGCTTTTGCCTGCCTAACCCAGCCACAAAGGTGACTTTGATTGGATACAAGTTGGGGGGCTATATGCTGGGGCGAACGAGGATTCATGTCTCATTTGTGGGACAGTCAAAAATGCGGCTAACCAAACCGCAGGGCTGCAAAATGAAAGAGTTGCTGCAAGGAGTGAATGATTCAGGTATGAGCCGTATGATGAAAGAGTTTTGTGCGGTTTCAGATGGTATTTGATGGTTTCTAGAAGCTGAAAGTTTCTTTATGTTGAATATAAATCAACGAAACGCAAGTGCTTGGGACACCCACTATGGTTCTTTTTACGAGTATCCACACATTCATATCTGCTCCTTCTATTTTTCATTTCTTCTAGAACAAAAGTTGGTAATTTTCTCTGAATTTCTCTGATTTTATACAAAAATTGTGTACTTTAAGAATCGCTTAGAGAGGTTTACAGTTTACAGAATGTGTATCTTTTGTGGCAAGCACAATAGATAGAATTGGTTAACATGCAAAAATAATCACTCCACGCACACATGGTAACAGAGCTCTTTCGGCCAGCATACAGAATATTCTAGCCAAACTTTGTGTCTCTTTCAACTTTCCAGGATGCCAAAATGTTTCATTTGTTCTCCTACTTTTTCCAGCAGTATTTACATCTTTTGTTGCTTTTATTTTGTGCTTACTCAACAAACAGATGTGAAAGCTGATGAGATTTAGTTCTTTTTTTGCTCCTCTTTGTTGTACCCTTGAAAGAGGATATTATGATCCATTTGAGGTATTTGTAGAGCAGATAGAGAATCGTTTTTAGCCAGTAAATTATGTACATACTCTATTCGTCATTGTGTCTTACTTTTCTGCAGGAAACGTATCAATATTTGATCCCAAGATCATTCTTCAAATTAAGACAATAGCTATTGTATACGAACAGCTGTGTTGTTTCTTAAAATGCTCGCTGAAAGTTAAAAATCAATTAGCTGGTCTTACCCTAGTATATCTTTCATTGGAACTATCGTTCTTTAAGGGTATATGAACCTTCGGAAGTCCTGTTTTCTGTCCTTTCTCTTATATTTAATGTGACGTTGCTAAGCATCGAATTGATAGGTATTTATGCTACTCTCTTGTTGTTTTTCTTTTGGCGCTTACTGTGATTGTTGTCAAAGCTTCTGCTGTTGCTGCTCTTGCAGCTTCCGTGCATGTACATAATTGTACACCGTACTATATATGAGTAACTGTGTGGGAGACCGTGAGTGTGTGTGTGTGTGAGTGTGTGCATGTGTGTGTTTGTGTGTTTATCTTGTCGCCATCTGCCATGCTTTTGCTTGTCTGTTCACTCTGCTTTGTTCTGTTTAATTTTCTGCTTGCCTTTGCTTCCGGCAGCTGTTTGTCCTTCTCGATCCCCTTGTCTCACACTTCACCTCTCCCCGCTCACTCTCACACGGTCCTACGTCTCTTTCCCAGCTTGTGCATTGTTTTCATTAATGTTATTATTCAACATTTCTACGAGTGTGTTTACGTCATCCCCTCCACAACGAACGGTAGTTTCTAATTTGTATGCATAATTTACAGTTCGACTCGGAAGAACAGTAGAGATGGAGTGATGTTGGTAGGGGTGCAACGATAGCTTCACAGAGTGGGAGGACTATTTCCAATTGTCTACAACCTACAACCTGCCATCAGGTGCTCAGGAGGGAGCTGAATTGATGAAGCCGATGGCCAAGTAATACCCTGAGAAAAGGGGTATTTCAAGTGGAAAGAGCAGAACGTATTGATTGATGGGATTAACAGAAATTTAATCACTTCAGAAGCTCCAATTGATGCAGTTATTATAGGGAAGTACGATTAAAGAAAGGGAGTGCTAGTTAAAGTCTGCAACGAGTTCCATCTCCTGCTCTTTTAGCTCACGAATCTCCTACAACTTGATAGCAAAACAAAAAAGGGAAATGCCCAAATTGAAATAGTTTTGCACGATTGTATGCCACGGGGAGGAGGAAAGTACCCGCCCTAGAAGGAAAATATAGGTAGAGGAAAGTAACCTAAAAGAAAACTAAAATGCATTCCAAGACTCTGCGTTTATTTTGCCAGCTCTTCAACAATATCTTCTTCTTCCCTTCGCCGAAAATCAACAATTTTTGGCAAAACTTTTAATTAAGGAAAATAGAAAAAAGAAGAAAGTGCAGGATAGATTGAAGAGGAGAAAGCGCTGCACCACGTATTGTTAACGAATGAGGATTGCTGAGCAACTGCAATTGCCATCAATCTAAATGTCGAGCTTTCAATAATATTGTCAGCCAGGAAGCTCCGCATCCGGGGAGTCACCCGGGGGGTCAGCCTTCATTTAACTGCAGGAAGAAGAATAACACGTTTGCATACCTTTTTCCAACTGAACAAACTTTAGGGGCATGGAAAACTTGTGGAAACCCCGGCCAAGTCGTGTGAAACAAAGGCAGGGACATGCCAAAGAGGACTGTTCTCAACTTGAAGCTTGATTTTTTTGTAACAAAGGACAAACGACCTCACAGTCCCACAGTTCCTACAGTCATATGTCAATTGCGATTATATAAGAGCCAATTTCAGGCTTTAATACCATTCGTTGCGGCTGTATGAAGAACAGGCTCCATAACAGTCGAGTCTAATGAATACGAACCACTCGTGGAGTGACTTTCGTGCATTCAAGATGCTACTCCGGCCAATTTCGAGTAAGTTTTCCTGTGACTTCTCTCCAGATTCTCCTATATATCTAATATTTTATTACCTTTAAGTTCTGGGCTGCCTAATGGCTTTGGTCCATGCCGATTACATATCCGGCAAACTCTTTTCGCTAATTTCTGCACAGAACGATCGACAAAATTTCGTGATCTCTCCGGTGGGCGTTAGGGCCGCCCTGGCGTTACTCTTTGCCGGAGCTGAGGGGCAGACAGCGCAAGAACTGAAAATCGCCTTGCAGCTGGTTGGGGAGAACAAGAACGACGCACTGGAGGAGTTCAAAGACATCAAATATAGGATAAGCAAGAAGGGCACGACCATGAGGATACCCGTTCATCTCTTCGTGGACAGAAAATACCCACTGAAGTCCGAATATCAGAGTTTAACGAAAAGGTTTCTGAAAAGCCCGGCCGTGCACAAGCACTTTAAGCACTCAACGGGGGCGGCCAAGTCCATTAGCAGCCACACTGAGTCGGCCTCGGATCGCAAAGTAGATGACATTGTGAGGGACTCCGACATTAGCTCCTCGTCCAACATGGCTTTAACCAGCGGCTTCTACTTCCGGGGAGATTTCGAGAAGCCTTTCCTACGGATGAGCGAACGGCAGCCCTTCCAAGTACCAGGTCGCATTCTTCGCGCTACCATGTACAGGAAATACGATTGGCTGCGGTGTGGGGAGCTGCCTGCTTTGGGGGCTGTCGGCATCGAAATACCCTACAAGGAGGGAAATCTCAGTCTGGTCATTATAATGTCCACGAGGCTCAACGATTATTCGTGGCTGCAACAAACGCTTTTCAAGAACTATGATCTACTTCAACTCACGGAAAACTTTACTCTTAGGCCTGTTCTCATGCAAATGCCACAATTCAGCATTGAGTATGAGACCAGCCTCCTAGGGCTGCTAGAAAATGGGTTGAACGTGCCCACCGTCTTGCACGATCCCGATTTCTCGGGTCTCAGCAAGAAGCCAGACCTCCGACTGGCTGCTTTCAAACATAAGGGAACCATTGAGATACATGGCGGCTGCCCTGACGAGTGTCCTATTGCGCCGAGTAAGAAAGTGTCACGAGTTTTATATGAAAGTGATACTGATACAGTCTTTTGATTTCAGCTTATGTCGAGACGGGCTACGAGAAGGCTATTCCCTTCATCGCTAATCAACCCTTTGTGTTTTTCATCAAGGATGAAACAAATATCTTTTTTGCAGGTAAATTGTTTACGCCGATGGCATTATACTGAGTTCTTCATCGAACTTTGGATATAACATCAACAATAAGATCATTTTCCTGGATTATTAATCGAATCTTAACTATCAGATTTTGCAATAGAATAAAGAAATGATTCAACAATATCTTCTTTTTACTTTTAAAAACAAATACCAATTTATAAAAATGTTTAGGAAAAATTAAGAAAAATAAAAAAGGGAAGGATAGATTGAAGAGGAGACAGTGCTTTAATTGCAATCAATCTAAATGTCAAGCTTTCAATAATATTGTCAGCCATGAAGCTCCGCATCCTAGCAGTCACCCGGGGGGTCAGCCTTCATTCAACTACAGGAAGAAGAATAACACGTTTGCATTCCTTTTTCAAACTGAACAAACTGCACGGGCATGGAAAACTTGTGGAAAACCCCTGCCAAGTCGTGTGAAACAAAGGCTGGGACATGCTTGATTTTTTGTTACCAAGAACAAACGACCCCACAGCCCCACAGTTCCCACAGTCATATGTCAATTGGGATTATATAACTGCAAATTTCAGGCTTTAATATCATTCGTTGCGGCTGTATGAAGAACAGGCTCCATAACAGTCGAGTCTAATGAATACGCACAACTCCTGGAGTAACTTTCCTGCATTCAAGATGCTACTCCGTCGAATTTCGAGTATGTTTTTCTGTGACTTCTCGCGGATTCTACTTTCGAGGTTGCTTTGAGAAGACTTTCCTACGGACGGCGGAACAGCAGCCCTTCCAAACACCAGATGGCACTGTTCCCGTTACCATGTACAGGAAATACGATAGACTGCGCTTCGGGGAGCTGCCTGCTTTGGGGGCTATTGGCATGGAAATTCCCTACAAGGAGGGAAATCTTAGCCTGGTCATTTTAATGTCCACGAGGCTCAACGACTATTCGCGGTTACAGCAATCGCTCTTCATGAACTATGATCTCCTTAAACTCACGGACAGCTTTATTCTTATGCGTGTCCTCGTACCAGCCTCCATGGGCTGCTGGAGCATGGGCTGGGCCGTCGCACAGTCTTAAACAATTCCGATTTCTCCGGTGTCAGCAACAAGCCGGATCTCCAACTGGCGGCTTTTAAGCACAGTGGAATCATTGAGATAGACGGAGGCTGCCCTGACGCGTGTCCAATTGGGCCTAGTAAGAAAAGAACCAGACTTTCTATGAAAGTGATAATAATACAGTATTTTGGTTCCAGCTAATATCAAGACGGGCAACGAGAGAGCTATCCCTTTCATCGTTAATCAACCTTTTGTGTTTTTCATGAGGGATAAAACAAATATTTTCTTTGCAGGGAAATTCTCTGAGCCAATGCCAATGGGCTGAGTTTTTCATCAGCATTTTGATATAATATCAGCAAAAAGATAATTGTTTTTTTCGATTTTTAATGGAATCTTAACTATCAGATCTTGCAATAAATTTGAAGTCGGACAGTTGAAGTCCAAGAACGTTAAATGCCATGCTTCAAAATGATGAAAAGGTCTCCCAACATGCTTTAAATGGTGCCACAGCTGACCTTTGTTCGCTCGTTCGCTGATTCGCATTCCTTTGACGTTTCCCCCTATGCACTTCAATGCACTTGACATTTTTATTAAAAGCTTTAAGTTGTAGTTGCAGTCAACGTGCAGCAGTAGGAAGGACACACACACACGAATGTGCATAAATGTCATGTGACAAGGATATTTGTGCTGCAGTGGCAACGGCTGCTAGCAACTTATTGGCTGCAGGACGCACACGCATGTGCCTCTCTAAGTCACTCGACCCCCTTAGCCCCCCACGATGGCTGTCTTATGCAACAATGTAATAATGGCGGGTAGAGCATGGAGTCTATATAGTCTGCAGGACTTTAACTTTTGCAGTCGGTTCTCAGTCATTTTTCTATCTCCCACTGGGATTTACTTATATGACACTAAAACTCCCAGCAGGAGCAGTGCAAGCTCCGGCATCATTTATTTCATGGGGCTTTCTCCTGCTTTCACTGCAAAAAGAAAATTGCATTGCGTGACATTTTCTGAAAACTCATTTGACAAATGATTGGACGAAAGGCAAACAATTGAATTGTGTCTCTCTTAAAGTGATGCCCAAATTGAGCTAATGGCAGTGCACCACTCTACCCCTTCTTTCCGCTTCTGGGCTTGTGCCCCATTTAAATATGCCAAACACATGTCGTATGCGCAATATTCGTATACGCCATACAAATCCAGTCGTAGTCGCAGAAGCAGAACCGTTGAACAACTGGGAAAACCATAATTTTGTCTGTGGAAATTTTCGCTTTCGCACACATAATTTTCGTGCATAATTTGGATGGATTTGAAATGGGGTCGCATCCGGATTCTGGGCGCTGTCTGCCACCAGCAGGGGCAATAGCGGCAGCAGCAGGGAAACAGATTTGCAATGCACAAAACGTTTATGTGATAGGTATGCCCCTCTATATATATGTGGATATATACATATGTCTCTCTACCCCTCTCTGCGGGTCCCGTGCAACCGATGCTTGTTCATAATGTGCATAAACATTCTCGCATCCCCCACGGATGTTGCCGTTGATTTGGGTTTGCGCCTTCGTATTGTCTTCCAGCTGTTGTGTGTTAGAGATTTTGACTATTCCGCAGCATTATCGTAGTTGTTGCTGCTGCAGCATGTTCCCGCATTGCATTTGTCGGATGTGGCAGGGCCTGCTGTTGCTGCCACTGCCTGATAATGACGCCAGCATGGGTGTGTGTATGGGTTTTCATTTAAGTTTGTATAATTAATTGAATTTCGGGCTGCTGCTGACTGTAAGTCAGCTGAATCTGCATGGATTTGAGTGCTATTGAATTTGTTTTAATGAATTTTATTCTCAGATTTACTGTAACAAAACTTTCAGTAAAGAATATCTCAATACATTTGTAAGGACTTTACTTTGATCGGAGGTGCCACATCAACATCAAAATGAAATTTGAAATGCAACAAAGACATTTTCTCAAGTTATTACAAATCAAAGCCAATCGATACAAGTTGCTGAAAGTCGTGCTAGGGAGGCCTAAAGGGAGGCAATCTAAATGCATTGTGAACTATTTCGTAATTGAGCAAACATTGCCATTTCAAAATCAGGCGAATAAAGTATTAACATATCAATTTTAAATTTTAAATGATTAAGTTGTAGCCAACATTCCCCAGAACAGTCGGTATTAACATGTACATATATCATTAAAATGTGTACATATGTGGGGCCTCTATCGAGGCTGACAGCATAATCAGTGTACAATTTGCATTAAATTAAAACATGAATTTCCATGACCAAATCAGAGACCCCTTGCACAGAGAAACACGCGATGATATAAGGACTACGGACGAGGATTACCCGCGCAGCAACAAATATTGTATTTCATACCATGCAAAATAGAGAACTCCCATGGAAGGCTACTAGGGAATACTAGGGGAAAAATGTACTAGGAAATAGATAATTATTTGGGAAGCGCGGAGGGCTTCTAGGGAGGGTGATTTTTGGGATTTTTGGGAAGTTTATATAAGGAATAACTGGCATAGAAATATTGGGAAGAAAAAAATTTGGTAAATTTGGATACTTTATGAAATGATTCACTGGCATAGAAATATTTGGAGCCACTAGTTGAGGAATATTTTTTTTAGGGGCGACTATTGATGGTCTACTTGGGATTTCTTTTTCAGGAATACCTGGTCTAGAAACATGTGGAATAACTGGTTGAGGAATGTTTGTTTGAGGAAGATAATTTGTTGGTAAAGTTGGCAGGCTTATCTCCTCCGGAACAATTGTTCTGAAAACATCCGGCATGGTGTCGGTGTATGATGTCGCTTGCGTATTCTGTGAAAGGTATATACACATATAACGGATGTAACACAGTGGAAATCTTAATACAATATAGCATTCCATATCATACCTCTGCGGCAGTAATAGTGTTTGCCGATGAGGCTGTGGTAATAATCGTCATCTGGAATGTCTGCGTTGTCTCTTTAGGCATATTTGTTGGCACGTCAGTTAAATATGGATAGAGGCTGGGCTGCGGTGAAGTGGGCAGAGCACATCGTCCCTGTACGGCAACATATGGCGGAATGCAAAGGAAGGACGGCATCCGCAGTACAGGTTCACATAGCACTTCTGCAGATTTGAACAGGAGTGATACCACCAAGACCCACACACGACCCATTCTTTGCAAAGGCTTGATTCTATTTAAACTCATTCTATACAGTTTCCTATTAACGCTAGTCAATGCCAATTGGATCTGGTAAGCCCTGACTAATTTCCAAAGTTTCGAGCAATAGCCCTCTCTAGAACGATCGAGCCGCTCCAGGTGTGCTTTTTAACCTTTGCTAATAAACCGAAAGGCCTTAAGGCCTTAAGGCAATGAATGGAATTGATGGATGTAATGAATAAATAAAATATCGGATATTCGAATAGATATTGGAAGCGAAAGTGCGTTGAGGACAGTGTAAGCGTGGAGTATGGGTAAATTGGTAACCATTTGGGCACGCCTCAGACGTGTCAAGGTGACAATTCTTTATTTGAATATTACGCCACTCTCTCATTCTCCCTTACTATCTCTGTCTGACTCTGATGGATGACAATAGCTACAACCACAGAGCGCGTTCTCAATGGCTCTGGTCACATTTGCGTGCCAGCGACGTGAGCAGCATGACTGAAGAGGAGAAGCTGGAGCAGGAGGATGGTGAAAAAGTGTGGCCATTGTTGGCACAGGTAAAAATGCCATGACATTTATCAACGACTCTTACACTCACTCGTATTCCTGGTGGTTTTCGGGACGTGGGGGAATGAAGCCATCAAGTTGTGCATTTTGTTTATTTATCAACAGATTAGCAGGCCGTTTCGGTGTCGCCTGTCATCTCCCTCGCACGCACACATTCCTTCTCTTTCCCTCTGCTGTGTTTAATGGCACATGAAATGGCAATAAAGTTGTGGCAACTTTTGCGGCATGTAGTTAAGTATAACTTACGCCCAGAGCGCTCATAAGTCAAAATTCTCTTCCTATTTGAAAGGATGGGACGGGCATGGTCATGGGGATGGGGATGGAAGCGTACTGTGACTAACAGTAACGCTATGAGTGTAGGCGTGTGCTGACAGTTGGGGCACACTGTCGTCCCTGGGGTCTGTTTTGTCCTTTTCTGTTTTGCTGCCATCTGCCTCGAACTGTGAAATATGCTGCATACTTTTGCGGGCAACGGGGGAACTATGTATATATGTATGTGTGTATGTAAGTATGTATGTACTATATATCTCTATCGCCATCTCCCACTCTTATGACTTTTGCGGTTTATTGTAGGCGTGCCGCGTGCCAAACTTAACATACACACAATCATTTTTATGCCACACAATTTTCGCTTTCCACTCACGTACCACACTGTAAGAGAGATTGCGGCGGGGCGAGAGCAGAAGTGGTAAGGTCCTTCGGGGACCTCTGTAAAGTATATAGAAGTTCATAATTCATTCTTTCATTATTATTTTCATTTTCACATTTTCGGTTTAAGTTTCTCTTTCTCTTTGGTTTCCTTTCTCCTTGACAAATTGTTTTAAATTGCATTTTGCAAACAGAACAGAGAAAAACAAGTATAGGAAGAGGCATGACATGTAAGTACGTAAGTCTCTTAACGTAACTTAGTTGAAGGCTAACTTTAGTCAACACCTTAAGCAGATTGCACTTGTTTTGCTATGGTTTTAACTCAGATTTCCCCTTCTCTGGTGCACGGATCGAGTGAGTCTATTTACTCGTACCCAATGAGCCCTGCAGCCCAGTCAAGCATCCAACCATCCTACGAGTACCATCCCCGCCATTCAACCATACCGATCCTGATTCCAATTCTGATTCTATCCTGTCGCTGGCACCAAACAAGTCAAAGTCCTAACCATCGTCGACATTTTGCGTTCGACAACTAGCGGGCAGGAATCGGGACGGGAGGTGCAACCACAGACGCGTCTTTTGTTTGCTTTGACAGAGGGCACAACTCCCTGTTGTTCCTGGGTCTCGGTGTGTTTATGTGTGTGTGTGTGTTCAGAGTCTACGTCTGTGTGGGTTAGCCGTTTGGCATTGGTGGCAGCTTTGCCTGTTGGGGCACTAAACTTTTATTTCTTAAATCTGTGAATCGTTTGTGCGCCCCCCACTCAAAGTCAATATGCGGGCGCAAATGTACGAAATGATGAGACAACCAGGCCAGCCACTGGAGCAGGGAACGAACTGGGCCTCCTACAGTTTTTGTCAACGCTGTCGCTGCTGTTGCCGCTTCCTGTTTTTCGGGGGCAAAATCGGTTTTTGTTGATTTGAGCGCCAGTTGTTTAGGACAAAAACAGACTGCCATCCTCCTCCAGGCCAAACCACATACCATCCGTTGCTGGGCTCTGGTGTTCCTGCTGTTTCTGATGCTCCTCCTGCTGCCCTCCCGCTGTCCCCCTGCTGCCTCTCTCAATGCTGCTCTTCCTGCTGTCCAGCAAAACGACAACTGAAGTGGAGTTTTGTTTGTTGTCCGTTTGTCAATTACAAAACTTTTATTGCAATTTACTTTTGTTTCAAGCTCCCTCTGCCAACCTGCACACCAACACCAACACCATACCCATCCCCAACCCCAACCCCACCAAACAGCAGACCCCACTTTGAGGTCGTTTCGATGGTTGTCCGTTGACAATTTCGATGTTCGTTCCGTTCAAGTATTTAATATTGTACTCGATGAAGTAATATCCATTCGCTTGTTTGATGAATGGCAACGGCTGTGCGATGCCATCAAATAACGATACCAAAGTGGATGCCATTGATGTGTGCCCAGGGAGGGATAGGATAGGAGATTGGATTGGATTGGATAGCAGAATGGAATGGATGGTATGTATGTACGTATAGAGGTATAGGTAATTGGAGTCTTATGGTTGAGTTATCCCTTGACACAATAAATTCGTGGGCCAATATTTAATTTGCATAGAAATCTTTGAAATATTGTGAATTTGTGATTTGCATGGGGCTCTCCGCACCCGCTGCGACTTACAAGTGGCAAGGAAATGGCCTGTGAGTCACTTGGTTTAAAGTGAACAAGTTTTTCTCCTGGAATTCGTTTTGTGGCATGCCTTCTCCCCGGAAAGGAGCACACAACAAACGATGCGCTAATTTGACAAACCCACATGAGGTCCTTCCAAAAGGGGTTGGGGTGGAAATTCAATGAGCGCCACGAACGCGCACCGCAGGAGGCGGCGGTAATTTGCAAGAGCCTGTTCGTAGGTCTGGTTTCGTCCGACCCAGGAGCACACAATCAAATCGAAATGAAATTGACCATTAATGTGTGGGGCAGGTATGTGATGGAGTGTGTACATCTACGGGGAGTCGGATGCGGAGTATGGTGGAGTTCGGATGGCGAACGCATTGACTGACGTGGGGGGATTCTAAGGGTCAGAGTTCCTGGTCATTGACAGCTATTGTGAATGATGCTGACAAATGAGCGACTTGTAAAGAGGGAGGGAAGAAGATGGATCTGAAACTGGAACTGCACTGGACATATGAATCAGTTGAAGACTGCTTACAACGTGATCCAATCCGAAATCAACCGAAATGGTGTCAGTTACAGGGGTTGCATGGGGTATGCAGAAGTCCATAGTAGTACTCGAGTCTTGTGCATCATCCACTGTTGATACTGCACAAAGAAGGAGGACTTTTCAAGACACGACTGTACCCATGCCGGTCCTTATGAATGCGACTGTAAATTCAGCTGCGTTTGAGGACATAGCCTTATCAAAAGAACATTTAGATAAGAAAACATGCATGAGCAAGTTTTTGCTGAAATAAAATTCCCGAATACAAAATGAATTAATCGTGACTAACGTTCGCATGAGTCGAAACTTTCGAGTGCCGACAAATCATCTCCAGTTATCCGCGGCACTTCGCGGCATTTGGCAAACTCATTAAAAACTTTTCCTTATCGTGACAGAACAAAAAAATTGTCAATACAGTGGGGGGAAGACTCTCTTTGGCAATGGGGATCCCCTGCCCCCCAACCGGCAAACACCTGCATAATTTTTTTGGGAAAACATTTTCGAATAACTTGAGCACTTGCCCGTCCTGCACTCTGTGGTGCTGGAACATTCTTGGCGTTCATTTTTCAAGCCCCGTAAATGCGCTGAAACTTTTCCAGCGCCAGCAGCAGCAAACATTTTTATAGCGCATTTAATTAATTAGTCGGAAAGTTGGTTCTTTTTTTCCTTTCTACTGCTTTATGCTCTTATTGCTTATTCCTTAGAAAGTTGATGAACAACTCCCTGGAAGCAAACTCATTATCCCTTTTTCTCTGGGAAAAGGCCCGCGTCTCGACTTATTATCTGCGTTAGCGGCAGCTCGTTGTTGAAGGCCCAGGAAAACTCTTTCCCCAAACATTTAGCTAAAATATTCATGCGGTCGCGTTAAGGTAAGCTCCGCTCGGAACGCCCCGATGAGGACAAAGTATCCCCCGTCTTCATCTCCCTCCTAAAATATTCATAAAATACCTAATTAATTGATTAATGTCCTCAAAAGTTGAAAGTTTAGCTAAAACGCTATCGCAAGGTATCAAATTACGGGGGTGGCCATCACAAGGGGAATTGCAACTGCCAATTGTTAGGCGTTCGAGGCTCAAAGTTAAGGCCAAAGTTTTGTGGCAACACCTACTCCCCCATTCTATGATTTTAATACAATATTTATGGTTCAGGTTTTGTGAGAGAATCCCGAAATATATACCCAGTAATATGTCTTTAATATTCACCTAATGCAATTATTGCAACATCAAGAGATACCACTTTTTGGTACGGCTGTTAACTTAATTGGTGTAATTGCAGTTCGGCAAACGGAATTCTCTCTCCCGTTGTCTGTCGTTCTCTGGGGTTTTCTATTTCATATCAATGCTGTCATGCATTCCTTAGCCAGGTAGCATATTTTCTGTATATCCTGTTGCTTTCGTGTTCCCAGAAATAGCAACAATAGGAGGCACCCACTGCTGCTTCCGGTTTCAGACCCACAGTAACAATGTCACGCACACATATTTCCTGTCATTCTAGGGTTTATTTCCTCACTTGGCTCTACTTCTCCTTTATTTTATGTATCGCATCCTTGTTAACACGTGCGTTGCCTCCCCCGATTGTTGTTGGTGACCCGCCCGCTGTATTTTATCAACCTGAAAAGATCTCCGTTGCATGGCCATGGCCAAAGCATGGCCTGGACAAGCTCAAAGTCAGCGCTGGCTGGAGGTCCGATTCCATGAGCAATGCCACAGGATGAGGGCTATGTGGGGTTGGTATGGGGATGGCATGTGTAAAACAAAGAAATACAGGCACTAATATAATTATATGTTGGCATGACATGTTACGTGCGAGTGTCGTTTTGGGAAATTTTAACACATTTCAAGCCGCTCTAACGGGGAAGGGTCGTTCAGCTTGATGGGATGTCATTAGATGGACGATTGAACGAGTTTTGCGAACACATTCAATAATTATTAGATACCGGAGCCAAAATTAGATACCGTTTAAAGTCGCCCAAACCAGAAGCAGATGTGAAGCAAATTTATTAAACCCTCAATCTCTATTTCTCGGAAACCGCAAAAAGAATCTTCAACAATGGAATATCCGCTCCACGCGGTTGGTCTTTTTTCTTTTTTGATAATTACAACACTTGATGCCCGGAATTTGTAATCAAAAATGCCACAAAAGCCACCAAGCGAGAAAACTAATAATAAAACGCTTAATAAATCGTCTATCACAGGCGAAGGAGGAGCTGCATTGCACACAGATACACACACGCAGAGCTACTCAAACACACAGACACAGATGCACACATGCGCATGCATCGAGGCAGACAGCGTTCGGAGGGCAACTATATGATATATGGCTGGTCTAGCCAGGGTCTGGTTGCCACAAAACTTAGGTGGCAGGAGGCCAAAGGCGGGAGAGATGCCACGAAAACTATCCAAACGGGCAACTTGTCTGCCAGGAGGGAATTCTAATAAATTTTTAGATATTTTCCTGGTACAATAGAAAACCTAACGCTCTGATAATTGGGAGATTGAATGGTCTCCCTCTGGAGATACATTGCGCGGCCACGCCCTGTTAAATTAGCCATTACAAAATTTCTCTGCATTAAGTCTCTGGACATTAAAGTCGGAGCGACAATGTTGCTCCGGCGTGGACGGATCTGCCAAGTAGATAATAACGCAATCAAACTGCCAAATGCATTTTTTATTGGGGCACACAGATACGGGAGATCCCCACCTCCAAGCGCTCGCTTCGTCAGTCCGTCAGTGGCAATTGCACTCATCCTTCAACAAATTAAAACAAAGTTATATGCCACTGTTAAACATTTTTTTTTTTGTGAGTGCCCCTTCTGCCACAGCAGAAAAAAAGGAACAAAATTATGGCCAAGCGCCTAGGGATCATAAAAAAATTTCCATTCCATTGCAGTTGTAAATGCTCTTCGTGTTGGTGGCCATAACAAGTTTTCACGCTGGATAAGTCCAACAACTACAGAATTTTAGATGTAAACGCGGGCTAGCCGAAGAGTAGAATACCTAATACAAGAAAATTAGAAGGATCTTCAGTTGTGGAAATCCCCTCAAGAACTGAGCAGGAGCAGGTTTACCAAGTATTTCCAAAGTTAGAGCTGTCATATGATTAGAGTATCGTTTAAAAATCCCATCTATTAGTAACCGGTATCAGGTACTTATCAATGTATTATTTTTACTGCCAAAACGTGTCACTCCCTTACTAAGTTAAGGGACATCACAGGGAAATGTAATATATGCAAGCAACATTGTAGGGACTTTTGGCTCTGGCGAAGGTTAGTTGCATATAAAGTTAACTGTGCTCAAGAGGGAGAGTGAACACTTTCGAGGGAGTGTCCAAAATGTGGGGGAAAGCCATGGCTATAAAAACAGGAAAGAGACGGAAAACTTAAGGAGCAGTGGCCAAGAAATACAATAATGAGATCATAGGTGCGGTAAGTCATAAAGGGATTGATCAAATATTGATAGTAGATGCATACATATGTACCAATTTAGTTGATTTTTTCATTAATACCTTTCACCCATCAATTCAAGGAATCTTTTCCAATTACAATTGCAAGCCCGTTTGCTTTTTACAAATTCAATGGCATGACTATGGCATGAGGTTTCACCCTGATTGCTCACCAATTTCCACAATAAATCCTTGCTGCTGGTTTTACGCGCGATTTAACCCCAAAGAACGAACCAAAAAAACAATCGATGAGCCAAATTACGCATACGACACGTGTGCCCGGGCGTTTTTTACCCGTTTATCTGCACCTGCCCAGGCGATATTCGTGAGCAACTTTCATGTGTGTGTCAGTAATTTGACATTGTTAGGTAATTTTCAAATAGTAGATATAGGGAAAACCATTTACGAAAACGACAAAACAAATTGCTAGCAATTTTATGTCGTCTTTAAGAAAGGCAGAATACTCGTATATAAAATGCAATCAATTGAGGGATTTCTCTTTGATTTTGGGGACTACAAGTATTTCAATTTGACCCAGATATTTGCCATGCAAAGAATGAGATATTTTTCTAAAGACGTGGCTGGATTCTAAGTCAATGCAGTAAATCCATACAAAATTTCTTTGAAATTTACTGTTCTGAGAGTACTGCTCAGAGCCTTGACCTCTGGATGCCGCCTCCTGGGTTGATGCTTTCAATTTTTCATATGCAAATGGGTATTAAAACTCATCCGGGACAACAATGGGGAACGAAATAATGCCCCGACTGCAGGCAGGTGTGCAGCTGCAAAGAAAGCGCAGTCAGCCCGAGTCCGGAGTCCTTCTTTGCCTTTCAGCACTCACTGCATAATTGTCTCCCTGCCCCAGACCACCCCCCCGATTCGTTGTGATCCCTTTCAGGAACAACTTGAGCGCCATATTGAGCAGATAAAAGGCAGTTTTACCCATCTCCCGCCCACCTCCTACCTACCTCATGCCTTGTTGTTCTTTTGTTGTGTACCAAGAAGAGATAGCAAAGGCACTCTTTAAAGGGATACATGCATTTGAAGAGGCGAAAAACTTGGATTATTTATTCCATGAAACGTAATTTAAGTGGTGGAAAAGCAGCTGTATCCTTGAAAGTGGATCACTGGAAGTACTTCTGGAGTATGCCCTGATCGTAGAGGCGCTTTACATCGGTACCGCCTCCCACGAACTTGCCATCGATGAAGCAGCGCGGCACAGTACGTGCCCCCGTCATCTCGCCGAGCACCGCCTGAATCTCGTTGCCGTCGTCGCGCTGGTCCAGCTCGATCACCGTCGCGTTCACATTCAGCTTGCGGAACTGCTCCTTGGCCATGCTGCAGTAGGGGCAATAGCTCTTGCTGAAGATCACCACCTTGTGATTGCTGATCGTCTCGCGCACAAACTCCGCCTGGGGACTGTTCATGTTCACGTACAGAGCAGGGGGCTGCAGTTGACTGACGACTGAACCCATTAATCTAAGAGGATGCCACTTCTGTTGGCACAAACACTGGGCACACAGTCCAAGGAAAATATTGCTAATGAAAAGAGTGTTTGTTGAATTTTGATCTATGATTTGTGACTGAATTTGATTGAAGTTTGCAGGGGTTACTGGGATTCGTTTATATTTTGAGAGTTTCCAAAGGCTACTTTAAATAGGGTTTCTGTTTCAGTTTCAGTTCATTATCCACTGCTTCTCTAGGGAATATCTTCAGAGTTCTCTTCAAAATCGATTAAAAGGTCATTAATTTTTAAGCAAAACCCACAAATAGCAACCCAACTATGCCCCAAATGGCACTGCAGTCGTTTCTGAAGCCGCATTACTGTGGTCTGTCATAAAGCCCATTCCCTCTGCTTTCCACTTCCCTGGCTTATGACACTTTCACGCACTTTCATGCCTCAAAGGCGACCGCAGCAACTGTTGGAATAGAGAACCGCAGAGACCCGTAAACCCTTTTCCGAATTGAGAATCGAGCGATGTTGGGGGCGAGACTCACTAATGAACTGAGGCGTTTATTTATGCAGCAGTTGAGACCTCAACTAATGGGTCGAGGACATCAAAGAAGGGACACCTTCTTCAGGACATCCACAGTCTGGCCAGAGTTTAAATATTAAATAACCCAAAAGCGGAAAGTCACTTCAAGTGCAGGGAGTGGATGGAGATGGAGAACCAACTGCAGACATGTGGAGATGGCAGAGAAATCCTTTTCATTAACGCGACGCTTGTTGCTGACTTCCTGCCAGGAGGACCCCCTGTCTGTGTCTAAGTCTGTGTCTGCGTTTGTGTCTATGTCCGTGTCTGTGTCCATATCTGTGTTCCCCTCTGTGTCTGGCTCCATGTGTGTGTCCGTGTCCGTGTCCTGGTCGTAAGTTTCCGTGTAACAATGTAATTTATTGTGCGCACCTTTGTTTTCAGTCAACACACACTCAACGGCTTCGCTTGGGTAATAAAACAATTTCCCCCCCACAGCCATATGTGCAACGTTGTCGTCCCCAGGACTGCCTTTGGAGTCCGCCTTTGGAGTCGCTCCTAAGTGGATTATCCTTCCTTCAGTTACTCCAAAAAGTTGGGGCACCTCTTTCCACCAACTTCCAGTCGAAAAACGCCAACTCATTATTGTCGTCTTGTCTTGTTCAATGGCCATCTGCTCGCTAACAATTTACACATATGTAAAGCGCCAGTCCTTCGTCTGAAGTCCCCTGAAGTATCCCTGGACTTTTCCCATGCTACAAATAACATTCTCCCATGCTAGAGAAAATCGCTCTTTCTGGCGCCTGCGCCTAAGACTCCTCGCTCTCTGAGAATCGTTGCTGCATCGTAATTGTTTTGGGAAATTTACTTAACAATCATTTTAAATTGTTCGCGGTTTTTCCCAAGGATTAGTACTTAATTTGATTAGGCCCATTCAAGTCGGCAGTTGCTACCCGGCTCTGGTGACGCCTTTTTATTGTTTGGCTTGAATTTTTCAGTTCGTTAGTGGCGGTCGTTAAAGAATTTCATTGAAAGGGGTAACCGACTGTTTACCATAGTACGTCGGCCGACTGGTGGTTATTATACTAGAATATTTACATATACATATGTATATTTTTTCAGACTCACTTCTAATGGAGCTTTGAATGGAAATCATATAACACTTGGCGATACTTCTTTGGTATATTATCCTTGCTTACTTCTTCTAGCTATTCTTCATCTAATTCTCAATGGACGCACTCTCCCTTTCTCTCTAAATCTACTCAACGCATCGACGATTCGTATCAATAACTCAACTCCACGCAGATCGATAGCCCTTGTCCGTTAAGTGGAGCTGTTCGCCTCCAACTGTACCTGTACGCGCCTCACGAACAATGCCTTTGTCTCTGTCCTCCCACTGAGAAGTCGTCGGTCGTTGTCCTCCCAGCTAATTGCCACCAATTTGTCAACGCAATGGCCTAATCCCAATGGCCTGCCCTGTCTCCGTGCCATTCACCCACTGATAAATTAATTTCCAATCATTAACTCAGCTATGCACTGCACTACACAGCACAGCAAAGGGTTATGCGGGATGCGGGGTGTGAGAGATTCCTCAATTGATCGCTGCCCTCTCCGCACCAGCCCCATTTAAATGTCGGTCATTTGTCGGGGGGAGTCCCCTTTCTAATGGCTAATTGGGTTGGGCAGCAAATGGGCCAGAAGCTGACTCTCGCTCTCCCTCATTGTGCGTACTCGTACTTTAAGGCCGTGGCATACTCGAAGGCGTCGCCAATCTTCAGCACAATTTCGTCTTAATTGATTAGCTTAATTTACATTTAATGTTCATAATTTTTTTAATGGCCCAACCCTCTGTTTTTCACCCCCGCTACGCATCTGCAGCCATTCCGTACAGTCTGCCGCCATTTGTAAAACTTTGTTATAAATTTCTTCATTAAATATTTCCATTCATGTGCCTGCCGCATTTTGCTGAGCTCCAGCGAAAGGGTTCTTCCGCCCCACCCAGCGAAAGCGAAATTAAATGAACTGCGTGCGCGGCAATTATTCATGTGGGGATTTCTCGGTTCGCGTTCGCTTTTGCGTTTGCCAGCGAAATGCTCAGCGAGATAAGCTTAGGCGTAGAGTGGCGCCTCCCCAAGTCTCGAGTCGCTTTGCATAGTTGTTGAGATAGTTGAGACTGTGTAAATAGTTGCTCAGGTGAAGCATGAAAATCGTCGAATTCTCTGGGGTAACGAGAGGGTAATTGTTGAGGTACAGTTGCCACAAAGTTTAGTTGGGACGAGACTCGTTGAGTTATGAACATAGCTGGTCATATGGGTTATTGAGGCGGTGCAAAGTGGTTATCCAAATTACGAGCTGGTCATCTCCAATTAATTCCATCTGAGGTGGTATTCCATGTGCATATGGTAGTTCAATTCCTCTCACTACTTATCCATTCCTTCGCTTACCTTAACCTTTTCGTAGCAGTCACACATTCCCATTTTCCTGCCCGAGTCTTGGCATTTTTCCCATTCGCCCAAGCAATTTTAACTTTTTCTCATTCTGTTGTGGACTTTAAAGTGAAACTCAAGTTAATCTCTGACAGAGAGGCCCACCGGCTTGCTGCATTTCAGTCCTCTCCAGTTGCGGCTCAACTCATCAGCCCAATGCACATCCGTCCAATTAATCCGGTGCGTATCTGAAGGAGGAAGAGAGTGACACACATGAGGAAAACGAAGAGGGAAATGGCAAGGGCCAAGAGGAGCCAGATGCACACCTGCGCGCCTACTGTTTTAGCAATTTTCCGCACAAATTCCATAGACAACAACCAGCCACCGCTGTCAGTCTCCAGTCACAGGCTCCGTTCATGCCTCTTACCAAAGAAAAGCCAAGGCCAGACGCGGAGGCAGAGGCGAACGCATGATCAAATGTCACAATCAATTTCAATTTGGCGCTCGAATTGAGCTTCGTTAGCGGCAAAAGCTGCCAAAGAAAACGAGCCCCACTGCTGGCTGACTGAGCCAGAGATAGGAGCCACGCAAAGAAAGAGAGAGGGCGACATCGCATCGAGTGCTTAAGATGCCAAGATGTTGCAGGAGCCAACTCGCCAACTCCGACTCGCCTGGATGCCACTTTTTCTAATCAACTAAGCCAAAAGAGAAGCGCCTGTAATTTAACTAATTTGTGTATGCCCATGTGTCTGTATTCGTGTCTGTGTGTGCAGCCTGTTGCAATTGTCTCACGTTGCAAGTGCAGCAGCTTCCTTGACAACTTGGCTAACCAAATATAAATTGCAAATTGCCTGGTGAATACTTGAGAGGCCGGAGAAATGCAGCCCAGACAAGCGGCATAGTTGGCAGATGGAATGGCTTGAAGAAGATTGTGTGCATCCCATGTGGAGACTGGTTTTCTGCGGGTGCACCCCACCGAATCTTATAATTTTAAAAAGCAGAGTCAACTCTATTCCAAATATTCCGTTTCTCCAGAGAACTCTTCATATCTGGCCCTCCCAATTATGCATTTCGAAGACAGTTTAATCGCCACAGAGGAAGTGGCATAAGAAAAACTGAAAAACTTCCAACGCACTTTTCGCCTGAGATCTTTTGTTCCGCCTCAATAGTGGCACAACACAGTCTTTTGTACTCTGTTTACCAATGTCTAGACGTTGATGGTGACTTGGCTCGAAAGCCTGAGAGACTGAAAGACTGAGAGATTGTGCGTGGGTTGGTTGGTCCTTAAAGGGCATTGTGTAAGTTTTAATGCAAAAATTGTGTGTGGCTGATAAAGTTGAAAGGGAACTGGTTTTGAAAGTGTTTCATACCAACAGTAAAAAGTTCAAGGAACAATGAGAGTTGTACAAGCGGAAAGTTTATAATGAGTTTGTTTTCAAATTCAGATCGGTATTCAAATTTTCTTAAGACTATCGATGATTGTCATTTGGGCCATAACGAGCGCCGCTTTTGGTCACACTAAAACGAAATGGTGGAATCTTCTTAAGCCGCCATTAATAAGTTTTTCTCGCTCGCAAAGGAGTGAAGGGGGAACGGGAGCGGGAACGGGAACGGGAGCGGGAGCAGGAGCAGCAAGATTATAATTACAAGCGGGAAAAAGAGAATAGAAATTTTCTTCAACGGTCAACGATTTGTGGGATAACAGCAGCAAATTAAAAACTTTTGCGTAAAATCCATTTTAACTTTTCAACAACTCATCGCCCTGCTGCAGCGACAGCAGCTGCCATAGGCACCAACAACAACAAAAGAAAAACACAAATATTACTATATATATCGACTAAAGGATACCCGCTTTGAGGAATCCTGTGAAAATAAGCGGCAAATCAATAGAATAGTATGTATAGTTCCCCAAATCCACGAGGATCCGGTCTAGATGCATATGTCCAAAAATACTACATACTTTTCTCTGTGCACTTCTAGAGTATACCCCAAGAACTGAACGACTACCGGGGTACGAAAAAAGCCCAATCTGAGCCTGACAGGCTAACGTTTAATAAAGGCAATGCGAGCTGGGGACTGGAGTTGCAGGAATAGTGGTAGCTGAACATGGAGTTCGAGGTTCGAGCCACAAGGAGCCACAGTCGTAGTCGCTTCTGTATGATGAATAACACGATGACGTTGTCCGCCAGTTAACCAAGTCCGTCGCTCCGGCCAAAGACAAACTTTTCTCAGAGACACGACGCGTATACACGCTCTTGATGCTTGATTAAAGCTGTATGCAACTCCTTTCGCCCGTCCCCCTCCGCCACTCCCACTCGCATTGGCTCCGGCACTCGCACTACCACTCGCACTCCCTCTTGCCTGTCGTCTGAGTGGGAAAGAAAGAATTAAAAGAGGCGTCCGTGGAGGCCGCTGGCATTGCCTGCAACTTCATCTAAATGTTCATTTGTTATGCTGTCGTCGGCCGTGATCATCATCATCGCAGCCATAATCATCATCTGCCATGCCACAGCCCCATCCCATACCATCCCATTCCGTGCCCCCTGGCAGGCAGCCAACAAGTGTCTTCAAACACACTTCTTGCCAGCTGCACAGGCGCCGCCGGCGTTGTCTTCAAGTGGCTTGCATAACCGTGATGAGCATATAGCTGGTCTTGGTAGTTAAGAAAACAAGCTGAACTAGCTAAATTCATCAGTTGCTATATAACGTCGAAGAGTTGGCCAATTTGGGGACCACCTTCCGCCTTAACTTTGAGCCCAGATTCCTGACTTTGGCCACATTTTTGAAGAAAGTACACTAGTTAGCAATAAGCTGTTACCGATCTCCCTTGGGAGTTTAAGTGTTGTTGGCTTTCCGTTCACTACTTGCTCAGCACTGGCTAGGCATTGGCTGCCGGTTCTCCGCATGCAAATTGCCTGGGCCGCAATGTTTTGATTTTATTCTCATTTTGATTATTTTGTTCGCTCCACTTACAGATTGCTCAGAGACGGGGACGCTCTTCAGCGTGGGCTTTGGCATGGTCTGCTCTGGTCTGGTCTTTTCTGGCCAGCTGTGAAGTGCAGTTGAAATTGCTCCGGCGTGGGCTTTTCCAGCTTTTCCAAGTTGTTCGAGAAGTGCGTGACATGTGTTGGAAAGTGCCAGAACGGCAGTTAACATATGGAAATGTTGCAAGTTACTACTCGGCCTCAAACTTTGTCTGATGGACATCGGAAAGTGGGTAAGTCACGTTCACAAACGATGGAATAAAGATGTCGTTGGCCTGACCCCATGAGATCCAATGAAATTCAATCTGAAATTGCCCCTGAGATGCGACATCGGAACTCCAGATCTTTATTACATTTGCTCTTCCATAGGGAGGGAAATTCCTACTTCCTCGTACATCACATCTGACTAATTTCCTGTCTCTCTGCTTTGAACGGACACTCATGATAAACGTAATTGACAAACATTAGCAGGCAGTTCCCCAGGAAGCCGTCGGTTGGCCATACAAAACGATTCATGAGATACTCGGTCTCGGTGTATACGGTCTCTGCGGGGACGGCTGCCCAATAAACAGCTCAAGATTTATGCATGCAAGCGTTTTACTGGCCCAAATCCAGTTCCCAGCCATGTCCGGGGGCGCCCCAACTGCAGTAAGCAATTCGAAACGGAATTGGTATCGGAGCACTAAAAGAATCCAGTTCGCACAAATGTGTGCCAACAGAGATATGAGGTTTCCTGGCTAGTCAGGTCAGTCCTTAAGCCTAGGGGGTTCACATGAGTTTGGTCCAGCGCTTTTCATAGCTTAAAGGGTCTATAAATTGTTTAATTTTATTAAACGTGATTCGATAAGTGTGCCAAACTTGTTTTAGCCTTCGGTGGAACATCTACAAATCACTGAAACTGCATTCAAACCATTTTCTGTATGGTGTAGTTTCTTCAGTGTCTTGAGTGGGAGAGCATGCATTGTCCCCAAATGTAATCCCTGGAAAGTATTTATAGTCTAAAGCCGAAAAATTAAAGCAGACACTCACTCTCTTGCTCTCCATTTGGTTGCGCCACAGAAGCCTTTGAAGTATGTCAATGCATTGCCAGCCACATGTGGAACATTTCGCACGACACCAGCTCCAATTCCGTAGCCTCTGTCCCCCCCGTATGGGCCGCCAGCTTTGGCAAGTGTCTGCGCCTGCTTAGGCTGTGATAATTTATGTGGCTGCCGCATCTCTGTCCCCATCGTCGCAGCCGCTCCGACACTTTGATCCGTGCCGACAACAATGCGCCCAGCCAGTTCCCCAGGAATTTTCCCTCTCGACTTGAAAGCGAAAGTGACATTTTACTAATTTAGCATTTTGAACGCGTCTCGTGTCTTGCGGTTGTGCTAAAAGATTTATTTGCGAAATTGCAAGTGCAGCAATCCCGCCTCGCTGGCTTTTAATTAAGGCCACCTCCTCTGGCCACTGGCTAAATGGTAATTTATCCCATAATTTAGTTATGGATGCTGGCCATGCTTCCGCGGGAACTGATTGATTAATGTCTGGACGGGAATGCCCTTTGTAGGAGTTGATTGGGGAACTTTGAAGGGAGTTCAAGGAGAATCGGGTCTTTAAAATGAATGGAGATGCGAATACAATGATCTGTCGGTGCATGGGTGCAACCCATATCCCAAATATAAACTTTATTCTTTATAGAAAATCCTACCGTTCAGTACTCGTATGATTAGCTGAAACTAATTTCCCTGTGCAAACCCTGTTTATGGAGTAACAAAAGCATTTCGATTCCCTTTTGGTGATATAATTAAAACATAATACAATCCATAAACCAATTAGCGTCGAATGGCAACGATGTGTCTGGGCTTTGGCGAGTTTTTCCGCTTTATCCAGCTATCATTTCGAGAGCAATCCGCGCCGGTTTTTTTTGTGGATTGCCAATCAAATTGCATTGGCAAACGATTTAACAAGACCGTCAATAACCGCAACAACAACGAGAACGGGAACGGGAACGGGAACGGTAAGGGAAATGGCCAAAGAAAACATGGCAAAATAATTCAGGGGCAAACAAAAGGCATTCAATTAAAATTTGCACAGTTTGCTGGGCATGGCCATGCATTTAATACAATTTACGCAAATTAATTTCGCTGCAAAACTGCAAAAATGCAAACAGCAGCCAAATCAGAATCGCTGTAGAGAATGCACGGAATTTCATCTATGCGACGGGACAAAAACCCATAGTATAGCCCTCTATGGATCGGATCGATTCGGCAGACAACCGAAATACAATATTAATGGCCTATATAAATGGCAGAAATACGTACACACAATACTATATGTGTGTATGTATAATTGCAATCGAAACAGCAGTTAAACGATAATATTTTGCATAAAAACAATTTGCGAAAATTGCAAAAACCGAAACGCCAGGCGGAGAGTGAAAGAGAGGACCAATGCAGAGGGTTACGATACAATGCAATACCAATTTGTCGTATTGTTTACCAATGGCCAAAAAAACAATGGCTTAGGCATTGAAGGATATGGCAATGAATGATGTGTAGGGTCATCCATTTTCCACCAGGGCTTCTGTTCAGCTCTCTTCAGTTCTGTGTGGTTCGGTTCTGTTCTGTCTGCAAATTCGGGTCATGCGATAAAAACAATAAATAGTTTTTGAGAATTTATGGCATTTTAAGGTGTTTGCACAAGTGCAATTCACCAAATTGATGACTATCCATTCCGCTGGCAATTAAAATGGAATGCACTCAAAAAACCAGCATAGATTTCAGAAGAGATGCAGCTGGGGGCAATATTAAATATTTCTTAATTTATTAAGTAGAAACACGTGACAGCTGAAAGAAATGCCCCTCTTAAAGCAATGCAATCAAATTTGTTGAAACCAAAATGAGCTTCAAATATTTATAGTGCGTCTGCTTTCAGACCTCGCGGATCCATGAAGGGCCGCAACATTGCAGAAGGAAGGCTTCACAAATATTTTCATATGCAGCCTTTGGCTGCCGGTGCAAACACACAAAGTGTGAAACCCTTTGAGACGCACTAGACATTCCATTCCCAAAAACATAAAAAAAGCCAAAGGAAAAAAAGATAAAAAAACGAAAGCAGAGCATGGGGCACCGAAGCCGTTTATACCCTTCGAGGTCGAATGAGAGAGATGAGTTCTCTAGAAAGCCATAGCGAGAGCGATGAGGTATAGTGATTTGATCCGACTTACTACTAAAAGTAGTAGTAAAAGTAGTGCTCAAAGGTTTAGTCGGATGACTTTAGCGGTGAGGGAACACTTTGTACACATGACTCTGGAATCGCCAAACCCTTTCTGTAGAGTATATATACCACTGGAACGAGGGATGTGATACAGTGGGCGGCGCAGAAGAAATAACAAAGCAAAAATGTATGAAAATTGTTTTACGGCAAGTGTGTGCGATGTGAAAATATTATGAGTTAGTCGGTCTGGCTATGCACACTCGTGTGCTTGCCGCTTGAATTAAAATGAATTTAAATGGTTTGCTTTTGGCCAAAGTTGTGCCCTTTTCGCATACATACATGTGTACATGTGTATGTATCTACTGGCATCCTCGCAGCCTCCTGCACATCTGGAGGAGGAGCAGAGAGCAAGGGAAGCGTGCATAATGCTTAGTGGTAGACGGAGAAGACAACTTAAATTCATATTTACCACGAAAATGTCTGAAAAGTTGCAACGAGTTATTAATTACGCGGATATAATGGGAATCCGCAATTGTTTGGGCTGTGAAGAGAGGGCCCAAAAAGTTGAAATAAACTCAAATTAAAAAAAGTAATGGTAGAAGAAGCAGCCGTAGGAGAGTGCTCTTTGATCATAACTGTGTAAGAGAGAGATACAGAACTTTAAACTACAATCCAGAAGATCCATTCTAGATCTACTCTCCTTCATCGGATTGATATGTAAATTAGAAACAGAAAATGGCGCAGTCCACAGAGCAAATGTTGCATTTATTTAAATATTGTTGCACATTTGCATTGTCTGACAGACCAAAAGTCAAAAGTTGAACGAATTTATTTACAAGCGTCTGAAATTGCCAATCACTAGCTTCGAAAGTATTCTGATCGACAGGAAATAGAATGACTAAATACCATCCCATGAATATATTTTCCCCAACGCATAACTAACACCTATTCAGCATTTTCTTCGATACTCTGCTTAGAAACTGGCATATAAGGTGCTCCGCTGTGTGATTATTTTATTATCAATGGCATTTATTATTTCCAATTTTCAACCGAGACATACCGTTTTACGTGTTACATTTAAACTCTTATTTATATAAAGACGCTCAAAACTAACCAAATCAAGTATGCGGCAGCAGAGACAAGAAGAACTTGAACAGCGCAATGTAGAACAAAATACCTGCAATCACAGAGCCAAGATAGTTTCAAGAACGACAAGAGTATTACGGAAGTCTACTCACCGAGATAGAATCCTACGTCCATGATCCAAAGAAGCTGTCGTCGGTGGTTCCTTGAACAAATGTAGTCGCATACCATTCAAGGTAGACTTGAAATAGTCGTCCCAGTTCATATTCTCCATATTAAAGTTGAACACGCTTTGATCTTCCGTGGACATATGGTCCCATAATGCCTCAGTGTTATCCCTGTTAAACCAATATGTTTTCTTATTGAAGGGGAACAGTGCCACAACATTTTCGTGGACTTTGCGATAGGCCTTCACTAGGCGCGGTTTTTCGCCACTCAGCCGCAGGAGGATATCGTACAAAAAGCCGGGCACATAGTGGTAAAAGATGCAGCCCAGACTAAACAGCCAAGGAAATGTGGTGGCATGTAGAAACGGGTACCAAATCATTTTGGTCATCGGAACCAGCTTGCCACTGTACATGCCCTTATCTTTGAGATCCCCAAAGGTGATAATATTTTTGTTGCTAGGTGAGAAATTATAAATGGTGGGCACTGGCTTTTTCTTTGCGTTCCTTGCCGTTTCCCATGCGCTAGCCACGACCATGTTGCCGCAATAATCGCCGGGAACCACAGGGGCGTGCGCCTTGTAATTGCAAAGCAATAGGTGCAGGACACCGTAGGTAATGCCGTATATTAAGGCGATTAGTCCATACGGGTTGTCAATCCATCCGGAAGAAGGCTCCTTATAGTTGGCAAATACTATCGTTGGGAAGATTGGAGGTTATCGAAACGCCACTCGGCTGTCAGTCAGAGGAGTCACTTACTAATGGCAGGCCGAAAGATACACACCGGAAGGTCACCCGCCTCACCTTGGATCACTTGCTCTGCCAGGCCCTTCGTATAGCTGTATGTGTTGGGGAAATTTCCCAGCAAGGCAGGCGTCATATTGTCCAAAAGCGCGGCGCTCAGTGTCTCTTTTAGCTGCAGCGCCGTATCCACAGAGCAGGTAAAATTGTCAGGATAGAACTGCTCGTGAATGTGTTCCAGCACGCAGTTGGAGTAGGCTGTGGAGATCTGGACGAAGGCCTCCAAGCGATGCATTTCCCTGGCCAGCTGCAGCATGAGGCGCGTGGCCCGCGTGTTGATGGCCAGCGCCGTATGCATGGGCTCGTTGAAGCGGACTGTGGCTGCTCCGTGAATAACAATCTGCACCTCTTTTGCCAGTAGCTTACGATCCGCATCACTAATACCTAGGTCCGGCTCCAGACAATCCCCTGCTATGGGTGTCATCAGCTCCAAGGCCCTGGGTTTTGTCTTTAGTAGTGCCTCGAAAATCTGTAACAGGAGGGCGTGAGAGCGAGCGTTTTCAGCATGACAGTCGTAGGATACTCACCGGCTGGCTCATCCATTTTGCAACGCGCGTCTTGACATCCTCGTTTTTCTTAGACCTGACCAGAAAATATATGTGTTTCGGATCTGTTGCTCGTAGGATCTTTTCAATGATCACTGAAAATTGAACGGTACAATTTATCTTTTGCTTTCACTTATCCTGGATATTACAAAGTCCTTGTACCTTTTCCTAAAAACCCAGTGCCGCCTGTTACAAATACAGTCTTGTCCAAATAAAAACGTTGTATTTCAGTGTCCATTTTGCGTGGCGAAAATCGAATCCTGCTGTATGCTATAGACGCGACACCCTTATCAATTGAGGAGGGCCCAGCAAGTCTTTCCATTTATATTTATACTTCTGACTATTCTTAGTCCAGTGGGTCTAAGCATATTCATTATTCCAAATCGCATTACAGCAATGCAAGTACAGTGAGGGATGCATTATTCGAAATTACTGATTCCAAGAGTTGATAGAAATGGTCTTCGGTTTTATTTTGATAATCCGAATTTTTAGTCTTTTTTACTCAAATCGGTACGATTTAATTTATTTAACATACATACATATGTACATGTTCAAACATACAATGTGCATATGTTCCCAGCGATCAAACCGTATATTTAATTCGTCAAAATGTATGTAAGCGTACATATATGTATGAAGATGATATAAACAATTCAAGACCAGTCTTCGAGTCGAGTATTCAGATTAAAACCATTGTTCCGACTATGCAAAATTGGAATCCGACTTTACTTTTACATACTGACACGATGCGAGTACGAGTGTGTATGTATACCAAATTCTGTGAAATAAAAAAAACAAGCGGGAACGTAATCGGGAACTTATGATTGATCTAACTTATACAAGATATTTTATACGTACGATACGGTACGGAAACCGATAACTGCCGCATCTCTCTATCTCTCTCCCTCTCTTTGTATCGGTGTTCGTAAAGAGGACGTATGTCCGCATTCTCTCGCAATTTTGCTAGCACTTGTTATAAGAAATAGGATAAAAAGTTCTTTCTGGGTGTTACACATATCCACAGCTGATATACCCCTAAAATCTTCGAGTAACCGTTATAAGAACCAGCAAGATTCGGTCTGTAAACTTGTAATATCGAGCATTTCTGTATGAAATATTAATTTCCAAAGGTGCTTTAATAACACATATATATAAGTTCAATAGATCTAATAGATATGGCTTGCCCCACTCGATAGAGTCATCAACACGCAACGAACGGACGGGGTCCGAAGTCAGACTTTAATTAAACTCACGATCATGTGCAATTTTGTGAGCAATTAAAAAAATCAAGGCTGGAAAAATCACTTCGCCTGCTCCGCAGAGAGATGGAGAGACAGATGGAGGCGTTTCTGTGTGAATAGCCGGGAATGGAGCGGCGAGATTTGCTATCAGTGCTGCCCCGCCCATCGGAATCGAGGGGCGTTTGTGGCAATTTTTCGCGTTGAGTGCAAATTGCGAGTGCCTGGAGAGAGTGGGGGAGGGGGGAGGATCGGTTTGCGGATCGTTGAGCAGTTTTCCTTTTTCCAGTGCAAATAAGCAATTAGCTGGCTTAATAACTCAATGGGCCTGCAACCGGTTGGCATTTCCTAATAGAATTTTTCCACCAGTTGGGTCTGGGGGGGATAGTGTGAGCGCGAGTGTGGTGCAGCATCAACTTAACTTTGCCTTTTGCTAAACAGTCCGCGTAAAAGTTTGCTTGCAACAAAGTTGGCGAGGCACAAAGTAAATGAAGCCGCCATCGCCGCCATCGCCACCGCCACCGCTGCGCTGCAGCCTCAATTTAAAATTAAGCTCATGAAAAGTAGTTAACCTCCAAAGCCAACCCCCGGCCACACAGGCTTGGCATCCCTTTGGCCCCTGCCCCTGCCTCTGCCGCTGCCTCTGCCACCCCGAAAGCCGTTAACTACAGCACAAAGTCAACGATAGGATGGGGGAGATCCCACAGCGTGGGGCTCGCTCTTGTTCGCATTAAAGTAAGCATGAAATTAAAGCCCAACCGAAAAGCTCGACTTGCAGCCCTGATGGACGCGCGTGGCTTCCATAAGCGTGTGGTTGGCGCTTTGTCAGGGACGAGCTTGGTGAAGGGTGAAGGGTGAGGGGTGAGGGGTGTTGGGTAGCAATCCTGCATTGTTGTTGCAGCAAATTAGCTGGCACGTTGAATAAAAAGTAGCGCGAAAATCCCATTTTTCGCCCATTGTTGTTTGGTCAAAGATGCGAAAAAGAGCTCAAATGACCCCAAGTTGGATACACTGTGCGAAAAGCGGTGGATAATTAGAAAGGAGGAAGCTAAATTAGATGGAAAGTTATGATGAAATTGTATATGGGGGAAGCTACCAGCTACCAGCCCATTCCTGTACTCCTTCCACTCCTCCACGCTTTGATTTCTCCAAGTGCACCGCCTGATACGCCCTTAACCTCCGCCTGAAGAGCTGAAGCAAACGAAAGCGCATCCCATACCCAACACCAACACCAACACTCACTGCCACTGCTACTCCCACCCTGCTGCACTCATTTGTTGTGTCCCTAATTTGGTTTTCCCCCCCGTTCGCCTTCTACTGCTATCGGTCCTCTTTGGGCTCTTCCTGCTTCGTGCCATTTGTTTCCCCGATATGCTCCGACGTTGAAGCAAAAATAAAGTTACAACACCCAAAGGTGTAATTGAATCAAATGGGCAAAAATTTTGAGATTACTTCAAAATGTACGCCCGGAGACGAAGCTCATTTAGCAGGAGGCAATCAAATGCAGTCCTGGCGCCCCACTGAAATTCTTTTTATTGCTGACTGATGTTTGGGGGCCCGATCCGAGGGAGGGTTGCATTTGTTCTGCTAATAACTGAACATCACAATGAAGGGTGGGGGGGAATATTCTTTTGGGGGTTGATTTGGGGGAGCCAGAGCAATCAGTGAAAGTGCCTGCCACAGGCGTCGGTCGCTTCCGCTGCGTCAAACGGAAACGGAAGTTGCACACGCCGCAAAGCGTGGCACGGAACGTAGAGCCGACACAGGAACGGAATGCTTTTCACGCACATATGCCCCCAATCATCATCATCGTCATCAGCATAATGCGGCCGAAAAAAAATATTTAGAGACAGAATTATGACGGGGCCCAAAGACAAAACGCAGACAGAACAAAGTGCAGAGCAAACAGAGTCCAAATGCGATTGCTATAGGCCACAAAAGCTGACTACCGAAATGGTATTTAAGCTGCTTTCTGCTAAGCAGCACTGGGAAAGTGGGGACTGCGGCCCAGGGCCAGGCCCCAGCGGTGCCACAGAGCGAACAGCGGTGGCAACATCAGTCTGGTGATTTATGTGCACTGTTGAAGGTTCAAATAAGCGTTAAGTTTTCATTTCCGCTGGCGCCGCACTCGGCTCTGGCTCCGGCTCCGGCCCCGGCTATGGCTGTGGCTCCGGGTCGGTGTCCGTGTCCGTGTCCGAGTGAAATATCCACGCAAAAATGAAGCTGGAAAAGAAATATTGTTTCTTTTTTTGCACTTCCTCTGCTGAAAGAGTCTTGGCTTAGCCTCGGACTTGGAGGAGCGTGGGCGCGGGACGGGTTGCTCCTCAGCTATTGCCAAAACAAATTAAGAGAAATGCTAAAACAAAGTGCCGACAGGGCTCCAAAGTCGGACTCAATGTGGATTTAGCGGCAAGGGGTCGTCCAGCCGAAAGGAAAAGAAAAATACTCCAAGGAGGGAAACATTAGGGAAAATAAATTATGAAGACAGCGGGAATATGGACCAGGTGAGTGCTGTCACATAATGAAGGGAAGTGCTTAATAACCTGCCAGCCGGACAAATCCTAATGGAAACACAGTTCAATATACATATGAATAAAGTATGTAAAGTATTATCTTCCGATCCAGAAACTCCAACGAAATTATCTTTCCACCTCTGGTAAACCAATTTCGAAAGTTAATCATTTAAACCCTGGAGCCCTTGCCCAACATGATCTACAGCACTCTTAAACTGCCATTGTTAAACCCCACCTGAGAAGGAATCCGAGGCAATTAATTAAATGTAAGGAATCCCTGTTAAAATATCTTTTCATCTGCTAAATTGCCGGAAAACTTTTGGCCCCACCTCCACAGACTCCCACGAAAGCGTTAATCAATTCGAGCTTCGCACAGAATGATACTTGCAGCAGAAAGAAAACTAAACTTCACTTTACTTCGGTATTTTATTTATTGCTTAAATATTTTACTGCTCCCTCCTCACAAATTGTTAAAGAACTCTCCGGCGTACAGTGCGGCGTATACGCAATTTATCAACGCATAACAACGGCAATTAATTTGTGCGTTCGCGTTACAGCGCCGGCAACAACACGAAGAAACATCAACTTTTATAAATCAAACGTAACGAGCGTGTAAAACCTGACGGGGGCCCCAGGTAGAATGGCTTACACCTCCGCGCCCCAGCGGCAAACAGCTTTTTGGGGGTTGCTTTTCATTAGGTGGTGGCATTTTTACAGTCCCAGTCCCCGAAAGGAACTTTTCAAATAAAACTCAATGGAAGAAATATTTACAATTGACTCTGAAACGTTTTCAGCGTTTGGCAGGCGTGACTTTGCCTTTGTTTCATTGTTTTCGTTCACTCTGCTCTTTTGTTGCTCTCCAGTCACTGGCTCTCCCTCGGAGGGCCACGCGGCGTATGAGTTATTTATTTTTGAATTATTGGCATTTGAAACTTTGCAAGAGGCTCAACGGCTGGGAATGAACGTGCCCTCGGCTTTTGGTTTGTGGATTGAGCCTGGTAGCAGGGGAAAAGGACGTTATCCCTACCAATGGTTGATAAATGATTCCCATTTTGGGGTGTATTTAAAATTGGGCAAAGAGATTAATGGTTTGCATGGAGATCGTTGGCAACTCCTTGGCAACCATCAGCGATTCATTAAAAATGCATAACCGTTTCAGATCTGTTCAATAACGATATATGAAAGCTTAGATTAATAGCCAATTCCGTTTCATAGCTGATTCGAAGACCGAAGACTTCTGGGGCTCAAAACTATAAGTAAACATGACTTTTACCAAGCTCCTTTGTTACCCGTTTGAAGTTTCTGTCCCATCAACCTTGAACCTATTTTAAGCTTCAACTCTTCCCTAATCTTCTTGTCGAAAGCGCCCACACCTGTCCATCGCATAAGCACCTGCACAGCAATAACATCTTCAGCAACAATAACATCCTCATCAAGAATGACAGCGACTGACTTCAACAACAGCGAACACCCTGACAACAACGAAAACTCTGGGAACCCCCACAGAACCTAGAAAATCAACAGCTAAACGGGAAAACTTGCATAAACGATGTTCCGACCATCCATCCGTACCACCTGGCAAACCCCAAAAGGCAGGACCTGCCGCTCAAGCCTGCAACAATAAAGGGCAAACGAAACAACAACAATTTGCCACTGCAGTGGGACATCCTTCCCCTGGCGAGGCTCCCACACCCCGTGCCACCCCGTCTTCGCCAACGAACAGAAGCGCTACATTTTGCGCTTTATGCACATTGTTTATGAATTCTCGCGCACAAAAACTTTGGCCAAGAGAAGATGGAAAGGGGAAAGAGCAGGGAAGAGCAGGGCAAAAGGCCCAAAGGGCTGGCGAGGCTCTTGCGCTGAATGGTTTTACGATTATTAACCCATAAAGTATTCATTGAAGTGAGTTTGAGTGGCCGAACTGTATCTGGGTCTGGGTCTGGGTCTGGGTTCTGCGGGGCTCTGTGTCCTGCTCTGTTTCTCGGTTTGAACCAGGGTTTTGGGCCTGCTCTTCAGTCTCTTATGCATTTGGGTTCGAGAGCGGCACGCAAAAGTGCAATAACAAACAGGAACCAGCAGCAGCAGCAGCAGCAGGGCCAGCACCAACAAAAGGCGCCACAAGTTGGCAGCCCTTGCCCTCCCCTGTCCATCCGCTTTCATACTTTCGCTTCATTCGCTTTGTACATATTCTGTAGCTGTAGTTATTCTTTCTTTCACTGTCCGCCCGACATAAACCTTGTCTGTGAATCACTTGGTATACGCTTGCAAGAAGTGTTTTGATTTCGGAATCCATTTTCGCATATTCGACCCCATGTATAGCCATCTAGCATCATCAGAATCCAGAAACAGCTGTTTAAATGGTATACTATCAAAACAAACTAGCAATATACGAATATGTCATGATTTCCTTTCGATCTGTTGAATCAAGTCTTTGAAAAACTTTACTTTCTATGAAGATCTTTCAACCAAAAAAATGTTAGTTGGATATAGAAACGATGGGTATCAGCGGCCTCGATTATCATCTTTGGTTTCTTTTTGTTGGTCTTTTCCTGCAAGCCGCTCTTGAGTTTCCTCTCTCTCTCTCTCTTTCTGCGCTCTTCAGTTGAGTGCCTTTGCTTCTGCCGTTGGTTTGCATGTTATCTGCTCCATCAGCAGCCTCTACCCCTTTCCACTCCCCCTCTTTCGCGCGACTTTTGTTGTTTCGCTATTGCAGTTTCGACTGCCCCTCACGCTCGGCCTCTCTCGCACAGCCCTTTGAGGGCCTTAATTTATGCAGCCGACAAGAGTGAATATTAAAAGTTCTCAATGTTTTCTCCGGCCTGTACCTTTTGATGGGGCCTGCCGCTCCCGCGGTTGTTTCCACTGCGGTTCTGTTTGTGTGTGGGCACTCCCGCTCCCCGCCTTTCTGATGCTTACGTTATTCTTTTCCATATAGCAATTTACTGGGGTTCTGCTTATCTGCTGTTGTTCGTAGCCCCGATCTGAGTTTAAGCTTAACTTACAACCAAAAGAGTTTATTTCTGAACGGATGATACCTTTAAAATCCATCGTCTAATAGCCATCCGATTGAGATCAAATCACAAATGGATACGCCTGTTTCATAAATGCCTTCTAATGGTGATCAAGACTACAAACGTTATATGTAGGATCGTAAATGCCTGCATATCTGAGAAAAAAAATACCTTCATTTAACGCTCTTTTGATTATTTCCCCATCATGCTTACACTGCACAACCGAGCGTTAAAAAACCCATTCGATACACTTAAATTATGACCTAGGACCAGCTACCCTTAGCACATCCTCGCTCCCCTCGACGGTGACCCCAAAAAGTGTCCCCACAAATCTTCCATTTCTTTACGTAAATAGAATTTATCAAATTTAATTTCACGCTTGATGCGCTCATTTCTATTTAAGTTTGAGTGGAGTGTCGTGTCTTGTGTCCCATCGAGGCAGGTCCTCGCTGGGCAGCGGCCAAGGACGAGGGGAAACGGAGAGAAAAAAGGCCAATGAATGTCAAAAACGGTGACCATAAATGACGGGCCCCAGCCATTGGGGCAATGAGCACTATAAATCTGAAGCGAGATAACCGGAAAAATGCTAACGAGCCGAATGAGAAATTCTCGTAATAGAAAATATCGTCCAGCAGAGAAAGAAAACCCGTAAACCGGAAGAAAAAATATAAAGAATGATGAGGGATTCTTAAAGTTATGAAGCGATTCGGTTTGGTAGTACAAATATTTGGACGCACCCATATCCCATATCCCATATCACTTCCTCCCATGACAGGGCCTGAAATTGAGATTGGGGTTGGGTTCTTCATGGTTTGCATATGCTGTGGAGAACACACACAAAATTTTCTATGTCAAGTGTTGTTCGAAAGTTGTTTTCAGCTTGACTTGGTTTCCTTTTGGCCCCACAACCCCCGCTCCACTCCATAAATGTAATCAAAAATGTATTCAAATTGTTTTTATGGCGGCCGTGCTTAAACTTTTTGACGTTTCGCACATACATTTTTGATATATGTGTCATGCACGGTGATATGGTGTGGAAAATTACTTTGGATTTTAATGAGTGTCTGCTGATTTCGGTTAAGATGCGGCTTGGTTTTGGGTGCTAAAGACAGTCAAGGGAATACACCAGCTGACAAGCAGTAGTCCTACGATTCTTCCGCCTCTAATGACCATATTGAAATCTTTCAAAAGCTCTTCAAAATAAAGCCATTCAGGAAAAACAACTACGACATAAACATTTCCTAATCAGCCCCAGAGTCGACAGGTTTTGACCCTTCAAAAGTGAGCGTGGGACATTTGAGCTTAGCCCCGGTCTTGGCCTCTTCGGAAACTACAAATTTTCCAAGAGTTTGCACTAAAAAGCAATTAAAATTTTACACGACCATTTGCGCAAGACAATTATGAGGACCACATGCCCTGCTCTTGGGTCGCCCGGCCAGGAGAAGTAACGAGCCCAGCAACCATCTAGAACAAGTCCAACGTCAACATTATGCCAAGACAATAAAACGACAGCGAGAGCCGCCAGGGAAGGGTGGAGATTTGTTGGCCACATGCCACACACTCGGGAATGGAGATGGAGCCAGGCAGGGTATGGGGGTACAGGTGGAGGTGGAGGTGGAGAAGAGTTCTTAGCTCGGGACCGCCCGTTGCTTAACTGGCAGTCATACCTACGAGGCATAACACCCAACAATTTCCACACATTTACGACACTGCCCAGGTACGGCAGTGTACGGACACAAATTTTCAAAGCGCCAGGCGACCGCACACAAAAAAAAAAAAGAAAATATGTCCAGGAAAAAAGCGCCCACTGCAAATTGAATTGTAACCAAAGTCGAGCCACGATAGAGGACACAGAAAGTAACGAACGTGGCAAAAAAAAAAATTCTATATAGAAGCGGTGTATGAAAACTCGAGGGGCGTAGGTTATGGCTAAGCAAGGACTGACCAAAAGTCCACCGAGAGAAAGGATAATATTACATAGGTGTAGAGTAAGATCTTTGAGCAATCTATTGGTCTGGAAATTCTAGAAATTGTATTCAAATACAGGAAGAGCTCTACTATAAAACAATGCCGTTACTCTCTATTGGGCATTTTTTTTTTTTAAACAAAGAATTCCATTGTATGCAAGGTTTCATTACAAAATCTACGCAATAGGAAGCAGTGCCCTTTATTTCTTTCAGTGCAGCGTGTTTTGGTTCGAATCCCATTAGTTGGCAGCAAGTTATGACTCTATTAAAAAAGCAACGCCTTGCTGCACTTGCCACCGTCGTTGCTGCCACCGCTGCCCCCGGCTGTCGCATGTTCGAACCGGGTGGGTCCCGGTCCCCATCCCCTGGGATGTGTTTGGCAATTTGGCGAGGCTTTGGGACCGACTCTAATAAACATTGGCAATATACCAATTGTGTCCGCAGCTGGGGCTTTGATTACAGCAACTAATAATTGTTCGATCGCAGATGTGTGTGCCCCCGTGCCCCAGGCAAATGAGGAGCTAACTTTAACCGAGAACTCAGCAAACGTTTTAATTGTGCTTGCAGTCGGGCCGAGAAGTCCGAATCAATTTAAAACGGGAAAGGGCCACAAATTGAAGATGACGTCTGCCGAGTAAGACCGCATTCCATTAGCATCAGTTCGGACCGAGAAACATTTACCTCAAGGCCAATAATCTAATTCCTGGTCTGGCTAAAAGCCTGCTCCAAGCCATCCTCCGATGTTTAAATTGTTTTTTTTTTCGGGGTAATAAAAGTTTACCTGAACCGCAAAAGGGATACGCTCTTAACTGGGAATAAGAAACTCTGGAAAACCTACCGGTCACGGTATACTCGGAGGGCGGATCGGGATGAGATACCCGTAGATTGTGGTTGCACGCCTGATGCAATTTACGGCGCTTTGTTAAACGCTTCAACATGAAACTGAATGCTCAGAATGCTCCCTTGCACAGATAGTCGTACACGTGCTATGGGGAGGAACGGGCAGACAGAGGGGCTCGGACCTGCGGATGTACACGTTAGAGGCAACATCCGTTCTGGCCCAAGTTGCCTGGCTGGCCATAAACAAACTCAACGCTCTACTCGACTGGACTGTAGTGGAGACTCAGGACTACAGACTGACCATTCCCGGGCAGCTATAAAACAATTTCGCATATGGCTCCCCAAGCCCAAACCCAAGCCCAAACCCAAGCCCAAGCCCCTGCTCTCCTCCAGCAAACTTGCTACTTTGGTCCTGGGCCTGGTCCTGGTCCTGGGCTGGGCTTGCGGTCTGTCTGTCCACTTCCCTCCGCAATCCTTTTGCCACTCCTGGCATGCACCAACACCTGGTAAGCGCCTTTGTTATGCTCAGGTAACTCTGGGGAGTGTTGCATACTTTTTCCTCGACCTGAACTCAACTCGAACTCTTCTCCGTTCTGCATCCTGAATAGTTGTGGCTCTCCGTCTGCTCCATCTTCCTCTGTCCACTCCTTTTTCAACTAGTTTTTCTACCAATATTTTCTGCCATTTTTTTCTCCGAAGCTCTCCGATATTCAACGCTTTTGGCTTCTGGTAAATATTATGCTAAGCTAAGGAATAGTTTTCGTTTTAATGCCAGAAATTGTTGCATGCTGTCCGTTGTCGTTTTTTGGTTGTGGTCCTGTGGCTCTGTGGCCGATCCCCCGAGCCCACTAATTGAAGTGTGGGGCAAAAGTTGGTCTAATTAAAATCACAATAGAGATGCTTTCCTGTCTTTGCCATTGTCCTGGCTCCTGACTGATCCCCCGCTTTGCTTAGCGAGGATTGAAAAGTGAAGAGTAAAGAGTGAAAAGCGTCAGGCGCTAAACCGCGACTCCATCTGCCGCTGTCCTCTCCTCTCCTCTAGCATCCTGTCCTGCCCTGTATTGCCCACACAATGCCCATTATGACATCGTTATGTGGCATCAACTTTCTGACTCATTAAAAGGTGAGGTGGCTTAAGGGTCGCTGGCAACGGCTTGTTAAGAGCTGCTTCCCTCATAGTTGGGGTTGTGGCTGAACCTCTGGAGCTTTTATTAAAGCGCGGATTAGATAGAGCAATTTCATAATTGAAATGGAAGACGGTTGATGGCTTTGACTTTTGCTCTTTAAAGACAGTCAGGGCCAAAACCTTGCCTCCAGCGAGTCCTCATGGCTCGGCCAATTCACTTACGCCGTCGAGGACCTTTTGTGGGGGTGCCAAGATGTCGGCTTACAGTAGAACATTATTCATGTTCAATGAGTTGTCTATTGAGCAACGATTTCAATGGTTCTGCCCTGGATGTCTTTTCGATTTCTAATATTTTTGATATTGCAAAATATATTCCCAGAACATTTTGGCTTCTTTTGGTCACCAGAGATATCTGACTATTAGTGTTCTTTGACACATCTATCCTGTAGATCTAGACTCTTTTATACTCTTAGTTATGCTTGGAACAAACCACTTTTAGGAAACAAATCGCTGATACTATCATGGGTATATCCACGTGAATGGGAAACACTTTCCATTCCATAAAACTTACTGCCTTTGTTGCAGCTTTTTCAAGGTCTTGGCTGCACCGGGAATCATATATCACAAGTCAATTTCCTCTGGCCATAAATCACGGGTATAGTGAAAATTTGCTTTGGGGATCCTGGGGACTGGGGGACTGGCATGCTCGTATACCATTTGTCTGGGCAGTTGGCATGCATCCGCACATCGCTCGTACGTTTGACAATTATAAATTGTAACCTTGCTGCCGTGACATAATCGCGTTCGAATCCAATTTAGCCACGTGCAAGTGCAAGTGCAAGGGCAGGAGCGATTAATATTTTGTCTACCGATGATGAATGGGTCCCGGGCAACTGCAGTGCGTCGGTGATTGAGTTATTGGCAGGAGGAACCGGTATCGGGGGACCAGGACAGCACCAGCACCAGCGCCAGGGCCAGGACGATGCAAATATGATAACAACACCTACTACATGGCCACAGACTTGTAGTCGGTGCCTGGCCAACCATAGACAGGAATCCATTCCCCTCGGCTGCCCGTAGAGCACCAGCAGTAATAGCATTGACAACAACCTTTTGGCCAAGTTTATTGTGTTGGCATTAAACAAGACCCAGGGCACAATGGATGGCAGGGGGCTGGCTTTGCATCACTTATCCATGCAACGAGTCGTGCATGTTGAAACCAGTGGCCAGTGGCCAGTGGCCAGTGCCTAGTGCCCAGTGCTCAGAGTCAGGCCCAGAGACAGAGACAGAGACAGAGACAGAGGCCTATTGTTTGGTCAGTCTTGGTCATGTTCGTTAAGTGGGTGCAGGAGGCGAAGGACTGCTTGCTCCCAGTACTCGTCGTTGCACAGTAATTACAAGCAGACGCAGCCGCATCTCATCCTCTATGGCATATCTATCTGTCTCCGGCAGGGCAGGGCAAGGACATGGTAAGTCCTGTCCGCCCCTCTACGGAGTAAATAAAACTGTGCAGACAATTAAGTTTGTTTTGCCTGTGCTCATTCTTTTTCACTCGTTCCACACTATGTCCCTCGCTCCGACTTCCCCCCCACAATCCAATTCCACGTTACGGTTATGGCCAAGTCGAGTAGGTAATGGGTTTCGGTCAGGTATGCTTTGCTCTGTTTCTGGCCAAGAAATTTTACTAATTGCTGTTACAGGATATGCATGCAATAGACTGTTTCCTGGATTGGAAACTTAATTTTGGTACGATTGGATATTTTTTGGGGTTTGTTTTAGGGCCCAAATCGATACCCAATGATCCTTTCGATTAACAGAACCAACATTAGCGGCGATAATTACCATAATCTCATAAGCTGACAGTAAGGCAGGAGATCAAAGATTTTACCCCATCAAATCCATAGTTCTCACTCGCATTTCCTCTCTATTTATTCACTGGATTGATGGCTAATAAAGGCAATTGCATCTGACAATGGGTCCTCCGTACACAGTTTTGCCTAGTAAGAGCTCAGGTTTTCCATTTACAATTTCCGTCTAGTAAGTCGTCAGGCTCTTCGATTGTCATTGATGACCTGCTCAACAAAAGCCAGCTTCTACCTCTCTGCCTCTGCCTCTGCCACTGCCTCTGCGCTGTCCACTCTCAATCCATTCCTATCCGTTTAGCTGACAGCGCCACCCATTCTCTCATTTACATTCAATTGGCAGCGTTCATTGGAGGAGAGAGAGAGTCGTGTTTGTGGGAGAGAAGGAGGAGGAAGAACCCAAACGAAACGTTTTTCTCGCTTTGTCTTTTGGCAATCGGTCGTTCTCCTTGTTGTTGTACCGTTTTATTGTTTTGTTCCCGTTTTCTGATTTAATGAAATGATAACGTCGGAGAAGCAGAACCAGAGGCAGCAGCAGCAGCAGCAAGTGCAGCTGGCAGAAGCAACGGGATTATTACACTGGGTGAGATTTTACAGACAATTACACTGGAAGAAATGATGGATTGACTGCACAACTTCACTTAAAACCAAGAGTAAAATTAAGTTAAATATAGTAGGTACATATTGTACATACATACATATGTGTAAGGTTGATTTCCCGTTTCACTCAGTGTAGCCATTACGCCCTCGCTTTGACAATCAATTTTGCAATCGAAAATGATATCCTGCCCTTGGCATTACCATTTCTTCAATGTGTGACTGTTCTACTGTTTCTTTAGCCCACATTTGTTATCTTTCGGCTAGTTGATTGTTTCCGTTTCGCTGCTTCCACAGTCCTTCGCTTAGTTCTTTTGTATTCCTGTTTATTTCGCATCGCATTTTTCTTCTTTCTGGCTTTCGCTTTCATTCCGTGTTAATTACCAATTTAAATGCAAACTTACCCCGCTTCCTGACGAAGATGAATGTGCAGGTCCTGACACTGGCGAACAAAGGCTACGTGTCCCATTGTTGGCTGACAAAACTTGTCAAGAGGTTTCTGCTTGACGCTTTTTTCAAGGTCCCTTCCAAAGTTGGCATTGGAGCGTTTCTGGGGCGGTCCAGTTATACAGATACTCGTAGGTGAATGGCTAATGTTCTACCCTCTCATTTTTCACTTGGTTTGCCATTGAAGTTGGTTCAAGGCTAAAGGAGTTCTGGAAACCCCTTCCAAGGAAAGTTCAATTCCACTTTCGAGTTTCAACTTGTTATTCCATTTCAGTCATCTTGCAGAACATCCATTAATCAATCAATCAAAACAGAGCGTTGACAAACTGCAGTTCACTGCAGTGCACTGCACTGCACTTCATAAACAAGAAATGGCATACATAAATAACCCCATTACGAAGCTAATTACATTCAATAACAGTTTTATTGCTCTCCCAACAGAACAAAAATAGTGGCAAACGACCACGATATCGATCTCTGGACTGGTTGCGCCCCGACTTGTTGACAAGGGGCAATTACAGACCAACAAAATGCATTGACAACGACCACTGCGACCAAGAAAATTTATAGAAAACTAGATAATTGAAAGCGAGTGGAGGGGCCCACGCAAAGCAAACACTGCAGTTGCTGCCCAACTGGTGCGCCAACCAACTGCAGAGACTGACTGCTGAGTGCCGCCCACAGAAAAGTCCCAGATAGAGCTGGACAGACTGTACCTGGAACGGGAGATCCCCGCTTGACCCAACTTTGCTCCCACACGAAGCTCCTTAAACTGTCTCTCTGGGTGTTGCCCACAGTCTGCTTTGTAATTAATTATTTGATAAAAGTACAAGCATTAAGTCAATTAAAACTAAATTTATGCCAAACGTTATCTGATGCTGACAAAAGGCGTGATTTATGCGTGAGTGCGTGTGTGGTGAGTGTGTCTGTGTGTGTGTGTGTGTCCATCTGAGAGAGTTGAGGTTTTCTCTTTTCTTTGTTTTTCTCTTTGGAAACTTTTTAAGCAAGCTTAATTCCAGGCTCAATTCCAGTTCCAGTAGATGGAAGCTCAATTGTAAATTGTCTGTAAGGCATATTCCTTGGAGTTAATAAGACTCGTGGTCACAAGATCTTTCCTTCGCTTCGATACTTAACCACTTCTAAAAGCATGTGAGAAAGTTGTACAAATATTTGAAGCAACCAAATATGTACATAGTTTTCCAGTGCTTGTCCCCATGACTGTTGGGTTAAATTTGCATATTTGTTGTAATCATTTATGCGCTTTGTTCCCCCTCACCCAACTCAAAAACTAACCACCACAAACAGCAATCAATCAAGAAAAAAAAAACACAAAAAGCAAAATCTCACCCCATGCGCAGTGGCAGGACCAGGATCCGCCAATTTAAACGCTCATTAAAGGACAACCTACCGGACGGGGACTGGGAGCACGGAGCAGGGAGATGTTTCCCTGCCTGAATGGCAACTGGCTGTACAAGCTCCACAATTTGCTAATGTTGACGCCATTATTGTATAATTTTCGTCAAGTGGGCGGGGCAGTCGGCGGCGGCGGCGGCGGTGGTCGGTCATTTGTATAGCAAACCGCAAATGTCGGCCCGGCGCTGGCGTTAGCTTGCCTCATTCTATATTTTCTGTTGCTTTCTTTTTTGACAGTTTCCGCGTCATTTTTCTATTGCTGGGCAGAGGGGGGGAATCACGCCGAAGTGGGATTGGGGCGGCCATTGGGGGACGGAGGTGCAAGCCAGACTTCGTCATTATTTTGGCATTATGTGTGTGGTAGATGGAGGGGAGAGACGGGTGGTTCCAGCAACTTTGGTCTCTTGCAAACATTCGTAAATGTCATTAACAGTTGTAACGGCTTTGGGGCACGCCCACACCACAGAACTTTGTGCGGTGTGGCAGCAGCGAGGGGTGGCAGTGAGCAGGGGCATTTTTACACAAAATTACTTCTTTTATTCGTTGGCTGACATTCATCATCATCATCAACCACATTTTGTGGCAAAAGGCATGAAATATGCTCCATCATACTTTATATTTGGATTCAACTTGAAATCAAGTTAAGGGCGATCTTGACCTTATAGACATGCAAAGTCTGCACTTTAGTTTAAGCTTCATCTTTAAATAATCGACTAAGTTATATTATAATTCTCCTTTTTACAGATATAATGCCTACATTAATCTCTAATTGATTTTCTCTTTTTGGTTCCATTTCAGCAAACAATTAACCCATTATCCAGATATTTCAGATAAGCAACCACTCAAAAAAAAAATATCCTTGACGATATCATTCAGATATACAATAATGACAACCTTCGTTGTGCGTTTCTTTATAGTATAGAAACTACGAATTTATTTAATTGATATTTAAATATAAAAATTAGTTCCTATTGGTTCGTGTATTATACAGAGAGTAATGAATATTTATGGCTTCTAAATCTTAAGCGTATTTTAGCCGATTATCCAGACAGATGTTCATAGAGCTACAATTTTGTGGGTTTAACTAAGCTTATTGTTAAGTGTTAATTGTCCGTCGGTTGTACGTTGGTGAGAATAAAATCAAATTTTGTACTAAAATCAATGAGAAATGGTGTTGTGTGTAATGGATGCACGAGTATTGATATATACAATTCGAAACACAATGTAAATCAATACAGAACTAAAGACGAAATGGTCACAGAAATAAAAAACAAAACTGAACTGAAAATTTCATAAATAATAGTGTTATCTCTTAGAAGACTCTCGGCAGAATGGAGTACCGCACCCGGGCGCAGTAGCGATTCCATGCAGAGTGGTAGCGCGCATGGTTGCGGGCATTCGAGCGCGTGGTGCGATGCAGAAGCACCAGGACTAGCAGTACCAGCCCCAGCACTGGGGGCCAGGCCAGACGCAGCGACATGGGTGCTGCCAGAGCCACCAAGGCAATGATGTCCCCCAAGTAGTTGGGCTGACGCACATGGCCCCAGAGGCCTGTCAGCAGGATGCGGTTGCCCTGGAAGGTGTGAATCGTCTCGATGTTGGAAAATATGGGGTTCTGAGAGTTAAGCCTGTACTTGTACTTGTAGGCGCTGCTGAAGCGCTTCACGCAGAGGCCGAGCAACAGCAGGGCGACGACTCCGATGGGGGCATACCAACAGGTGATGGGCACGCGCTGATCGTAGAAGTATTTCGTGACGGCGGTCAGCAGGTAGGGAGTGGCGGCATAGCGCAGCAGCAGGAGGCAGCCGTAGCCCTCGTACTGAAGTTCGAAGGACGAGCTCAAATGGTGCTCAAAGACAATCGCGTCGAGGACGTAGAGCAGCAGGCAGCTGGCCGAGAGCAATGTGGCCGGATCGTAGTGGGTATTGTTAATGTAATAGCGCGCCAAGGTGATCCCGTCCGTCATCGGATGTGGCTTGGGCCACTGCAGGGTCTGGTAGATGTAGCATGTCGCATACAGAAGGGTGCTAACCATGGACAGACGGTAGTAGTATTGCTTCCAGTCCACTCGTCCCATCCACTTGGGGTTCAGCTGCCTGCCGAGGGCAAAGTCCACTACAAAGTTGCCGGTGCGACCGTATTCGTTCGACACATTGTGCCTGAGCACATTGTACTTGGCGGTGTCCACGCGCCAATAGCTCCAGGCGGCCGCAACGAAAGCACTCACTATCCCAAAGATGCAGAATCGCAGATAGTGACGCAGTATATAGCTCACGACGGGATACTTCTTATACTCGGCATAGCCACCGGCTATGATCAGGACCATAGCCACAGCCAAAGAGTTGAATTTGTAGGTCTCCCGTGTGAGATGTACGCGCCGTCCCGGCAACAGGGCCACCAGCAGGAAGACAGCCACTTGGTATGCCACAAAGGCGCCTACTACTCGGATTTGGAAAACCTGGCGCGCCAGATAGTTCCAGTCCACCAGAACCGCTAAATTAACGTTCTTGAATTGGCAATTGTTGCGCGCCGCGCAGCTCCAGGTGAGATAGTAGACACAAAAGGGCACCACAACCAACAGGAGGAAGGCTCCCAGCCAGCCGCCAAACTCCTTAGGAGACTTCATCTGGCGACACGAGGTCTCTCCCTGATTGGCCGACTGAAGTGTGGCATTGAAGCTGCGGAACTCATCCTCCTCCAGTTCATCCTCCTCGTACAGGTCCTCCTCCCCCGTTGAGTAGCTCTGCTTCGACGACTTCTCGTCTTCGTACACCGATCGCGATAAGCTTCTACTATAGCGACTGCCATCCTCTGTGTTGGTGGCTTTGGTTCCGCCCAAACTAGATAATGTCTTCGACACGGATCGACGTAATCTCTCTGTGATGCGTTTGCGAATGGCGTCGATGTCCACTTCGCCCCCGCCTTCGGTGCGTATCTCAATGTGTTCAGTGGTTGTGCTGCTGCTGCTGTAGGTGTTCACCGCGCTGCTGCTGTTCACGGAGCTGGTGTTAAAGGATTTGTTGGGTGCACGGCTAGCGGTGTTGGTGGTAAGGGTCATGGGCAAATTGCTGGTCGCTTGACGCACAGGCGAGGACACCTGCAAAGAATGGGCCGTGAGTAGAGCTTCTCATGGATTATATCGCTGATCGAAGATAAAGCACATTCTTTTCCTGATAATTCTCAGAATTCCAGGCAGGGCTGACCCTCGCTAAGATAATGGCCCACCGATAGCGATTGAGTCTTGATAGCGACTTTATTGACTGTTGAAACGGATTTACACTCACCTCAGGGACCTCTCTGATGGGTGTTGGCGACTTGACCGATGTCTTGACGGGCAGAGAGGAAGTCATCGGTCCGACCGAGGAGCGAGGACGGCTGGAGCGCCTTGTGCGCGGTGCCAGTTCCACTTCAGAGATCGGTTGAACGACCTTGTTGCGCGAGGGCGAGACACGTGTCCGGGTCGCAGGGCCAGTGGCGGCTGCTGCAGCTGCCACTGAGCCAGCCCGCCTGGTAACGGGCAGAAGGCTAGGCTGTGTGGAGGCGAGAGGTGCCGCTGCAGCCTCCTCGCGACGCGGGCGTCTCAGGCGTCGCTCCATGTCAAATTTATATGATTTCTAGCCAAAAACGTGCTGTAACAAAGTACCGATATTTGTGTATGCATTAATATATGTATAAAGGCGAGTGCTATATTTTATTTATAGTTATCGTACACACACACACACACATCCGCAGAGCGCGGAGAAAACTATTTATTTGTGTCTGCAGTTTGGCGCGCTGAAAACGAGCCCCGTCTCAGAGCGACTGTACCCGGCAACCGCGGCAAAGCTGCGCAGGGGCTGGACGCTCTATTAGTCGTTAGAATTCGTATCGCTCTGATCCTTCTGCTTGTAATCTTCAAATAAGTGTTCTACTTACTTTTTCCTTTAATTTTTAATTGATTTATGGGTACGTTCACAAATAATGCTGCAAAAAGCCACTCGAAAAAAAAGACGCGCGTCTGCGGCGTTGTTGTAAACAGTGTGGCCCTTGGTTTGCGATATACGGTATGACCCTCAGAAATATACCAAAATACACCGTCTCACTATTAAAATATACCGTAAATGTACCAACGAATTCAAGTTATACTATACACATTCCCTGTTTTTGAAATTCCGTCGAATATTACTAGCTAGATAGGACTTTCAGCCCTGCCCTACTTGACTGGCTTGTTTCAAATACTCCCTTTTTATCTGAGGCCAAAGGTTCTGTTGCAAAAGAGCGCGGAAAGCTCGGGTTCGCGGGACTATCGTGTTCTGGTATTTTGTGGTGTTCGCCGCCTTCGCGTTTAACAGCACAGAATGTATTTTTAGCAATCGAATGTTGGTCAGCGGTTTTTCACATAAATGCAATTCAACATAGTTTAAATCAGTTAAAAGCATGAATAATTTTTTGTTTTGTTCAAGGTATAACCCCGTGAACAAAAATATCATTTTGTGATATGCAAGATTCTTATATAAAAACGCGCCAATAGTTATCAAGTCTATCGAATAGTACAGATAACAACAGCTCTAGAATACTTCTTAACAGCATTGTACCAGACTTTTCGGTATTTTTTAGCACATTCTGGCCACCCTCATACACATAACAAAAGACAGGAAAAAAATTTAAATTTATACAGAATTTGCGAATATTTTCCTGTCATTAAAGAACAATGTAAGTAGACACAAACACACGCACAAGACAGGAGCAACGAACTCGCATTGCAAAATGTTGCACAACCAAAATTCCATGTCCTAATTTGTTCTGAAAACGTCTCTCTCACCGCCTCCTCAAAACTGAACAAAAAAAACATCGATTGCTGTTAAATACACCAAGAAGAGGCCCAGACCCCCCGAGCGAACCCGCCAGAAGCAAAGCACAATGGTGACCCCCCAATCGCCCACACCGATGTTCAATGGGCTGGATGACGATCTCTATAACGAGGCCAAATTCGCACACGAAATCAACGACAAAATGCGCGTACCCAAGCGCATCAAGGCTACGGGCGAGTACTCTGACGAGGATCTACTGCTGTCCAACCAGAACGGAAATCAGTTCATCAGCTCTTGGAACTATCACGACAAGATCGACATGAATGTGCCCGACCGCATTGTGGTGCTCGGGCACAATCAGCATCTGGAAACGCGCTCGGCACCGCGCGAAATACAGCTGGAGAACTCTATTCTACCCAAGAATCCCTCGGCGAGCTATGCACGCGTCCAGACGCCGCCGCGCGTCATCACACTCACCGACCATCACTTCCCATCGGCCTCCGAGGAGAGTTCCCCCATCAGGGCCAACGGCCATCACCTGTATGGGCAGGATCAGGACTATGACGAGGACGAGCAGGGGAATGCCACTCAATACGTGCGCGCCAATGGCACAGCCCGCATGGGCTTCCACACCAACGATGCCAACTCTGTGGAGTCCGATTCGCAGGTAAGCAATTGGGGTTAAGCCACTCGACTTATCAGCAAACGCATGCAGGCCATGACGAAATGTGATCGACGACTATGGTAATAGTACGCCCCGCTCAACACTCAGACCGTGTGTTAGAGATTAACGACTGCTGCTTTTATTGATTTCTAGTACTATTTCGGATGATAAGTAGCCCTCTCCCTAGTCACTGGAGTAGCCGTTTGGTTCAGCCTCGGCGCTCGCCTCATCCACGTCGTTCTGTGGTTCGCCCGGGTCCTTGGGCTTCTTGGCAAAGGCCCGACACTTCCAGATGTCCACCTCGGTGGCCTGGCACTTGCGAAAATCGAAGTCGCACAAGCCAAGAGTGTGGCTATTGTCACTGGCCTCAAAGTAGTGCAGACCGCGACCAATCTTGATGACCACCCCAGAGCTGAGCACGATCTTGCGGTCGTGAAGGGTGTCGTCCATTTGGTAGTGCAGCTGAATGTTGCCTGTGGCCAGATCGGAGCGTATCTGTTCTAGGATGATCTGCTGGTTCTTGGGCATAACGGGATCCGGACGGGTGGTGAGACGAATGTACTTCAGATAGCGACAGTTCTTGACCAGTACTTCCAGGAAGTTCAGTAGGTTCCGAATGTGATTCTGGTCCGTCAGGTGCGGCTCATTGATGTGGGCCTCCTTGACATTGTCGTCCAGATAGGCACCGAACAGGCGCTGGTAGCTCTTGCCGCGCGAATCGCGCTCGATGCTGATGTGGTCCAGTACCCGACTGCTTTGCAAGTGGCTCTTCACCTGCTCCCTTAGCTGCTTGGCGCGGGTCTCGTATACCTTTATATACTTGCCGCATAGGTGTTTTTTGTTGGGCTCCGCCTCGCTCATCTGATTCAGCTTATAGATGCTCTCCTCGTACAACAGGATGGCCTCCATTATGTGTCCGGTCTGCTCGCACTTCATCGCACTGATGATGGGCTCCAGCTTGGGCGGCTCCTCCTCATCGTTGGCGTGGGGAAAGGGCTGATGTGACATTGTACTGGCCAAAAATACGGTTTACTACACAAATTTTCTTAAACAACAAATTTTCGTTAGTTGTTTGTAATGCTTGACCCGAACTGTCACTGGACTCGAGACACGAGAATCTATATGATATATTTTGTACTTTCCGATTTGAAATGGTGTATCAAAAGATATCTGTGGGTCGCCCCGCAGTCTGACCAACTGATGAACCGCATTAACGCCCGAATCCATCTCTGCCCACAGCTAACCACGGGCAGTGTCAGCAAGCGTTCTCAGCTGAATCAGCAGCAGCAGCAGCACAACAATCTGGATGCCTCGATGCTGGCCCAGCGCGAGGGCACGCCAATGGGCGAGCTGACGCCCCACGAAGAGATACTGTATCTGCGCCGCCAGCTGGCCAAGCTGAATCGCCGGGTGCTCAACATTGAGATCAACAACGAGCAGCGTATGCAGCGGGAGAAGATCGTCTATTGCCTGGGCCTGGCCTACTTTGTGCTGAAGACAATATTCTGGCTGAATCGCAATTAGAGGGACAAGGCGGGGGCAGGGCTGCTCTCAACGCCGCTCTCCGTATGGTGCTTCGGTCCACATGGAAAATGTGGAAAATGGCACAGACTCACCCACTGGACACCCCTTGGAACAGCTTCTTTCGTTCATACCCTATTTGTTTCACTTTTTGTGGATTGGCTCTGAGAGAGACTTTGTTTTTTTGTTCGCCATAATTCGTAGGTTAAGCTCTAAAATAAAATAAGCGCAACACCTTCTCTGTTTGTCCACCGTGGAAAACTGGAAAAAAAACAAAGGACTCCTTAACTTAATTACCAATATCTGGAACCACTTAAGGAAAGGAGAGTGCCCGCCCAATCAAAATACACCATAATAAATTTAAGCTTTAATCTGTGTATGTTTCACCAAACCCAACCCAGCAGTGCACCATCATCCATTGCACTGAGTTGATAGATATTGTTTGTAGGGTTGTGTTTTAGATTTGTTAACCATTGATAATCCCAAAGTGAAGACAAGAACTCTAAAGGTATTTGGGGTGCTAACCCATTCGATATATATAGATAAATATATAGAACTAAATCCCAACTGAAACGGAGAAAATCCATTGAATTCGTATTGATATTTAAAATAAACAAGAGGTTAATACAAATGGCTTACTCACTTTTTGTCTAGTTAATTTGATGGGGAGGAGAACCGGATGTGGAAGACCCAGCCAGGCCAGGCCAGCCAAAAAAGAAACAGTCGGGGGGCACGAGCCCATATTTAACGCATTTAAAAAATGTATTTCTTGCTTTATTTTGTTGGTTTCGTTTCTCATTAAATTATATGTATAATTATCAATTAAATCTACCGATTAAATGCAATTACATCTGCTTTCTCCACAAAACTCATCCTCTACCCTCTGCTTCTTCGACTACACATCTTTTTACATAACAAGACGTTTAAACATTATTAAAGTTTAATGCAAAATGACGAAAAGACCTGAGCGATATTTCGTTTGTTTCATTTGCGGCGTGTTCTTTGTGTGTGTAGTTTGGATCTCTAATCTTAACTCTCTGGAGCCCTGCATCTTATCGAAAACATCCACCGGGGGAACACTTGTATAACTTGTTTTCATATTTTTATTTTTAATGGAATTATTTGATCGTTTTTCCTTTACAATTTTCATACGCAAGATAAGTTCCTTCTCCTCGCCGCAGAAGAGATCGCTTGGGAGAAACATGTTTAAGGTGCAGTGCTTCCCCCTACTTTTCGTTTCATCTATCTCTCTTTGTGTATAGACCATTATAAAAGAAACGACTACTAAAACTTAAATTCATATGTATAAATACAGTTTTTCTTATTTCTGGTTGATTGGCTCTCCCACCTGCCGATGCCGGCAACTGCAACAGTCGATGCAGTTTGGTGTTGGTTTTCTGATGTATCGATTTTTGTGTGTTTTTGCTCTATTATAATGTTGGTGAAGCGACTGCATAATGTGTGTTGTTCGTTTAGCAGGTAAAATCTTCGATCCACTGATGCTGTAGTGTTTTTTTGTGTGACTGGTGATGGATAACTGATGGTGAATGCAAGACGGTCCTCGAAAGAGCCATCCTACTCGCTCTCGTCATCATCATCATCGTCAGAGTCGTCCTTCTTGGTCTTCTTGGCGGGTTTTTTCGCGGGCTTCGAGCGTTTCTTGGCATTGCCATTGGCAGAGTTATTGCCACCATTGGCCTCAAAGTCCTTGACGGCACGATCATAATCATCCTTAGCCTTGGCAGCCTTGGCCTCCCACTCCTGCAGAAATCAAAGAAGAATATTTTATTACCGATTCCTAAATGATCTTTTAGCTTTCGGTGTACTCACCGACTTGTCCTTCATGGCTCTCCATAATTCTCCACCGCGCTTGGCTACCTCGGTGACCTTGATGCCGGGACTCTCGCGCTTAATGCCTTCGCGGGCACTATTCAGCCACAGCATGTAGGCAGAGAGGGGACGTTTTGGTTTATCGGCCATAATAATTTTGTGTTTTTTCTGTTACTATTTAGTAAGAAGTAATACAACTATTTTATGCTTGCTTCAAGCTGAAAAGAAAAGATCAAAAAGTTAGTATACAAAATAAATAAAATTAACTAAGATTCTATTAAAAATGCACTTTGAAATGTTCTTCAAAACAGCACATTTTTTCCAAGCGCGCGCCATGTTATTGTACCGAAACGCTAAGGCGAGAGCAGAGAGCGAAGCCACCACCAGCACAGAGAGACCCAAGCAATGGCGACCCAAAAGAGACGGCAATACTGCTGCTGACGCTGAGAAAAAATGCGCGCGCGCGCTCTGACATGTTTGGCTAGCATGTTTCTGTTTATACAGCGCGCGCCACTTAATAATTAATACGAATATTAATTGAAGTTTTACAATATTAAAGATGTCTCCAAGCCTAGGCAATTTTCAGACACTTGATATTATTTTCCCCCCCGCAAAGATAGCCAGAGAGCAATCTGCGAAACAGCGAGTACAAAACGGAACGGAATGGCAACACTTTGCTTTTTCTGTATGCCATAGCGAGGGCCCGGTACAGGCTCACCAAAGCAACGCAACGAAGACGATTGGCAAAGGGAAAACCTGGGCAAAGTGTGATACATTTTTTTATGAAAATAAGCATTTTTTCCAGTAAAAGAGCCATAAAAGTGATTGGCAAACCGAAAACGAAAATTTATTTGGTATAAACTTTAGGGCAGAGAGGAATAATAATGCAGAAAAATAGCTGGAAAGCGCGTCTCTTGAGGCCTTTGCTTTTTCAGTCAGAATACAGACGTATTTTAATGCACAACTGTATCAGGCACTTTCGGTATCTTTAACCGCACTATTTATGAATTTCTCTTTAAATTATTTAATATTTTCCTTCACACAAAGCGTGTAAAGCGTTAAGGTATTAACTTTACAGCAGAGCGGAATGATAAAGCAAAAAAATAGCTGAGAAGCGCGTCTCTTGAGGCCTCTGTTTTAGCAAACAGAATACACCCGAATTTTAATGCACAACTGTATCAGGCACTTGGGGTAAACTTTAAGCGACACTATTAATGTGTTTCTCTTTAAATTATTTTTTATTTTTCCTTCAGACAACGTTTACCAACCTCTGTCGTTTCTTTCGAACTGAACGAGGTGGCGTCGCGCTAGTCAGGGAGAAGGCGGCCGCCGAAGCAGCAGGCGCTGCCTCAGTCGACGCAGACGTTGGCAGAGGTGCAAAAATATATGCGGCGGCAGATGGCCTGAGAGACAAAGAGAGGGGACGCCGTCGTTCGCGTCGCTGGATTTGTGACGGCGTTGAACAAAAATTCACATTTTAATACAACCTTTTGAGACTATAGAATTTTATTTGATTTGTTAAGAAAAAACAAAACAAACAGATGTATGTGCAAGGAAATCAGAGATTGAGAGAGAAACGCGCTCTCTTTTTTGTGCTGCTGCTCTCTCGCTCTCGCACGCTCTGGAACCGGCGAATGAAAAGGGAAGCGCAAATGCCGAGTAAAAACAAAAGGAAAATGCATGAAATATGGAAAAGGCGCGCATTTCACCAGCGTGGCGGTGTAATAAACAATTCGATAAGTTTTCCTATAGGAATAATACACAACAAAAAACAACAAATTTCAGCGGCAGCCATTTTGACTCGCCACCAGCCTGAAGGCAAAATGGCAACGCTTTCTCTCGTTCAAGACTCAATTTTCTGTGGAGATTTCCTCCACAATTTTCTGCAGACACTTTAAAATTCTCACTAGCTTTGCTTCAGGGGTTTACAAACTTCACAAAGGGAACACCTCTATATATTTGGACTTCTCTATTATCAACAATCTCACTGTTTCTATATTTCTATATCACTATATTTTTTCACAATTTTGGGATTATCTACCTTCGTGGAACGTCGTGAGAACTGTACGGTCGGGTGTGACCGCGGACTTATATATAGCGTCTGACCCTCAGAAATATACCGAAATATACCGTCTCATTAAAAATATATACCGCAAAAATACTGACGAATCATTAAAGTTCCATCATAATACATATTCCTCGTTTTTGATATTCCGTCGAATATTACTAGCTAGATAGAACAGGCAGCTCTGCCCACATAGTTTTATCACATTGATGAATGGATTTTCCACAAGATATGCCACTTTAAGCACTCCATTTAATTGTGTTTTGACTAAAACAAGGTTTAAATAAAACAAAGTGTGTAGTGATTGTCACCTCATTTCTTACATGCTGCTGGTATTTGAAGACTTGTTGCTTTCAACCGCAGTGTGGGCATTTGCATACCCTGTTTCGTTTATTTAGTATGAAAATATTTTTGAAAATATTATATATGAATATGAAAATAATTTCTGCATATATTGGCGCCTAAGGTGGCAAACATTTTCTCAACTCTATAATATACATTTTTCCAGGGTATGAGGAATTGGCTCGATTTCTGGGATTTGGCGCTAGCGGCGACGCCGGTAGCGACAGCGACGCCGGCAGCGACGTGTGCTCACCGGCTGTATGTGAAAGTGCGTTTGTGTTGGTGAGAGAGCAGTGGAGAATTTCAAACGCAAAAGGGAACATGATAAATGGCAATGTAAAAACAAATAAAACGCGATGGATGCGTTAATAGACGTAATATGGCAAATCGCAGTGAAAATGCAAAGCAGAGAGCATTTTTCCCATAAAATCATGCCGAAATTATAACCAAACTCAATTATTTTCTTCTATACATACACCCAGCCGTTTGGATTAGTCGTCGTCCCATACATAGCCTTGCTGCGGTCGCTCTCTCTGGTACACACAAAGAAGAGATACGACCGAGGGTCGCTTTTTAAAAATGGCGCCAAAAATTCATTCAATATATAAATAAAATTTAAAAAAAAAATGTATTATTTTAGAACGGTACTTTTTTATTTTCGTGTGTCATAGCAGCCAGCTTGAAGTCAGGCATCTTTTAGTGTTTTACGTGACTTCCAATCTAGATCGAATAAGTGCTCGACTATATCTTATCGGAAAAATCAGATTAGCTAACACATTCATCGTTTATAGGTGCAAGGGCCTGACTCCAGATTTCGGCCAGCCATCGGCAGATGCTGGGAGGCATTTTCCCACCATAAAATCATAAAGAACATAAAGAAGGCGCAACAAAAGACAAGAAGGAAAATGGATGCTGAAACTGTCGCTGCAGTTTTTCCTTGTGTGTCCCTCGCGCACAAAGGATAACGATGTCACGCGCCGTTGAAAGTTCACAATAGTCGGGGGTCCACGGTCGGGATCGAAAAGGAATAGGACGTGGCAAGGGAAAGAAATACAAACTATTCCTCGAGTACCTGGCAAAGCATGGAATGAGACGGAATGGAAGGATGGTCGACTGCATTCCGATGCACCCAGATTGCATGACGTCAAATTAGGGGAAAATTGTGTACGCAGCTGGGTTTGTTTCGAAAAAACGGCATTATAATTTATTGAATGCGGCCAAGAAAATGTTTTGCAACCTTATGGAACTGTTAACTTTTTGCAGCTACTGTTATTCCTCTGTTATACGAACATGAGCGATCTTCTTGAAAGAGTAGGAGAGGCATCATTTTTTATTAGTTCTCACTAGTTTATTAGGACCGACAATTTTTGGAGAATTGTCGATTGTTGCATATACTAGATGCATACATATGTACAAATATGTACATATGTATGTGGTGTAGTGGAGAACACGAAACCGCAATGCACTAGCAGAGACGCCAAATCCGACTCGTCTTCTGGGAGAGCTTCCTTCTTGCGCATGGCCTCTCTCTCGCAGCGACAGCAAAAAGCAAAAAGCACAGCGGTCGAAAAATTTCAACAGCTTGTAAAAAACTATTTTATATGCTTTGATACAAAGGAGGGTAAAATAGTTAATCAGAGTGGAACATTTTCAAAAGGTTAACTTTCGCTTTCCTCATCACTTTTATATACCATTTTTTTAAATTCCAAATTTGTATTTTCCTTTTTACTGTTTACAGTAATTTACAAACTTTAGGAACTTTTTGTACGATCAAATGTGGGAACAAAAAGTTTCAAAGCTGTCCGACTGATTTAAAATATACAGTTTCGCGAACAAAAGCGGTTTAGCGGTTTTAAACGTGTGATCAATATAACTTTAAACCTCACGGGAATTATATTTGCTTTTGCTTTAACTGCAGCATTCCGAACCCAGAGCAAAACGAAGAAGCAAGCTAGCACAGAGCATGAAACTTGACTTCACAAGAGCGCAAGAGAGCGAGAAAAATTCCAAAAGCTGTACAGTTGGCCGAGTGCGCTTCGCCAGAGAGGTTATCAGGTTTTGCGCTCGTTGGGGCGACGGGGCGGCATAGAGCATACAGTGAAACCACCGAGAGATGACCAGCCAGGCGGTGGCGACGACGGGCGGACTTCCCTTCCGATTCACCGATGAGCGTACCATCAAGTTTGTGGAGCTCTACGGTCGGGAGCCCTGCTTGTGGAACAAGAGGCCCTACCTGAGAGGGGCGAGGAACGCAGCCTACAAGCGGATCATGGCCGGGATCAATGCCAATATCGATCGGGGGGAAAACGGACTTTCCATCCAGGGGGTTAAAATAAAGATCAAGAACCTAAGAACCGGATATCATCAGGAGCTCAAGAAGATCAAATCGAACCCTAGACGCTACCGTCCCAAGATACCCTGGTTCGCTCCACTGCACAAGTTCCTGGCGGAGTTCGTAGACACGGTACATTTATAGATCCTGCAGATCATTGGATCCGCAGAGCCGTATCCTAACCCAGAATCTCTTTCTTTTACCGTTAGAGCGAGCACGATACTAGGGATGTGCCGCAACTGAAGCGACTGTCCGTTCGTCTTCACCGCCTGAAGCCCATTAAGCTGCAGGAAATGGTCAAGCTGGAGCCTGAGGAGATCGTAACCACAGAGCCAGACATTACAACAACGCCGTCGCTGTTCACCGTTCTTCCCGTGACCATGCAAACTGAACAGCCACCCACTCCACCGCCGCCTCTTCCGAAGGTCCCAGAGGTCAGCATAATGCCATCCTCACACACGAACCGCAGCGAGATCCGTGGGGAAGACGAGTTTACGTTCTTTGGTTTGAGCGTGGCGGCCCAGCTCCGTAATATGCCGATCTCCAATTCCATGATCATGCAGTCCAAGATCCAGTACATACTCTCCATGGAACGTCGCAAGATCAACGGACATGCGGGCGATATGAATATTTTTAACTAATGCGAAAACCTTTTCAAAATATCCTAATGATCATAAGATCGTTATCTATGGTACTTCTTAAATATAATTTACTACTTAGGTTGTGATTTCGTTTTAGGTTTTACTATTACATACGTCTACCACTGAATACAATTCCGTGAACTCTTGGATTTTTCACCTTGTGTATTGAATAAAATTCTGTGTACTTCATTATTTAATGAGTTTTGCATCTGCTGTCACAAAACGATCGGTAAAGAAATATATCGCGATATCGTATGGAAAGGGTATAAAAAGTTCCGGCCCCTTTTATCCCGTATTAAAATCTCTTCTCATAAACAGCTGTTTACATTAGCAGCATCCAAATCTAAACAACAACAGTTCTTGGAAGGGCGGTTAATTCTTTCATATTTGTCAGCCCCGAAGAATCGGATTCCAGTCCCCTCGGCTCTAACTGGTTCCCATTTACGAGCGATTACTGCTGCGGGGGCAAAAATCAGAAAAAGCAAAAACAACTCAAGTGGGAGAAAGCAAAAGCAGAGACAGCACAGCAAAAGCAAAAGCATATAATACTGAGAGCGCAGCTGCGCTGTCGGCGTCGCTGCCAGCAAATATAGAGAGAGTCGGTGGTCGTCCATTTCCTTCTCGCTCCACGCTCTGGTGTGTGCATGTGTGGGTGCCTTATGTAAAATGAATGTAAAATACATGTAGAAATTACATATTTGAATGAAATGGAAATCAAAATTCATGCTAAAACCATGTTTTTATGTTTTTCCAATGTTTATGATAGATTTTTGTAATTTTTCAACAAGCATGAATCACATACAAACTACACTAACAAGCACACATATGCAGTACTTGCGTTTCAGTGTGTGCGTTCGTTCTGTATATGCTCATTAAATTCTCAAAAAAGAGAGAAACCGGACGACAAGGCGACAACGAACTGCTGACTGCGAAACGCATAGCTGTTGTTGTTGTTGTTGTTGTTTTTGCTCCTGTTGTAGTTGCTGTTATTTTATGGCCCAGCACATGCTTATCATCTTTTGCGGTTTTAGCAACATTTGTATACCCTAACAGAGAGAATGGGATTCACTAAAGGTGAAGCCGACCAGTTGTATACCCTGCATGTGCGCTTCTTTATCAATAACCAGATTAGATCAATCCTTCCAGCGATTAACCTATCCTTTAACCCATGGGATCTGCAACAAACACATGGGCACACCCCCACAAACACACACGTCTTCAAAAGCGGGACATCACTTTCGCGTCTCCCTTTGAAATTGGGTCACATAGGCAGCAGAAGTCCGTCCTGGTGTTTTGGTTGCTTTTGCTGCTCTTGTTGCAAATCGCGCCTCGTCAGCATCCAGAATCAGCATCGCATCGGCACCCGCCTCCACAGGCTGCACAACAATGGGTCCCATGAAATGTGTTTAAGATACTGAACTTGGCCTTTGAGAGGCCTTGTGGGTGTTTTCGTGGAGCCAAAAGGGGGGACACTCGACTGCTGCGGGCTGGCTGGCCAGTCGCCGAAGCTATAGCAACACTACCCTCACCCCCCACCACTCGTCCACGTCCATTCAACAATATTTAGCGAGCACACAACTCTTCCACACCTCCCTATACATCATCACCGTTGCCATCGCCATCAGCTGTTCGGGAGAACCGAACAAGGAGGATGGAGAGACGAAGGTAAAGACGAGATATAAACAGAAATTGAACGGAACGCACGATAAGTACAGGCCTTAGCTTTTGGTTTGCAGGTGGTCGGTCACGACCCCCACCTGTTTTTGGTATATGAAAATTCCTTGTGGTTTCTAAAAGGTTTATAAAACCAAATCATTTCCAGCCGTAGAAAAAACGATTCCGTGCTGAATCCTTGTAACATGGACTGTGACACGATCCAAAAGAGAGACTCGATAAAACGATAAACATATGTACGCTATAGAATACACCCAATAAAACATAACGGTAAACTCACAAAACCAAGTACATTGGATCCCATATGGCAAGCATATTGATTTGAGTAGACGACGCCAATGGCAAATGGCAAATGGCAGACGGCAAAGATGCAACGTTAAGGAACCGACAACAACAAGTGCCCCTGTCCCCTGTCCGCGGTCTGTGCCTGTGCCTGTGCCTGCATCCTGCTGTGAGTACTACTTCACGGCTGTGCCTGTGTGTGTCCCTGTAAGCTGCAGCATTCACTTACCCAAGGCAAGCCATCCAGTTCCATGAAAGGTACAAACTACTCGACCATCCCATCAACATACATACTCGTACTCGTACTCGTACTCGTACGCAACCATGTATTTGCAGGCAAAATGAAGCCCAAGTGCCAGATTCAGACCATGTCCAGGTCCAGGTCCAGGCAAAAACAGAAACTAAGCTGGGTACGCAAGAGTATGCTACAAAAAGGATAGGGAAAGGCACAGGATATGGTTTGAGGAATGCACAACCCAGCTTAGACCGTCTATACTTGTCTATACTCTGAAGTCCAAACGGAGATACAAATTATGGAACATCCCAGTGGGGGGCGGGCAGAATGGAATGTCTTTTGAGTTTCCACTGAATGAATGGGAGATATAATGTACCATCTAAATTAGATGACTGAAAGATTTAATACTGCCAGTATATTTAAAGGATATGTTTTAGGGATGCCTAGTGAGCCATTATCATCTGCAGGATATTTCCGGCCGTATACTCTATACATAACTTTTCAGCTCAAAATTTAGTTCCCAATAGAGCATTTATGTCTCGATCTGATTGCTGCCCCATTACACTCTGGTACTTTGTTTCTATACTCTCTGTCGCTGACGCACACACTCCATGCAGTACATACGAACGTATGCAGGCTCGTTATATCCACATCCTGTGAAAAGTACGCCTCATGCGTCCCCATTTCGATGAAGCGTTCGCCTGCTCTCCGGCTGGATGGCTCGGTCTCGTTAGGTTGTTCGTTTTTGCATACTCCTCTCCAGGCGTATGGGACCTCATGCCACCCCTCGGAGAACACCCCTTCGCTGCTGCCATCAACATCATCGTCGTCATCATCCGCTCCGTTTCGTCTATGCCCGACAATTGCCACCACCGAAAGCCGCTGCCAGTAGCAGCGTCGGCAGTCGACCCGACTGCTGACTGCAGCCCATCCGTATCCCTCACCTCCTCACAGGAACAGAGGCAGAGCTAAAGCCAGAGACAGAGTCGCACAGTCAGCCCGAACCCAGTAGAACCCAACACCAAAGGCAACCCATGCATCTCCCATGCCATACCACCATCCCCACCATACCACGATATCATCGTTAGCTTTACGGCAGTGGAAGGCTCTCTGTGTGCTGCTACACAGACAAGACTGAAATGAGACGACAAACAACCATAATAATCGACCGACCCACTGGCACTGTGGGCCAAAGCCCCATGCAAAAAGTTATATCGCGAAAAAAATAGACGTCCAAGCAACGCAAAAGCAACAGATTAGCAATGCTATGCTAAATGGATCCTGAAACATTGGCAGGGATTTCAAAGGTGTTTTCTAAACAAAAGCAACCCCTCAATGGTTGTTTTTGCAGAGGTCAATGATCTTCAAAATGGGAGCTTTTATCGCATTTATTGTAGCAGATCAATAAAATTAATCTTTAAGATTAAAATTTCAGAAAAGATTCTCCTGTTTACTACTGGAGGTTGAAGATATTACTATGTTTCTAAGTGTAGATCATTCACCTATTCATATTCGACTTGATTTATTTGATTGTTGATACAACATTTAATATGAGTACAATTTTTCCATGGTAAAAGATGAAAGATACAATAGAATATGTACCTTGATAAGAGAACGGTAATATATTGAAGATCTTGATAATTTGATGACAGATTCAATGTGTTTTCTATTCTATACGAGATGATACAAATCCGTAGAGTTCGAATTGCAACATTATGCTTAGCTAAAGATCGGTTTTGTCATTTAAAGTTGCACAAGGAATCTGGTTAATCCAATGAGCAGTTCAGCCCGGTACTTCTCCAAAAAAAATGCACCACCAACCGGCAGGCAACATGAGACAGACCGGGTCTGGTCTGTCGCATTCAGGTCCACAATATCCCATTGCCTTACATACCCTACAGGCGAACGAGTGGGGAACGTTGATTTCATGCTCTGTGCGCTCTGTGGCTGTCTGTTCGCGTGGATACAGATACAGTCGCACACACAATGATACATGCATACACTCAGTCCCGTACATAGTACGACAGCAGTGTCGACACGTACAACGGCCGCCCGTCGCCGCCGTCTGTTTGCCTCTCGGCCCCGCTACCCCCCAATCCACATCCACTCCACACACTCTCGTTCGTTCGGTGCTTTTCTCGGTTCGTATTTTCGCTGCGGCCTCTGCTACTGGGCTCTGACTGTAGCTGTACTGCGGGCCTCTATACAGCGAGATAGAGTCCATACGGAGACGAAAAACATGCGATTCTGGTCGCACCTGGAAGTGCGCTATTCTTTGGTTGAAACGAATCTTTCAGATATCTTGGGATTTTGTTTGATTAGGTACAGATTGAATGATGCCCAATCAAATGTCGTATTTTTATCTACGAATTGTGGTTTTAGCATTAGAAGATTGAATGTCTAGATTGGAAGTTTTGGTACAATTTAAAATATGGAAATGTTTTTGGCAAACATTTTTGAATCTTTTTGATTTAGCTTGGGATGAAGTTAATTGGCAAACCACCCCATATCATGTATTTCTTAATATTTGCAGATATCATTTGATATATAAATGGTTATAATTGTGATAGTTAGAGATATCCCATCTGTTTCACTAAAATTTCATTAAAATCCATCAAAATGTACCCCAATTTTAAATGAGGTCTGATAGATTATCCATTAACCAACATATTCTCATACTTGGTACACCTTATGCCAGGGCTTAAACTATCCAATATTGTAGTACAAAGCAGACCATGCTATACCATACATACCATACAAAACGATACGAAAGCAAGGCAAAGGCAAAGCAAAAGCAGGCGGCCATATTCAATGCTCTGACTCTGCGCTCTGTGGCTCTGTTGGTGGTGCTGGTGCTGCTGCTGCTGATGCCTCTGCCTCTGTCCCGGGCACCCGGCTTCCGTCCATCTGCCGCCTGTTCATATAACGAACGAATTTCAGCTCTACTACAGACATACACCCACCCATACAACGGTAGTCGACCAGCCAGGCCAGATACACACGTACGCTGTAGTGCCGCATCTGTGTGTGTTTGTCGATTGCCTCGCACATAGAGCGACGAAAACTGCTCTGAGCACCGCACACACACAGATACAGCAAACGACGTGCACGGATACGGCAGACACAGATACAGATACACTCGGTAGTGCCTGAGTTTGCGTCGTACCCGTGCTTCGTACTGCTGCTTTGCTTTGCTCTGCTCTGCCTGTGGCCTCTCATGGCTCTGGCTCTGGCTCTGTGGCTGTGGCTCGTTGGCTGGCATTCACTCAGTGTATTTGATATTCCAAAGGCAAGGCTGTACTACGTACCGAACCAAACCGAACAGACTTGAGTTTTTAGTAGAAGAAAATTTATAAAGTGAACAAACAGCAGGCCAGTAGTGAACGTTGGTGCAAGATACAGAAGATTCGGTGGAGGTGCAATTAAAAGGCAAATTACGCGACATTTTCGTACGGGTGAGTGCTAAGTGTTCCACTACGATTGATTTCTAACTATTCCATCTGTGTGGTCTGGCCAAAATGCGCAGCCATCGTGGCCATTTATTATATAAAATTTGCTAAATAAAATAAACGACCCAATTTCTGGCGTGGGCATTCTCTACACTGGGGTTTTGCTTGGGCCTTTGGTTAGGTGGCTCTTGGTCGGGCCGCGTTGTAGTCGTCGTCATCTCGACATCGTTGTTGCTTGCATGGGATTGAAATTTTGAATGGAGGGCGCGCGCGAAATATTGACGGTTATTTTTTGAAAATTTATATCGAACCACAAGTGCGCTATGAAGAATCTATGCCCCATTCGGTGATTACCCAATCGATTACGCTTGTAAATGTCAAATCAATATTGTAGGTTAAATATTTATGCATTCATTTCTTGGAAAAAAAGCGAAAAACATTTTTTTTTCATCTTTTGATTTTTTGTAAAGTTGTAAAAAATTTCTATGAGAGCGAAATGCTGGGAGAGGTGATGGTGATGTAGGGGAAGTATTAAGGGGGAGAGCTTGTGGAAGAGGGGTTTTTTTGCGGGAAGGTGAGGGGGAGGCAGGTGGGCGGCAGTGGGCAGCGTTTCGATTTAACATGTAGAGGGGTTTTCGCAGCAGAGGGGTATGTGTGTGTCAGAGGGGTAAGCGTTGACGGCGGCGCCGCCAAATACTACTAGCATTTCGTTCCACACAGAGCTTACGGCTCCGCTCCATGCTTCTATATGGTTAAGCGTGTACAGTCGCGGCAAAAATAGTCGGAACATGCGCGTCTTGTCAAATTGTATGGGAGGTAGGGGAAATGCACTCACTCAAGGCATGATTAGTCAAGAGCATAAACAGGAAGTGTACAACAAAACTTTAAAATTATTTTCATTCTTCAGTCGTATTATCTTTTCCCCAATTAATTTCACCATAAATAATTAATAATAATTTTATGAGCCAAATCAGCCCTGCCAATGTGCAGCGCCTGCACTGTGCATGCGCTGTAAGAACTCTTGAGGGCCAGCCTGCTCGATTTTGCGGGACGCCTCTGTGCGGCCACCACAAAAACGCAAATTATTTCCCTCTTCGCACGCACGCAGCAGCAGGCGGTGCTGTACACTCTCGTTTTGCCACCACTGTGTACATACACAGCTCTCCAACGACTCTGTGTGTTGGTTGGCTGCCTGGTTCGTTCGACTCTACTCTCTGATACTCATATACAGATACTTTTGCTGCCTCTGCCTGTGCCGTGCCGTGCTGTTTGATGGTCTCGCTGGGTACGGCGCTCGTTTCGTTCGTTCGTCGTTTGCCTCTGCTTTGCCTTTGCTTCTGCTTCTGCCTCTGCGTTTGCTTTGCCTGCGTTTCGCTTGCTGGCGGCCTGCCTGGGCCCTGGTACAGCTGCTTCAGTTGATTTTCAGTTCAGTTCAGTTCAGTGTTCGCAGTACGTTTTTCGTTGTTCGGTCTCTCTCCCCAGCCAGTCATTCAGCAGAAACAGGCCGGGCCAAGAGTGAAGTGTACAGCACAGGCAGGCGACAGCAGCACAGCAAAACGTACGTAGAGATATGAGAATACGAGTATTTTTCATTAGTAGGGTAGGGGCTTCAACTCTTACACTGGCCTGCTCCAAGTGCTAACCAGCGCTGTCACAGTCGCCGTCAAATTAGTTGTTCCGCCCCGCTTTCGCGATAATTTTTGGTATTATCAGCATTTAATTGAAACGAAGTGCTCGACAGTGCATGGAAATATTAATTGTGCTCGCGATTAACTCAATTGATTTTTGTTTTGAGTGGGATAGAGGAAAATTAGCAAATGGAAAATTGATTCATTTTCCTCGAAATGATTGTATTTTTAAAGCATGAAACGTGTGAAACGTTGGGAAATTTAAATTTGTTATAGTACTAATTAGAGTAACTTTAACTGGAAGAAACATTTTCCGAGATTGATTCTAAGAAGTGATTGCTTTTAAGTAATATATAAAATGAGTATTTTGTAAGATTTTATTTCCCATGATAAATGGATATTGGCTTTAACCTTCTATTATTGCATATGTATGTGCTCCTCGGGCTATCCGCAATATTGCCTCCCTCCAGTGTACATTCCCCGCTGTATATTCTGCATCTGCTGCAGCTGGGCTCTTCGATTTCTGATCGGCTGTCGCCCCACACCCCAGACAGACCCCAGACGGCACGCCCGCTGTCCACCCACCTGTCGACATCTGCTGCGGCTTCTCCTTTGGCCTTCCTCTGGTGTTTAGGAACATTTCCAGGCTTTACGGGCATAATCCTGCCGCCAAGTGGCATTCAGTTTCGCCTCCCGACAGACCAGGCGGCACCTACCTTGATGACCTTCCGCATGTGCACATGCCTCAAACGGTTGACTCTATCCGTTAGTCGCAATACCCGTCGTTGGTCACGTTCCCGTTATTTGCACTGTTTTTTTGAAAGGAGTCCTGGGGTTGGCCACCATGTTGGATCCTTGTGGATCTTCGCACAGACTCAATCTTCCATCCACCCTCTGGGTGCAATCTTTTGGTTTGTTCGTTCATTTCCGTTTTTTTCCGAGCGCGTGCTGTTTTGTTTTTTGCGCTTACCCGTGCTGCACTCTCGAGTGCTAACTAAAAATGGCGCCAAAAGTTGTGTCATATAGCGGGACCCCAAACACACACACACACACACACAAACACAAACACAAACAAAAGAATAAAGAAGAGAGGTGTGTACTGAGAGAGCTTGCTTGATTTACAGCTACATATAAAGTTCTTTTCGCGCCACTTTTGTGCTGGTTCCTAATCTTATATTGGTTTTTTTGTGTGGGAAGATATACCAAAGAAGACCCAAGGGGTGAATTTTGCTGTATTTTCGATCAGTCCTGTATTGTTTTGGGAGCCCAAGCTGTTAACAGCTTTCGCGATATTACATCAGTGAGTGCTTTTAGGATGACAATGTATTTTTTTGCGATTTTTCAAAAGATTATCTTTTCTCTTCCTTTTACGATATGCTTATTGTTGCTACAGTTGTACAACCCTCTACTTTATTGTTTGCTCTAATATTTAATTAAACGATTTTCATAAACAAAATCCCTTGAGCAGCTATAAAAAACGTTTCAAATGTAAAACAGAGCACCACCAATGCGCCATCTATAGTTTTTCAATCACATTTCGACCGCCTTCCCTTTGATTTTGTGACCTGACTGTACCATACACTGAGAGAAACAACGGGTAGGGAAAAACGACCCTCAAGCGTGGGCATTATCAGCATTATGTACGAGCATTCATTCCCCCCATTAAAAGTCACCACTGTGCGTTCGCTCTCTGGCATATAAAGTACTCGCACTGGTACTCGTTTTTGTTATGGCTGTGGTTGTTGCAGCTGGGCTTCCAGTGCGCAAATCCCTGTAAAAATATCTACCCTAAAATGCTGTTACTGCGCACAAGCCTCGCAGTCGGTGGTTAGGTGGTGCCGGGTGGTTCTGGTTGGTTCGAGGTGGTTGCTTTTGGGTGGTGCTGGGCAAAAACACCATAAACACACACAAACACCCGTTCGGATAGATAAGCGGCAGCGTTGTCAGTTTTATGCCTTTTGGCCAGGCCGAGAGACTTTTCCGAAGCTGACGTTGACGCTGACTGCGTCAGAGGCAGCAGCAAAAGCAGCGACGGCGACGGAACAGCGACAGCGACGTCTGCTTTTCAATTTTAGATCGACAAAATGGCCATTTCTGTGGAGGCTTGGGGCCAGGGTTTCTGTTGCCTTATTTAGTATTCCATTTAATGTCCTATGTGTCTCTTTTGTGTGTGCCCTGTGTTTGTCCACAGTCTGGCATTCATTATGCAGGGGTTCCTGCCGCACAAGTTGCGTATGCGTAATGTTGCCAGCCCTGTTCACGCCGCGTATGCGTAATGCAGTGGAAAAGCATTAAGAAAGCTTCATGTGGGGCGATTGCCAGGGCGATTTGCCAGGGATTTCGAAGTATATGCTGTAGAGGCTGTTACCTGTATAATTGCCCCCGTTATAGCCGTAACTTTACAGATTTTTGTTCAATTTGAGTGCGGATGTTCATTGCTGACATGAAATGAAGCCGCCACGAGTCTAAAAACTTAAGGATTGCAATATTCTGATAGCTGAATTTATACTAAAATTATAATAAAAGAACTTATTACTATTTCTGGGAGTCCGCTTACTTTTTGCTATCGTTCGGAATACCTTTGCACCTGATTGCACCTTTACTCCATGATTGAGTTATTAGTTCATCGAATTAGGCATCATTCGGTGCGGAAATTCCTTATGTTCCAGGTACCGAGCGTTTTCCTTTTAATCCTCGTGATGCAGGCAGCAAAATGAAATTTGCAACCAGTAACGACAGATGCAGAAACATACACGGCTCCTCCATGCCACAACCCACACACACACAGACGTGGAGAGTCAGACGGGGAACAGTTTTCGCTTTCGATTTTCTATATCGTTCTCTCTCTCTCTCTTTCACTCTTCCGGCCGTGCTCTGCAGGCAAAATCCTGGCTGCATCACGTGTTGCGGCAATGTGCGAAGCCTCCTCGCCATCCATCTACGAGTTCCAGTTTCCTCCGTCGTCGTGTCTGTCAGTGTGTGGGTGTGTATCTGTGCGTGGTCGCGTTTAACTAGCAAGAATTTGCCGCTGTTTTCCTGTTGCTCCTGGACAACGATGTCATAGAATACATATACACACACACACTCGCATGCAGTGCCGTGGGGTTCTGGCCAATGGAGAATGTTGTGCAATGTGTGGAGGCGTCGGCATCCTGATTGATGCGCCACACTTCACTACCCTCCTCCACCCACACGACTCCCCGGTGGGTTCCTGGGGGCTCCTGGTGGTCCACGGTTCTACAGACAGCTTCCTTCAGTGCGCTTTCGAGTCGTTTGTTAACCCAATTCACGTTGCTTTCTGCTTCTCCCTCTCGTTGAACATTTGGGATTTGGGTCAAGTGCATGTCTTATGGCCATTGGGGGGCCTGTTGTCGCCGCTTCATTTGCATGGCGCGTACCCTATTCCGACGTTAGACCATTGTCATCCTACCCCAAAACAGCTGATCTGTGGATTGGGCTTGGATTCAAAATACTGACGCAAAAAAGGGAAAGAGTTGACGGGTTGATTTCCTGCAGGGATACAAACAAAACCTGTGTACACAATAGCCCCAAAAGTGCAATGCACTCTGTGTTATGTACAGGAATGTATGTGTGTATGTATATGGTGTATATAAAGTATACAGATACATCAATCAGCCCCCACAATTAACCCGAAATATTCCAGTTATAAATACTGATTATGTGCAGGGATATAATGTATCAAAAGTAAAGTATTCCATTGTGATAGGTTCTCTGTGTGTGAGCTTCAGAGCAAGGAATGTGTAAAGTATGGTTTGGTGCGCAGCTGGGGGAGTAATCCAATAGGAATATTTAATTGGAGCCCGTTTGTGTGTACACTGCACAGGTCAAAATGCAATCGTTTAATATTTAATGGGCAGAGGAAAGCAGGATGAATAAGCTGAAAGTATTTACAGTATGTGCAAGGAGAATTATGAACTATATTTTGAACGAAACTAGGAATAATATTTTTAAGTAACACCATTTCATATTCTGTCTGTTCCCTTAATATTTCCTCAAGTATTACTATGGTATAAGAAAGTAGATAATTAACTTGTTTCTTTCATCAATTGCAGCCATAATTGCCATTACTCATTGAGAGCTTCAAAGTTGTCCCTCGAGAAAAACCCATCCAAAACCAAATACAAATATGAGTGCAGCAGGAGATCGCCCGAAGCGTCCCCTGTCCGCCTACATGCTATGGCTGAACGAGACTCGTGAATCCATCAAGAAGGAGAATCCCGGCAGCAAGGTTACAGACATCGCCAAGCGCGGTGGTGAGCTCTGGCGCGGACTGAAGGACAAGACGGTAAGGAAATCAGAGTTCTATTTGAAGAATCCCCAGCTATAATATCATTTCGAATGTCTCACAAACTAGGAATGGGAGCAGAAGGCCATCAAAATGAAGGAGGAGTACAATCGGGCGGTGAAGGAGTACGAGGCCAATGGCGGCACTGATTCCGGTGCGCCCAAGAAGCGAAAGAAGATGCCCGTCAAGCCCGTCAAGAAGATCAAGAAGAAGGAGTCCTCCGAGGAGGATGAGGAGGACGAGAGCGAGTAGGAGGGATGCGAAACGGCAGCTTTTTGCATAAGTTTTAAAATACATTTTATTAATGTAATTTTTTAAGTGACATAAAAAAAACAAAACATAAAAAAAGAAACCAAGTAAAAAAAAAACTCTAAAAATATGAAAAAACCACACAAAAAAATTAAGTCCTTACATCTTTAAATATGCACTAGAAACCATACAAAACACCCACATCCACACACACAGCATAAACCATAAAAAATAAGTTAAATTGAAGAAACGATGATAAAACACAATTTCCACTCGGAGAACTAGCAAATGTTTTATATATTCTAGGTTTGTACGTATCGATGTATGTACCTATATGTATGTAATTCTTCATCAAGAACCCCCACATCCACACAACCACACAGCCACAGTCTCCCACGCCAGAGGATCTTTGGGGGATACCCCGTACCCCCCTACCATTTGGCCACTTTCGATTGCATCAAAGTTATTTGAATTTCGAATCCATAGATTCGAAGGCAAAAAAGTTATATATACATATATATATGTATACGTTTTAAAATGCCTACATGAGTATATATTTAAATATATGCCTATATATGTATGTATTGTGTAATTTAAAAGAGAAAACAAACAAAACAAAAACAACAAAAATATTACAATTATGTAATTGTAAATGTAGAGCTGAATGGAATATTATTTCAACAAAAAAATATATATAAAGAAATTGTAAAAAAAAATAATCAGTACATTTGTGTTTCTATTTTTTGATTTCCTGAATCGGTGGTTAATAGAGGGGATAGCTTTAACTACGAAAAGTTTTATAAAAGCTTATGAGCTTTTTGGCAACTCCACATATCACGAAGAAAAACATTACGAAAGGTAAGCCAATAATAAAAATAAAGGAAATTCTAAGTAATTTTTGTTTGATAATTGCGAGATATAGATTACAAGATTCCCGCACATTATGATATTTTATATACATATAGGCTTCATTTATAAATGAGCTTAGTTCCACTGTACTTCACGTAGAAGTTCAAAGCGCCTGCGTTGATTTTGTTTGGCCAAGTGCAGGGCATTTCCGTTGTCCAGTTCATCTTTTCCTTCAGCGGCGGCAGGCGACTCTTTGTTTGGGGTCGAGAAGCATCCACAGTAGCCAATCCTTATCCCTGTGGGGCTTTGGGCAAGTGAGTTTCCAAGCAAACATCTGTTCTGAGTGCAATCAGGGAAGTAAGAATTTCAAGAATAATCCGTGCAGAATATCGCAATCCCTGAAAATAGTGTGACTCTACAATTTCCAAATAAATTTAAACCACCTGTTGAAGTGGGTTTGAGTCCCATTCCGGGCAGCAAACGAATGTATTAAGCAAATCGGCAAAGAAAACCAAAAGTTGCAACAGCTGGAAAAATCAATACTGCGTGGCATATGGATAGTGGGGGCTGTAGATAGCAGTCGATGGGGCCTGCTGCACTTCGTTTGCGTGTCATGTCTACTCTATTCAGCAAATAAGTCATACGCCGTGTGCAACACGCAGTTTAGCATGTATCTCTCTCTCCTTTCAGAACTAAGGCAACTGACCCTGAACCCTCCCCTCCCTGCGTTGACACTGAACTTGCTCGGAGCCAAAAACAATCCACCATAATGACCAGCATGGGACGCTTTCGCATGGTAAGCTAAATGTCGTGGATATTTTCGTGCACGCGCGAAGAGGTCAACTTGAGATACTCTGAGGAATCTTGGAAGTTCGAGGAGGTTTTTTATACACTATTGGGGAAGGGTTTTTCCTTCTGAGCCTCAGAAATACAGAAGCTTCATCAGTTATTGGTAGCACATGTCATTTGTTAGGGCTCTCTTTTGAACATAGCAGGAATAACCCTTAAGATACATATGTATCTATAAGATGTTTTCGAATTGTTCAGGTAACTTGGATTATTAGCTTTACTTTTGTATCCGCAATAGAAATTTGTTTCTTTATCCGTGGAAAATATTTGTATCCGTTAGTTACCATTATTGGGTTAACGAAATAAGCTTTAATTTGAGAATTTGTTCAGTAAGGGGCCTATAAACTTTGACCCCAAAGATATTGTGAACCCGCGTCCTTCGCTTATGGCACGCGCTTAAACCAATAACCGACAACTCATAGATAGAGCTATAGATATACTAGATAGATGAGGTATTGATACTGGAAACATTAAAAGTGCGGGCGTCTCGGGGCAATTACCATGCAAGGCACATTCAGCCGAAGCACCGGGAGTTGTTTTTATTGGATGTGCGTGCTGGTTCGCCTTGAGACGAGCTGTTGGCCATCGAATCGACCGAGTGTTCGCTTCATTCACAGCTGAACCAGCGCAGCGAGGAGCTCGAACTGGAGGCGAATGCATCGCTACTGAAGTCATCGCCCAACATTTTGGAGAACTTTTCGTACGACGATTTCCAACTACCGAAGGCACACAAGCACCTCAAGCGGATGGCGACCTCTCCAATGTCCACGCCTACCACCAGCTCCGGCTACGAATCGGGCAGGTCCAAGGAGGTGGCAGAGCCCAAGTTCTGCGACACTCTGGAGCGGCACGCCTTTATGCGGAATGTGATCAACCGGCAGCCGGAGAGCGTGCGCCGCTACTCGAGTCCGGGGGAGAAGGAGGCTCAGGTGCGGCGCAGCCTGGAGGAGATCTCCAAGGACATCAAGGAGATCGAACAGTTTGTTACGGCCACAGAGAAAATGATGCAGCGCGAGAACGAGTTGGAGAAGGAGCAGGTTCAGGTGCAACTCCAAGCGCAGATCCGTCGAAGCGACAAGGAGAACAAGACCCCGAGTCCCGTCAAGCGGATCACCTACAAGATCAATGCCTACAAGGCCCCGCAGCGTCGCCAGCGTCCAAACAGTCCCCGGTTCTATCACTCCCGGCTGTACTTCCGTAACGGTAGAATTGGCTGTGTGGACGCCGCCGAACAGCAGAGCAATATCGGAGCCACCCATGCCCTGGTCAAGCACATACTGAAGCACGAGAAGCCGCTGGTAAGTCCGGACAGTGTGAGACGCATCCTGCAGCCGGACAACTTCGAGATGACGCCCCTTCCAGGGATGGTTCCCATGCCAGTACCCGATCCGGTGGCAGTACAGCGAGCCGAAGAGCTGGCGGCGGCCACGGGACAGGTGGTATTTCCACTGGAGTCGTGTGACCAGCCAGCAGACGAGTCCCACGACATCCAGGAAGAGGACGAAGACGAACAGGACGTGCAGATCTGCTACAACGAGTCGCCGGAGCTGCAGAATGAGGATCACAATGTGAGTCGCCTGCGTTCGCCCTCCATCAACGAGAGCGAGATCGTAGCCGTGTTGGAACCTGAAAAGGATCGGGAGCAGGAGCATCATCGCAAGCCGAGCAGCGCCGGCAGCCTGGATTCGCAGGGCCAGCAGTTCCTACGCGACCAGGTCCGCCACCTGGTGCGACGCTTTACGGCCCGCGCCAACAAGGTCAAGTCCCGGATCGAGCTGCCGCCCACTCCCTCGTCCAGCAACGCCAGCTCGCCCTCGCCTCCGCCGACGGCCCTGCATGCGAGCACCAAGAGCCTGCATCCCTCGCCGGAGCACAAGGTGCGTCTGGTGCCGGCTGGTTCTTCGCCTCATCGCGGACGCCTCTTTGAGGCGGACACTCCTCGCTCCAATGTCTGGCTCTGCTCCAGCCTGTGCGGCGCCAACAACGACGAAAGGACGCTGGATCCACAGGGGAAGATCTACATCTCCTGGCTGTGTGTGGTGTCGCTATCCTTCCTCTACAACGCCTGGGTCATACCGTTGCGCGCCTCATTTCCCTTTCAGACGAAGGAGAACACCAACATCTGGCTGGCCTGCGACTTCTGTGCGGACATCGTCTATCTGCTGGATGTGGTCTTCTTTAAGCACCGAGTTATGTACCTCTTCGAGGGCTTTTGGGTGAAGAACAAGAACCTCACGAGGAAAAACTACATGCGGAAGCTACAGTTTAAGGTGCGTTTTAGTCCCTCCACTCATGCCAAACCCAGTCTCATAGAACTCTTAAACAGTTGGATCTCCTGGCTTTGCTGCCCTTGGAGCTGTTCTACCTGAAGCTGGGAACGGGCGCAGTCTGGTTGCGCTTCCCTCGCTTCTTTAAGATACAAAGCTTCTGGGAAGTGTTCCGTCTGCTGGATCGGGTGATATCATCGCCGCATTTTGTAAGTTTCCATTTGAATCCTTTTTTTATTCACTTATCTTTGGATGGCTTTTATCCAAATAGGTTCGCGTGGCCAAAACCCTCACCTATATGCTCTATATGATCCACATCACAGCTGCCCTGTACTACGCCTACAGTGACTATCAGGGCTTGGGCAAGAACCGCTGGGTTTTCAGTGGCAAGGGACACCCCTATGTGCGGTGCTTTGCCTTTGCCACCAAGACGGCCACATCGATAGGAAAAAATCCGAAGCCGGAACGCCAGGGGGAGTACGTCTTCATGACGGTAGCCTGGCTGATGGGCGTCTTTGTGTTCGCCCTGCTGATCGGACAGATACGGGACATCATATCCACGGCCACCAGGAACAAGCACGAGTACCGTCAGCTGGAGGACGAGACGCTGGAGTACATGCGACGTTTGAATCTATCCCAAGAGGTGCAGTCAAGGGTCAAGATGTGGTTCCAGTTCACCTGGGAGCAGCAGCGTACTTTGGGTAGGTGAATGCTCCCCCAAAGTGATCCTGCTTTTTGATTCTCTTCTTTCCTCTCAGACGAATCCAATATACTTGATGCGCTGCCCATCAATCTCAAAACAGACATCGCCATCTCCGTACACATTCAGACCCTGTCCAAGGTTCAGCTTTTTGCCGATTGCGAGGAGGCGTTGCTGAGGGATCTGGTGTTGAAACTGCGGGCGGTCACCTTCCTGCCCAAAGACTTTGTCTGCCGCAAAGGGGAGGTCGGCCGCGAGATGTACATTGTAAAGCTGGGCCAAGTCCAGGTAATGGGCGGTCCCAACAGCGACGTGGTTCTGGCCACCCTCACCGAAGGCTCAGTGTTTGGAGAGATCAGCTTGCTGGGCATCAACGGAGCCGATCGTCGCACGGCCGATGTGCGATCCAAGGGCTACTCCAATTTGTTTGTGCTGTCCAAGTCGGACTTGAACGAGGTAATTGCATACTATCCCAACGCGCAGGCAATCCTGAAGAAGCGAGCCCGTCAGCTGATGCGAAAGAATGCAGCCCGGGAACGCGAGGAGGAGCGAGAGCGTGCCCAGAGTGCCCTGCAAGCGGATGTGGTCATTGGCAATCCCAAGACTCCAGAGACACCACCAAAACTTCTCCAGACTGTCATACAGGCTTTGCCGTTTGAATCGCCTGCCGTGGTGCTCATCACACGGGGCTCGAAGCGAATGCGTCGTAAGGGTCAGTCCCTTCAAATGGAGACCATAATGGAGCCGAAGCTTGAGGTAACAGGCGATCCTGAATTGCCAGGACAGAAGAGCGGGAACGGAGAGAATAGGAGCACAAGGACAGGGCGCTGTTCACCAGATTTGCTTTCCTCCATACAGCAGGAACTGAAGTCCAAGCACAAGTTCATCAATCTCACCGACTCGGAGAAGGCTCTGATCAACCACTCGGCCAACAACTCCATGGAGAACATGAAGGTGGTGGATCTGTAAGGCGTGGGCAATTATAAATGTCTAATTGTTGTAACAAAATATTCTGCGATATATAAACATTGTTTGTATAACAATTTGGGCGTTTACTCTCTCCTGTCGCCCGACCTTAATTATAAATATTTAACAATTAGTTGTCCAACCGAAAGGCAGCCACCACCGCTTCAACAATTGTGGGCACTTCTGCCATAGCCCCATTGCCCGTGTCGCCGCACATTAGTTTTTTTGAAATGCAGGGAATCTCCTTATAGCCCCAGCTCACTAGCTTTTCGATCTGCTCCTTTGTGATAGGATGATCATACATGCGCGTATTCATGGCTGGCGCAAAGAGTAGGGGCTTCTCCAGGGCCCAAGCACGCACGACGCACATCACAAGGTTGTCGCAAATCCCCTGCAATAGAAACGCAGATAGGCATGTTTACAGAAGATTACCTGTGAATCTGGTTTAGTTCATCTTACAGTAGCCATTTTGGAGAGAGAATTAGCGCTAAGTGGAGCAATCACCATCAGATCGGCCCACTTTCCCAGTTCAATGTGCAGCACGGGATCGCCGCGGTGGTTCCAACCCAACCACTCATCGCGATTATGGAGAATGGGCACTGAAAAGGCAGGTTACTCAAGGCATAAGCCGGACCACTTATCTTACAAACCACCCACCGTTCTCGGGTATTTGCTCCAGCTCAAAGAAGTGTTTGGCTGCCTCGGTAATAAGGATTTTAAGGTGAAATTTGTACGGCAGCCGTTCATCGGAGAGCTCTGCTATCATTTGCGTTAACTTAATGGTTGCCACGCTACCTGTGGCTGCTATAATCACATTACGTTCTGGTTTCATTGTGGACTACTATTGGTTGTCTTCCTCTGGCGCCGGTTTCTTATCGTGAAAGCCCAACTTTGACCATTCGGTTTTTTCCATAAGATTGTTGTCCATGCGACAAGCAAGATAGTTTTGGGCGTCCTCGCGGCACTGACTCGTGTCCTGGGCGTTACGCCGCAGGCAGCTGGCGTATAGAAGAAATTGCTTCTTGCAGAGGCCCTCGTGATCCAGTGGGAAGGAGCCCTTCTCCGGCGGCGTCGGTATGAACTTCTTCTGGCTGTAGATTTGCGAAGTCATTTGAATTAAGTGAGCTCAAGATCTTATCTTAAATCATTGATGATATATGGCATTTAATTACGAAATAAGAGTATAAATAAACAGAACAGAGTAGCAGAGATATGAGTCGGTATATTTCTGAGGGTCATACACTAACCGCGGTCACACTGCAGCTTAGATACGGTATGTTTACTTTTCGGTATTTTTGAGGTCAAAATTGAACCGACGGTATATTTACGGTATATCGGTATAAAATGGTATATTTGGTCAATGCCATCAATATTAAATTTAATTTTCAACGTTATATAGAAATTCGATAAAAGCATGTATTTAGAATTGGCCAGTCAAGTACAAAATTGATTCATCAATCGAATAAAATTATGTGGGCATAGCAAAATGTTTTATATAGCTAATAATGTTCCACGGAATATCAAAATGTATCAAATAATAGAACTTGACTTCGTCAGTATATTTACGGTATATTTTAAACATGAGGCGGTATGTTTCGGTATATTTCTGAGGGTCGGACGGTATATTTTATCGATAAATCCGCGGTCACACTGTATGACACACACTCGTAAAAAAAATACATCGCAGTTTGTTACGTGAGAGTTTTCAACGATTAATTTTGATATTTTGAAGTGATTTAATTTAATTTTCAATTCACGAAAGTGTCTTTAACTGATTGTACAAATGTATTAATAACAAAAGGTATGTCTATGTGAACGCTATAAGCATTAAAACTTGGTTTGAAAACTGTGAAAAACGCGTGTGCATGTGTTGGTAATATAAACGTGGCTTTGTCTGCGAAAATTTTTCGAAAAGACACTTAAACATAAACGCTGTGTGCAAAACTATTGAAAACTGCTGTGCTGAACGTCAAGACAATAAAGTGAAAAGAAGTTTGGGTGATAAAATATTCCTCAAACGTTGGCAGGATGCAATTTGCAAATTGCAGCCTTCGAGGCAATGTGTCTGATGGACGCCATATTGAATTTTGTTGGCATGTATGTGGGTGTATTTGTGGTTTGTTTTCAGACGCGCGTGATTGTTTACCTTGCCGCTGCACCATGAACCTCTCTCCCCATCCCTTATCGTTTTGATATAAATTAAATGCTGTTGCCTAGCAAATTGAATACTGTTGCCTGGCTGGTACTAACCAACATTTTTCTTTCTCCCTTTAGCGTTCTCCTAACAACTGCGTGTTTCTTCTAAACATAAATTTGATCAATAACCTAGTAGAGGATTGCCACCTAGGAAGGAAGGGCAAGATGGATCAATTATTTCAGTCATACCGCGATGATGAGCGACGTATTGGTGAGGAGTATCTGTCGAGTCTACAGGACTTGAACTGCAATAGCAAACCGCTCATCAACATGCTCACAATGCTGGCGGAGGAGAACATTAACTATGCCCACGTCATAGTCCGCGTGGTGGAGTACTACATCAGCCAGGTTAACATAACACGCATATTTATTTCAACCAAGACACCCAACCAAATCACACCAAACAGTGACTAGTAAGCCCCCGTCGTCGTACTCGGCAGCTGGCTGTGACGAGAACAGTGAATCTCCATTTCGATATGTGATAGGAACTTTGGTTACTCTTTCTCTCTCTCTCTCTCTCTATAAACCCTCTTGATCTGTTTGTCTTTTTCCAAAGGAATCCAACGAAGGACAGCAGCCTCCTTTTGTATATTTTGAAATGTGATCATTTTCTCTGGGCTTTCGTTGGTGTCCTTTGGAAATAGGCATATCAGATCCCCTATAGCCCTAGTTAGGTTCTATATCTTAATATTTATCACATAATTTGGGTTTTAAGCCGCGACTGATTTTATCCTCTACAAAGGTAAGAAGTTTGATTTCCTCTTCTATTTTACTTTCTTTCAACTTTTGATCGCAGAGTTTAAAGCTTACAAAAGAACAAAAGAAACAAAAAACAAAAAAAAACATCAAGTAAACTGAAAAATGCAATAAAAACAGAAAATACTTAAACAATCGTCATCAAGTTGTCTTTTATTTTATACAAAAACGTTTACTGCTTCTAAAATATTCCATGAAAGAAAAATGCAGCAATTTTTGTTATTGCGAAATGAAGAAAACGCACTCTTCGGTAAAAGTAAACCAGACGCTAAACGGAAATACTTCAGCCCTGTAGTACCTTGCTTATGTTCGTATCTAATCCTAAAGAAAATCTACTTTGAATCATAAACGTGTAGAAAAAGAACATTTTCCAAACACATCTCTCACCAAACACCGGGGGAAAAGGACATACAAACAGTCGTAACAAATTCATTTGCTCGAACCCATGTAATCGCATTGGTAAAAAAATAACACAAAAATTCATCAGCCGCTCACTCGGATACCTAGAGATTGTTCAGTCCCCTGTTCTACGAGTCTCATACTGGATTGTACAGATCCCTCCCTTTGTCTGGCTTTGTGCAGATTTAACTTGTGCCCAGATGCCGCCGCTGCCGTTGATGATGTCGCCGATGGAAGATATTTGATGTTTGGTCTGTCTGTCCGTCTGTCGGTCCCCCACTTCTCTCTTACTCTCTCTTTGCCCCTCTGTCTGACTGACTGCTAGCGACGTTCTGTAGAAACTTATTGTTCTATATTCTTACCTATTTTACCAAACTTTAAACAGGTGCCGCCCGAGTTTAAATTGCCCATACTATATTTAATTGATTCGATAATTAAGAATGTGAGAAGCAGCTACGTGCAGTTGTTCGCACAATGTATAGTCAACATATTCCTCAACGCGTTTGAATCGGTAAGTCATCCATCTCACTCAAGTGTTTACCTTTCGCTGGCATTAACCAACTTTACCTTGTAGGTGCAGCACTCCCAGTCGCAGTTGCTGGAGAAGGTGCGCGAACGGATGTATGCCCTGCGACAGACCTGGAACGAGGTATTCCCACCTTCCAAGATGTATGCCCTAGACGTAAAGGTGAAGCGTCTTGATAATAACTGGCCCATTACGGCCAAGAACCCCACCAACAAAATACATGTTAATCCCGCCATTCATGTTAATCCGGACTTTCTCAAAACGGTAAGCAGTCTGCTGGCAATTGTCTCTCCTCATCGCAAATAGATTGGCTAACGTTGTTCCTTCTTGGTACTCGCGCACAGGGTTTGGTTCCTGGGATGCCGGTTAACTCCACACTGCCCAGCGACATGGAGGAGATACTCCAGGCTAAGACCCGCGAGCTTCTGGAGCTCAAGAAACGCAAACTGGAGCTTGAGCTGGAGCAAACCAAGAAGCATTTAGAGGAGCAAGAGCGTCAGCTGAACCAGGCGACGGATGCTATTGCTGTTGCACCCAATGTCGCTATGCCAGCGCCAGCCGCTTCTGTTGCTGCTCTTCGTCCACCTATTATGGATCCAGTCGTTCGAAATTCTCGTAACGCTGGGAATCCTGGGATACCAAACACGCCAGCTGCGCAACAGGTAATCCAAAAGGCATAGAGCATTAACATTGATCAAAGCTAACATGGTTTTTCCGCACACAGCCCTTTTCCGCGAAGTCAAGGGTTAATCCAGTCAATCCGGCTCTACTGAACTCTGTGCGTCAGCGGGATCCACGTTTGGCGCGGCAAATGCAATCTCAGGTGGAGGCGGCTCCCTCGCGATCCTCTGATCCCCGTCTGGAGGGAAAATCCTCCTCATCTTCGCATAAATCTAGTCGATCGCGCAGCAAGTCACCGGTACGCAACAGCAGCCGCTCTACCAAGAGCAACAATGGCAGTAGCTCCCATTCAAACAGCTCATCGAATCGCAAGCGCAGCGAATCAAAGAGCTCAACATCTTCATCGGGCTCTGATGCACGACACAAAAGTGGAGGTGGCGCTAGCAGTAGCTCCTCGACACTATCGCCTGCCAAACGCACATCTAAACCATCGGCAAAGGAGCATTCCGACCGACATGACCGAAATGGATCACCGTCAAATTCGAAGCGTAAAAGCACCTCTCCAACCACCTCGCCATCGAAATCTAAGCGTAATGCTGCACACAAATCGTCATCGTCCATGCGCGGAAAGTCGTCCTCGACCCGATCACGCAGTCGCTCGCCCATCTTCATGGACGTTGACCTGCGCAGCGGTGGTGGAAAGTCTCCCGAACAGAAAACAGCAGCTCCAGAATCCCTATCTCAAGTGGCAGCAGCAGCATCAGCATCATCCTCAGCCTCAGCATTAGCAGCGGCAGTAGCAGCAAAAGTGACAATCATCACGAATGATTTAGAGAAACGTAAGAAACAACTTTTAATTCTAATCTCACATTTGTTAGCCAACAAGCAAGTCGACCTCGAAGCTCATGGCCGTACGGGCAAAGTAGTTGAGAAAGCTGAAATTACAAACCAAATTGGCGGCACTCTCTGGCTTAGGCAGGTGGAATGGCGGGCTCTTGTGGGCGTGTGTTGTTGACCCATCGTAAGGTTTTTTTGCTCTACCTGTCTACCTTCCTCCCGCAACCCAAGCTGTGAAAGCTGTGATAAATTGTGATATTCATCCTAAAGACGATACCTCAAGACGGAAAGTTCATCACGTTTTAGCTAGTCATTTATTTGAAAGATCATAGTATTATTTTGAATTTAAGATCTTGCTAATTTATCTAGAACTGCAGCTTGGTTTCCGTGTTTCGGGCATAGTTCCAAAGTCTGTGGAATATCTAGGTCCAGGTGCACACCACTGATCTAGAGTAAAAGTAAAAGTTTCCCAGGAAATGGCAAAAGTTAAACGTTAAACGAATTATATTGGAGTAGAGTTCTTGTGGATTTATCCAAGAAAATGACAAAGATCAAACGAGATGAACTTTCCTTGGTCGTGTCCTCGTCTGCCCTTCGTTCAGAATAGAGGATCGTTACACTGCGCATCCCTTCATAATTTTGTTTAAATCTTCCTCTATACGAGCATACCCGAACTTGTTCGGCTCCTTCGTTCCTTCGTTGTTTTCTGGTCCATTTTTTTGGTGGGGAATAGAACGAACGCAGCCTGCCCACATATGATCTCACTTAGTATATTTATGGAATTTTTGTTTTTAATAATTAAGAGTGCTATCAAAAAAGAACCCTAGCAAAAACAAAACCAAAACCTTTTGAAAATCAAATCAAATCGTAAACTGTAAATAAAATGTGTTTGAAAACCTTTTGCATTCCCAGTTGTTTTAATTGATGCAAAACGTAGCCAGGGTGCCGCCTTTTGTTGTGATTTGTAGTTTATTTATACAAAACCAAAAAAAGCACAAAACTAAATTGAAAGCAAAAAAAAAAAAACAGAACAAAAGAAAACAAATAATGATAACTGTCAAGTAATTTTTGTACTTAAACCGCCTATTGATAAAACATTGATTGATTTAGATGAAAGAGAAACTAAAATAAAATAAAGACTGCAGTTTTAATTTGTTGTGAACACAACCCGTGTAAATCCAAAGCGAACATAAAATACTAATTTATAAACATTGGAGTATCGACAAGCGAGACCTACTTACATACTTATATTACATATCATATTTATTTTATAATTGTTTGAAGCGTAATTTTGTAGTTGGCTTCCCTATATGTATTGTATATGCGAGCCAGCCAGCAGAGCAGCTAGTTGTATTTTGTATTTCTACTATTTGTACATCTATCTTATTTTTGTATTTGTAGAACGGCACTTTTACCCTTTACCTTCCCTCCCCCTAGTATTTATACCATTTGAATCCCACCTATTATGATTTTTTTTTTTTAATAGTCTAACCTAACATTGCGCCTCATTGCTTCCACAAACGGAGCCCCCAGCCCCGTGGAACTGCACTTGCACTCTACGATTTTGTTGCATTATTTAATTAAATTTCTAACTAGCCTGGCTGTTGTGCCTGATGGTGATTGAAGGCCAAGGCCTGCGCCTGGTCCTCTCTTCTCTGTATGATTTTTTCATTATGATTTTCTCATATTTGGTGCTCGCTCAGATTTAATTTGCTTAGCACATCTTCTGCTTTTATTTCCATTTTACTTTGGTCGTTCTCTTGCTTCCATCTCATTCTCCCCTCTCCGTAAGAACAAAAATGTGTGCCCAAAAGCAAAATCAATTTTCTAGATACATTTCAAATACTTGAACCAGGCCCTCCAGCTCCTGCAGCTTCAAGTCCACCGATTATGGTGGCATCCAGTATGGACATTGACTTGAGGCGGCCCCAGACGCCGCCTCCGCCAGCATTCGCCATAGCCAAAACCAAACCACTCGACCAGAGCAACAGCAGCAGCACCGCCAACACGACCACAACAACATTCACATCCAACAACAACAGCATCAGCATCAGCAGCACAACAAAAATTGCTAGTAGCGCCTCCAACGCATCATCGCCATCATCTACTAGTACTACGTCTTCTTCAAAATTGCCCGCAAAAGTGTCGTTCAAAATACAAAAACAGTTTAATAAATTAGATAAATCTACAGCGAATTTATCAACAGCATTACTGCTAAGCCCATCAACATCAGCATCAGCATCTGCATTAGCCGCCGCATCCGCACCACTAGTCAATCAGAGCTCGCCGCAGGGTAATGTATCGGAGACACTGCAGCAATCCATCAATAAACTGCTGCAGGTACAAGGCATCACTGGGGAGAAGCGTTCCGCAGATTCGCTACCCCCAGAGATCGACGGGGATGAGCAGCCACCGCAGCAGAAACGCAGCAAATCAACTAAACTGGACGCGTGAGTGATCTGATATTTTAGAAGTACTTGGTTAACCGTGGCAGCTCATTAATAACTCCCATATTCCCCTTAGTCTCTTCGGCAGCGAGGATGTTGATCTGCGTCGCGAGATTCCCGCTGTGGTAAAGCCTGGAAGTGCAAATGCAGTCATCGTGGTGGAAGACGACTCAATGGACAACTGTGATGTGGAAAAGGTACATTTCGAGACGGAGCTCCGTTTGGTTTTGTGAAACCATTTTACATTGCCTTTTTTTTGTTGTTTTCTGTAGCCACAATCCAAAACAAATTCGCAGCTCAAGAGGCCATCACTCGATGAGCTGCGCGCCAAGCTGGCCAAGTCTGCGCGTCTCCACAACAAGCTATCCGGTAAGTCCGGTAAGTAGACATCACACCACCCGCCCCCCTGCACACCGAACAACAACAGCTAACTAATGAACTAATGAATCTCTCATCCCTTCAGACAAAGTCAGAGATCAGTCTGTGGTGCAGCGTCTCAAGCAGCTGGCCGAGCTGAAGGCCAACGATGATTCGCAGGAGGCGCACGACGAGAAGATGCGCACGATCCTCAGCCAGGCTCAGGAGATGTACGAGAACCACAATATGAACCAAGAGCAGTACAAGGACCTGGTCCAGAAGGTTGTGGCCATTAACGAGAACAGCAAGATGAAGGAGTCCCGTCGCCGACCTGACGGTGCGGAAGTGGAGCGTAATGCAGCCCGAGATGCTGTTCTGCGCAAGCGGATACCCAAGCTCAAGAGCAACGAGAATCATTCCTCTGGCTCGCCACGCAGCGACGGCTCCCCTAGATATGAGGATCAGCCAATACAGGGATCGACATCCACCGAAAAGCCGACGCAAAATAAACGGGAGAAGTCCAAGAGAGAGAACAAGAGACGAAAGCCCAGCAAATGGGGTGAACAGGTGGATCCTGCGGCTGCTCAAAGGGCCGCCTGGCAGTTGGCCAATGTCAATAACAACAACAACAACAACAATAACAATAATAAGAGATGTGGAGCTGGAGGAGCGGGTGGTTCGCTTCCTGTTGTACCACCCGGGTTCCGGGGAATGCCCTGGCAACAGCCGCCTGCGATTGTGATGCCACAAACGATCGTCCCGCCACCACCACAGCCGCCCTCGATGATGGGTCTGCCACCAGTTCCGCCCGTAACAATGACCAAGGCCATCAATTCGCTGGACAACCCCATGGCGGATGTGGTGCGCAGCATCACCATCGATGGCGGATCCAAAGAGATTCGCTTCTACAACCAGGTGGCCATCATATTTATGGATGGCGACGAGCCGCACGAGATTGGCTTCCAGCATGGCCAGCGCGTGATCATGATCGATCACAATGAGCCTCTGCCGCTAAGCTTCAACGACGACTACAAGCCGTTCCATCTAGATGGGGCCCTACATCGCATCCGCTTTGGCTTTCCCTCCCGCGAGCTTTATATCGACGATCATTGGTATGAGATCTACTTTGGTGGACCGCCAGTCTCCCTGCCCATTGGCAACAGCCTGCACGTACTCAAGGCGGAGGGTCCTCCGCCCAATGTGGACATTGGTCGAGTGCGTCGTGACCTGGTGGTTGGCAAAATAAACATGATTGTGGATGCCCATACGATTGTTCCACTCTTCCTGGATGCCAGACAGCAGACCTTCCAGATGGGAGCCGAGCAGCATTCGATACAGTTTGTGGACAGCTTCCAATATGCTCTCCTCGATGGCCAGCTCCAGAAGATCGAATATGGCGGCCTGCCCAAGGGCATGAAGCTGAATGGCGGACGCAGCTGCTTTATCCGATTCGGAACCCTGCCAAAGGGCGTTGTGGCCGGCAAGACGCACGTGGCTGATATGGTCTACATTAAGACAGAAGCTCCGGCAGAGCCACCCCAGCCCCCACCGATGATTGTCCAGCCCCTGCCCGTAGTGGAGCAGCAGCCAGCGGCAGCAGCACATGCACCAGCCGTATCCCTGCCAGCTGCATCCAATGCTCTTGGCAATCTGAATATCAATGATTTGTTCCAAAAGCTCGTCTCGTCTGGAATAATTGGTGGAACCTCTATTCCGGGCATATCGGCTGGCGAATCAACCTCAACCAAAGAAGCGCCCGCAGCTGCCGCTCCAGCTGATGCCCAAGCCACAGCCGCCCCACCGGTGTACGTTTCGCCGCCAACGGAGCCCATCAAACGCATCAACCTACAGAGGCCAGAGACTATCAAGACCCGGCAGTCGGCCGTGGTGGCCACGCTCTACCTGGGCATGCAGTGCAGCAGCTGTGGTGTGCGTTTCCCGCCCGAGCAGACCATTAAGTACAGTCAACATTTAGACTGGCACTTCCGTCAGAACCGACGCGAGCGTGACTCGACCCGCAAGGCCACCTCCAGGCGCTGGTACTATGACCTGAATGACTGGCGGCAGTACGAAGAGATCGAGGATGTGGAAGAGCGGGAGAAGAATTTCCTGGATACACAGGGCCAGCCAGGAGGCCCCGATGCAATCGATGATCTCTCCCAGCAACGATCGCTGGACTCGCCTGTGCCCACCTGCGCAGCCGGTAACGATGATGTGGACCGCTCCTGCGACATGTGCCACGAGAAGTTCGAGCAGTTCTACAACGAGGAGCTGGAGGAATGGCACTTGCGCAGTGCCATTCGCGTCGAGGATAAGATCTACCATCCATTGTGCTATGAGGACTACAAGACTTCGTTGAACCCGCCCGCAGAGCAGAAAGACTCCAAAGATGTGGACATGAACAACACCGATGACAACGCAATGGACACGGTACTTAAGCTGGAGGATGGGGGTAAGGAAGATGGTAAGTTGCATGAGATTTCTGCTGTGCTTTTCTTCTTAGGTTCTTGAGTTCATGGTCTGTCTTCTCTTTTTGGTGAACAGACGCCGCTAAGCCTGCGCCGAGCCTGTTCGATGATGATGACGATGATGTAATTGTGTTGCCCAACGAAGAGCCCAGCGTCACTGAAATTGTTGACGACGATGAAGATGAGTATGTCCCCGCCAATGTGACGCGCGCCGAAATGGGCAACGAATCGGAGGACAAGGTGGACCCCAGCTCTGGCTGCGAGGATGATGTGGCGAAGCAGAAAAGCAGCCAGCAGCCACAGAATGAATCAGCCAACGAGTCTGATGTGGAGATCCAAGAGCCAAACATTCCCTTCACCGATCTGGACACGTATGTGGAGAAGGAGATGGATGATGAAACGCGGTTGGCCCTGCTAAATGTAAAGATCAAAGAGGAGCCCAAGGACGAGTACGATGAGGACGAAGACGATGGCTTCGAAGATGTGGGCACGGTAGTGCCACTGCTGCCGTTGCCCGAGGATGAGATATCCATCAACAGCAGCGGTAAGTGTGTCCAGACAACAGTTATTGAACGCGTTGCTCATACTTTTGGTATCATGTCAGAAACACAAACCCAAACGATTGGATCCTCGCCCTCGCCGGCTACTATAGAGCGACCAGCTTCGGTGGCCTCGCTCACTCTTCCAGCCAACGACGATGAGCTGGAGGCCGCGGACACGGTGGCGACAGTGGCCAACGCGGAAACAGAACTGAATGGAGAGCCGCAGGAGTCGACGCATAACCTGAGCGCAGCAGGACCGGCACCGGCGTTACCTTTGGCTAGCTTAGTTAATAGAATAAAAATAAATATCACTAAGAATACAAGTAGTATAGTAAGTAATAGTGCCTCCAACGGCTCATCAATGGCCGCCACATCGACGCCGGCAGCAGCAACGATGGGATCGGCAGCGGATACGCAAGTCTCGGCTATCAGTGTCATAGGCGGATCCGGAAACTGCAGTTCTCTGGAGACCTCGCAGCAGGTGAATGCAATTCAAACCATTTCCACCATTCCAGTTCTGTGCGGCGGTAACACATTCGTCCCCAAGATTGCAACCAGTGCTCCAGCCAATATCAGTTCCATCTCGGTCATTGGCAGCAGCTACGGCACCAACAGCCGCAACAGCAACTCAATCGCGACCACAACGGCACCAACTTCGGCGATAGTCTCGGCGGGATCATCTTCTGCCGTTGCCCAGAAACCAGTCACACCCCCGCCTGCTGTCGATGCCGATCCGGAGCCGGTGGTTGAACTGAAGCCAGCGTTGCGGAATGTGACGCTCAAACGAACGAAAAAGGTCCAGAATGGCACCGAAACATCGGGCCTCTGCTCGATCATGTAACGCGTGAACACAGATATTCCTATTTCATTTTTTTGCAATTATTTTTACACGTTACTTAGTTTTAGAAAATTATGGAAACGTTCTCCATCGCGGAGCGTTCTTTGTTCTTTGTAGGTACCCATTACGCACTAGGGGCCGAGCTCTCCTTCCCACCAGGAGCTCTAGCCCATACACATTCGTCATCATCAGTTATTGCGGAAAAAACAACGGCAAAATTTAATAAAAAACATTTACAATTTTAAAACTGAATAACATACTTTGTGATAATTTTATAACACAGGAAAACGAATTTCAATACCCTACAAGCGTCACATCAACATGCTTTTCTATCATTGTATATGCTAATTTGAAGGAATAAATAGAAAAACTGAATTAACCAAATTACTTGATAACTTTTCAATCGTATAGTTATTGTTATCCATATTTAAATTATATCCATAAAATATTCTGAATAAAGTATTTCAATTTAATCATAAATAAAAGAGCTATTTGAAATTTTCAATAAATTGCAGTTAAAATTACTTGAGAAATTATATACATAGTGGCACTTATGTTTGAGTGCGCGCCAAAAACAGTGTTGCCTGACCTCAGAAATGGCCACTTTTGAAACAGCTGTTTCTATGTACTAAAAAATCCATACCGCTTTAAAGTATGCACGTGGGCCTATTTCGGCTTTTAAACTAAGTTTTTATAATAAATATATTGAATTAAAGCCCAAGCACTGGTCAGTTATCAAGATGTCATCGTCCTTTTTTCTCAAAGCAGGCGGCAAGGCCAACAAAAAACGGAAGGTAAGACAGAAGCAGCCCAAAAAGAAACGTACCTGTAATGTTTGTAAAAGAATCCCGCAGCAACAAAAGGTAAAGGCGTCAAAACAGCAGCGAAATCGGGGAAATCGGGTTTCCAGAATGCCCGTGCAGAAGGGCCAGTGCCGAAGAAGCAACGCCGTCCCAAGGAAAAGGATGAGGAAATTGAAAGTGATGATGAGGAGTACAACAGTGACCTGGGAGACGGAGGCCACAACACTTTAGCCTTCTCCTCCGACGAGGGCGAGGAGGAGACTGCACAAGATAAACGTCTGCGTCTGGCCAAGCAGTATCTATCGGAGATTGAGAAGCAGGAGTCGGAGCGTGCCGAAGATCGGGAGCTGGGCCAGAGTGTTGAGCAGCGTCTACAGACTGACTACTTGGATAGCGTGGGTAAACTGCGACGGAACATTGCCGGCAACCTGAAAACCAATGATGTGACATGTGTTCTCAAACACAAGCTCCACCACATGCCAATCTGTGCACTGGCTCTCAGTCCAGACGGCAAATTCCTCTATGCCGGAGCCAAGTCTCAGTTCGTCCTGAAATGGTCCACGCAGAATGGAAAGGTCTTGGACAAATGCGATGTTTTGCCACACCGCGAAGAGCCCGAAACTGGCAAGAAGAGACGCTCCCATGTCATAGCCATCTGCCTGTCCACGGACATGAAGTACATGGCTCTGGCCGAGGGCGGTCCTCATATACAAATCTGGTGCCCACAAACGATGAAGCATGTAAAGACACTGAAGGGTCACAGAGATAGCGTTGCAGGCCTGGTCTTTCGAAAAGGAACGCACGACTTGTACTCCGCAGCTAAGGATCGTTCTGTGAAGATTTGGTCGCTGGACGAGATGGCCTATGTGGAGAGTTTGTAAGTTTAAAATAGTGTAAACATGCAAACATTTTTTGAACCGTTTTATCTCCAGATTTGGTCATCAAACAGGAGTCACCAGCATAGATGCCCTGAGTCGAGAGCGAGCCATTACCGCAGGCGGTTCAGATTGTTCCTTGCGCATTTGGAAGATTACAGAAGAATCGCAGCTGATCTATAATGGACACAGGGACAGCATTGAGTGTGTCAAGTTAATGAACGATGAACACTTTGTGTCAGGTGGTGTGGATGGGTAAAATATATAGTAAATATCGCCGACTGATAGATACTAAAATTTCGTAACATTTGCAGTGCTATCAGTTTGTGGAGCGCCCTAAAGAAGAAACCCATTTGCACCACACAGCTGGCCCATGGTGTGGGTGAAAACGGCGTCGCCAACTGGATAACAGCCATTGCTGTGGTGGTCAATACGGATTTAGTGGCAACAGGTTGGATGGATTCTTTAATTTCTATTTCCACCTTCTCTTACGTTCTCTATCATATTCAGGCTCCTGTGATGGCTTTGTGAAACTCTGGCAAACGAATCCAAATGCCCGCAAGTTGCAACAGATTCAAAGCATACCCATAACTGGCTTCATTAATGGCCTTACCTTTAATGCCGATGGCACTAAACTTTATGTGGGCGTCGGGCAGGAGCATCGACTGGGTCGTTGGTGGCGACACAAAGAGGCCAAGAATAATGTAGTTGTAGTTGATATAGTGTTACAAAATGCGACCGGCAAGTAGGTTAACTTCTATGTTTAAGTAAAGTTGTATAGAGAAATATGGATAGAATTCCTAACTTTTTATCAGGCTTTTTCTATCATTTATTAAAACGAATTAAAATCCTGATCAAATGATTGGCCCTAAACAACCCCAACTATCCTTTTCTGAGGAAAAATACACATAATTGAAAAGAGTAGAAAATTATCTGGATATTCTTCGATTTGTATACCAATTGAATGTCTTGAGCGGTAATATCTCGTATATATTTATAAAGAATGGCGGAACTGTTTGGAGGTTTCATGTGATATGGGTTGAGTGGCTAATATGTCGCAATAATTAAAGACCAAAAATCGGTTGTATTTCAATTTTGTTCAGTTATTTTAATGGAGGACATTCAAATCAGAGCTTAAAATAATTTCATCGTCTTTGTAAGTTGAATTTGAAAATGAAAAGAAAATGAAATATAGTCATAGTTAAATATAGCTGGTGCTCAAATTTTGTGGGATCTTTTCGTGGTGGCATTTTTCATCGCAGCAATGTCACTATATTCCTACGCGCTTTCCCCCTTATTTTTTAAACCTTATTTTAGACACAATTCAACAAAAGGGAAAAGTAAAGTAAAAGTAGCTAATCTCATAGAAAATTAAATCATCAATCGAATGAAAATTGCGTTCAGGTTGAGGGTCCTGCATAGCTACATATATCAAATCGAATATCAAAATCGACGAATTTGACTTGATCATGGCCAGAGAACAATTAACCCATTGTCGACCAGTGGGTATTAAAATACACTCCACGAAAATAATTAACCTTTAAGAGGTGAGAGATATGGTGAGGTTTTTGTAATTAATGAGGAAGGATAGGAAGGAAAATTTACAAAAATATTTTATTTCGCAGTTTAGCTCAAGGAAACACAGTGGAAACACTGTTTAAATAGAGGGGGGCAAAGTGGGCTAAGTTCGGGTCGGACGGGCATACTTTATTAACCAATCCGCGGTCACACTGTACGAAAGTGTTTTCATCCGCAATTTTCCATATTTTTCCAATAAATTCAACTGGAGGGAATTGACTTCTACACCAGGAGCTTCCACTGCGTTGGCTTTGTAAGGTCATTATAATACATATTAGCGACTAAAATAGAACATATTGCGTGTGAGTGCTCCGTCTGTCTCATTTTTGTTTCTGTCGCCTTGTGTTGGTTGCAAACTCCAAATACCAGGCGACATCATCATCGTCATGTTTTCTGTTGCGTTCGCCTTTCCCGTCTTCTCCGTTGTGCCGGATTATAAATAGTTGTGTGAGTATGTCCGTTGTATGTACATTACTCCGTCTGCGTCTGTGTCGGTTTGAGGCCGAGTTGATTTTCGGTGCCAATTATTAGTTCAGTTCCAACAACAAGACAACGGAACGGAGTGTCGAAGCAACGGCAAAAAGTTAGCAAAGCGGAACTGGAATTGTAGATGACAGTGCCGTTAGAGCTGCTCCCATCTTCTAAGCTGTCGATCGCGGCAGCAACGCAACAATGTGTGCATGCATACATCCATACGTTCATATGGACGGCACGAAACTGGAGAGCAGCTAAACCAAGAGTCGTTTCCATTGATCTTCAGCTTGATATTGTTGCCCTCGAGACCCCAACACAGTCACAGCTCGGTCATTTGTCGCAGCAGTCTGGTGCCCAAAAAGAGCGATCGCAACGATCAGTAGTCCGTCGAGTTTCCGCTTTGCATAAATGGCAAATAATTGCCACCGCCCTCGTTCGCGGTGCCCGGGCTGTGTCTCGGCCAACCACCAACACCAACCAAGTGCTTGTGCTTTGTTTCAACGATTACACAAATAATTGCATTTCTCTTCGGGGCGTAGCGCTGTTCCGAGTGCACAGCTCAGTAAATTAGAAATGGGCGTTAATTTGGTTGTGAGCAAGATAGCGAGCGTTTGCCTGGTCTGTGTAGCCCGGCTTCCGGAAGTCAATCTGTTATATTATTCCCCACAAATTTTAGAATTGTGAAGGCTCCCACAGTACACAGATTCCATAACTCAAAGCCAAAGTTCCCATGGATCGCAGCTTGGACTCCATTGGCAGCTGTTCACTCGATGTAGATGCGGACTCTTCCGATATATCAGGTATATGGTATATGATATGTGGGTTGCTGCCGAACCTAACCTCAATCAGAATGCTGCCTCGAATTTATTTATTGGTTTTCCTTTTGTTTTGCGTTTCAACTACTTCTGCCTGCTCTTTGCTGTATTTTTTGTTCCTTTGCTTGCGTTCGTTCGCGACTTGATTGGCCAAAAGAGACTAACTCTGAATCTTTTTTCTATGACATATTGCAGATACCAGTGGCAGCCTAAACTTTCCAACGCCGCTTTCTGTGAAGGACATAACACGCGAGTTCACAGCTAACCTTCGTGAACGCTGCATTCTGCGATCGCCGCAGCAGTTACAGTACACTACGACCGCCTTTGTAGATCCCGGGACGGGCTTGGTGCGTATGGTGCTGTCACCTGTTGCCGTCGAACCCGCCAATGAGCCGAACGCTGCAGGCGTCGATGTTGACATCGATGCTTGCGCTGAAGCCTCTTCCATTGTCACCGCCACCGCCACCGCCGCAGCTGAGAAAAAGCCTAGCTACTTGAACTTGGCCTGCAGCGTCAACGGATACTCCAATCTAACCACCTACGACTCGAAGATTCGTCAAGACATAAATAAGTCGCGTGAGGTCTCGCCCATCCGCCCCTCCACCAGTAGTCTGCAGTATTGCAAGCGCAATAATTCCCTGGCGGCCCCAGTTCTCAATAGCATGCCGCTCATCACTCAGCCCTGCACGCCCAGCAAGTACAGCCTGGTCGAGGCGAGCAACAATAATAAGGGGCACGGTCCGGAGAATGGAGCAGATTCTGGTATCGCCCAATGTAATGGCAGTGCCAATGGAAGCAGCAGTGGTACGAATGGCTCAACTAGCAGCTTCATAAAGTCGCGTGTTGAGCGCCTATACGGCGCGAGTGCTTTGACCCAAGGATTCTACAGCCCCAAGAAACATGGCCGGGCCAATTCACCATCTTCAGCGTGGACGTCAAAATATCAGCTTGAAGTGGAGTGCCCGCAAAACTCAGAGTTGGCGCGAAAATTTAAACAGCTTTCTCCCAGCAAGGACTACGGAGAATTCCGGAAAAAGCTGCACAATAATTGCTCCCAGGCTGTATCGCCGAGACAGATAGAGCCTTTGTCAGGCAAAAACGGTGAAGTGGACTTGCCTGTATTCAGGCACCTAAGTCATGAGTTCCGTGCCCAGTTACCCACGGTATCGCCGAAGCGAAGTGTACCTCGGTCCTTAGGTGCCTCAGAGGTGAATCTGGCCACAGAGGAACCACTGTCGGCACCAGCTCCAATCGATGTTGTTGACCACGAGCCCGTAAAATTTGCCCAATTGGATTCTGAGCAGTATATTGGGATCACCAAAATTATTACAGCCCCCCAAATGGAAAAGGATGGAAATCATTTTCTTAAAATACTCAAAGGCGAACAGGATCGTCTGTTAGCGCTGGCCGCTCTTGCTGAAAAGTACATAGATGCCTTGGCTGTAAGAGACCTACCTGATATTTAATGGAGTTGTTCGTTTGTTAACAATATGAAATATAAATTTCCGCAGAATAATCCTGATATCACAGAGGACACCTTTGGATTGCTACGGGCTGCCTCTGGGAAGGCCCGTCTTCTGGCCTCGAAGAAAATGAAACAATTTGAGGGTGCGTGATCAACAGCTACTTACTCATTAGTGTACAATTAATTTCGCTTATTTCTGGTTTACAGGCCTATGTCACAACAATTTAAATCCCTCTCCAGAGGATGCGTTCCCCACAACAGTCGACGACTTGCAAGGATTCTGGGACATGGTTTATTTACAGGTGACCCAGGTTGATTCCATATTTGCCGATATTGATCAGCTTAAAATGAATGATTGGAAGGTGGGTACTAAAAAATGAGCATCTTATTCACTATAACCATTTGTGTGGGTTATTCCAGGCCACAGCTGAACCGCCCGCGGTGGAGACGGTGTCTAAAACGATAAAATCGACGAAAACGGGACTTTTTAAAGCGAAAACTGCCGGATCGACAAAAATCGCGAGTGCGAATGGATCGAAATCCACTGCTGCGAATTCGATAGCAGCACTGCGACGAGAAGCCCAGAGGAAGCAATTACTGGAGATGAAGCGTCAGCGCCGTGAGGCCATGGCCGCTGTGACAAATAGTCCAACTGCCTGTGATGACGCCGCAGGGCAGCAGGGGGAAGGAATTGGCGGGGATAGTTCTGCCTTTTTGGGCGTCAAGAACAGCAGCTAAATAGTGCTCATTGCAACCGGCAATACATGCTCTCTAGGTATAAATGTATTTAATCTTAACACACTTAACACTCACAAATGTAAACCACACCCATACTCGTACACACAAACATAACAAGAACATACTACATATGCTTAGAAATTCCTAGTTGAATTAATCCTTAACTAGTCCCAACTAAAATGCACATAGTGAAGCTGGACTGCTTAACCATAGAGCTGTTACATCTGTGTTTTACAAAGTGTCACAAACGTAGAGACCAAAAGCAGGGTCGATAGAGCGAGCGCAACATCATCGATAGCGAAGTTGAAGGATTTTTAGCGCCTTGAATTGTTTATAAAATTTGCCTTATCTGCGCTCGTTAAGCAACTTAGCTCTACGCATTCTAAGCTACTTGAAATTGTTCATGACAGTTATAAAAGACATTTCTTCTTGTGTTATAACACAAGAAATAAGTACAAAAAAAAAAACAAAAAAAAAACGCTAACAAACCCCTTGTATTAGAAAAATCGATCTTTTATATTAATTATTTGAATGTAACGAATCTAAATTATACACGCATATATATTTTTCTGGCATATTAACAGCTGCATGAACTGAGATTGATTATTCTAGTTGTGAAGTTGTGAAGTGAAGCTGCAAGTAAGAAAGCACTCTCAATCTCACTCTCAATTAAGTTGTAATGTTTTGTAATAAATTATTTTTCACATGTGGTAACAAATTGTTTTCTCATTGCTGTGATTTAATCTCTAGTTTAAAAATGTGTTGGATTTTGAGCCCATAGATAAGGGTAAAGATGGGTATTCCAATTGTTCAATACCAGATGATCAGCTTTATTACCTTTATCCCTGAGCCTATTGTAGCACCGAATCGATGAGTGGACCAGAAAAAGCATTGACTCTGCATAGTCCGGTCGCAGTAGCATGGATTACTGAATATATAACTTATTCAAAAGCATTCAAGATCAAGTTATTCTGCAAAAATGAACCTCGGATTCAGCGACATAAAATAAATGTACGTACTAGTTTGACTCCCACCTTGTCCGGACCAATATTTCCATTTTTTGTGGGTCGGAATTGATTGGAAAATTTCAATTTGCTAAAGCTCACTTTAATTACTCTTCAAGTACGTGGTACATACATAACTAAGAGCAAATACATTTTATGAGTACTTGCCTGTCACGGCCTTAGCACACAAAGGCCAAATGATCTTCCATTCAAAAAATGTTCCATCAAAGTAGTGATCCAGTGTTAGATATTAGATTAGATTCAACAAGTGCATATGTATCTTCGATTGTTTTAATAATTTTTATTTGGCTTCTATGGTACGACTTATGGTTAACTATTTGTAAGTACAAATCTCTTGTTGCTCACTTTGCTTCGGTTATATGTCATTGCTTTCATAACTTTCATCGCGTTTGAAGCTTGTAAAGTACAATATAGTACAGTTATTCTACTAGTACGATATATGCACTATATTTTATAGACCGCTTCTCGCTAAACTAAATTCATCTCTAACTATTTAAATTTGGGCAATAAATATTAAATACATATAAATATATATTATGCATATTTGTGGGCATATGTATATAGATATATGCATTTTATATACATATGTGATGAAGTGTACGCTATAAATAATATTAATATATTAACAATATCCGGTGTCTAAGCCAGTACATATGCTATAAGGTTTCAGTACATATTTACAAATGAACGATAGAAATAGAAACAACACGGGGATGACCTGCAGCGCAAAAATACCAACTACCGAAAGCCTTGGAGCAGTCATGTCATGGCTGAGAGCTGAGAGCTGTCGTCTGAAACCCAGTCAATATTTAGTGCTGGCAACGAGCTAGAAGCGACTACAAAAATACATAAGTTATACGCTTTTCAACAGCTAGGCAGGCAGCTAGCTAGCTTGTCTAACAACATTCTCTAGGGGTAGTATATTTGAAGTTTTGAATGTGGTATGTCCATGCATCCATGCGTGGACTTTTCCGATTCGGGTCCCACACGATCTAATTGTCACTGCCACTCAACAGGTCCACCAATAGGCTTTGTTCCCGGAAGGAACCGGCACAGGGACAGGGATAGGGACTGGGACAGGGGCAGCTTTGGCGGAGGCCCACGAGCTCCATGTTGAAGGCAGCATCGTTCCCATTTTCCCTGAGCAGATGTTAGTCCATGTTGTGGGGCGGCGTACTATTGGGTCCGCCCATTATAAATGATGTTGGACTATGAACCGAGATGCTGTCCAGGTCCAGGGTGCCGTCTCCTTTCTCTAGCATGCCACTGCCATCCTGCTTCATCATCATGCGGCGCCATTTGGCCCGGGCATTTTGAAACCAGACCTAGGAATGTGAAGCGTTGCAAATGTGAAACTGTCATCAGGTGGTGCTGCGCCAACTCACCTGTAGGACTCTCTTTGGTAAACCCGTTTTCTGCGACAACTGCTTCAGATCCTTGGCATCGGGATTGTGATTGATGGCAAAGTAGGACTTCATGGTGCGCAGCTGGTGGTGCTTGAACGAGGTGCGCATGCGCTTGGTGCGCGACGAGGAGCCCATGTGCGATCCTCGGCCAAAGTCCACGTATTCAGTGTTGAGATCTGCAATCAATCCAGAAACTCTTGTAGACTTTTACAGCTCCTTCCGAGTTTTATGACGAAGACCCATAAAAGCTGCTTCTGCCATTGCTAATGCCTCAATGGCGCCAATATCCAGCTCCAGTGGCCATAAAGACCGGGACTGCATGTTGCACGCTGCATGCTGCTACTTTTATGGCCCCCACTCGTACCTCGAAACAGTTCGGAATTTACAACCTATGGCCTACCATAGCCAACATACCTATATTCGCGGTGAACGCCTCGATGTCCTTGGGCTTGCGCTTGCGCGGCCTGCCCTTCTGTCGCGCCGGCTGCGGCAACCCGGTGATGACATGTGATGTGGGCACAAAGATGCCCGTAGGAACAATACTCCGACTTGGATCCGAGTGTGGGCTCGACGAGTCATTGTGCGGCGAGCCGAACTGCGAGCTGTATGGATACGTGGCACTCATGCTGGACGATGCGGCGTCTCCCTCCCTCGCTATGCTGTAGTGGGTTCTGTTGGACAATCAAGTGTTATTGGCGTATAAAGCAAGGCGGTCTAGCGGCCAAGTGAAGCTTACCTGCAGTATATGAGTGCATCGATGATGCCGTACTGGTCGCCCTTGGTGAGGGGCGTGTGGCAGACCGTGCAGCAGAAGCAATTCACATGAAAGACCAGGTTCCGTGCGCGCATCACTAGCTCATTGGAGCTGATGGAAGCCAGACAGCGGGAGCAACGGCGAGTACCGAAAAAACTGTAAGAAAATAATGTATTCATATTTGTTAGAATTAATCCTCTATATTCTATGGGAATTGGCAAAACCACGAAAGTTACCAACGTATTGTATATTGTACTCCTCCGCACACCCCGACCCGGCAACTCGATACAATTATTCGGCATGATATTTATAAAAATCATGCTAAGTATATTTATGTCGGCTTCCCCAACAGAATTATAATTTCATAACTAATAATATGTTTGGCAGGAAGCTGCGGCTACTGTCTGCTGTCCCCGTAATCACGGACACGGGCACCCAGACGGATCAGACCAAGTCCCAACAATGAGTGGCCCTCAAAGTCGAACTCAAACTCAAACGCCTACTCATCATCGACATCGTCATCGTGTACGCCTGCGTCTTCGTCTTCATTTTCGTTTTCGTTTTTGGGCTTCGATCTGTGGCCTGGCTACTGTTTTCACTTTCGCAAATGACAGATCAAAGATTACCAGCAACACCATAATCATTGGGGAGTTGCTGGTTTCGTGCCAAAATTGACGAGCGGGGCCCGCATTACGGATGACTGTGGCAGGCAGCCTTTTTCCTGGCGGCAGAGGGGAAAGGAAATGCAACATCAAATGCGCAAGACACGCGATTTCTTTGACATTAATCAAAATAATTGGCGCATTTCACTTCAGTTTCAACTTCGCTCAACATACTCATTCTCACATTTTGGAGTGCTAGATGGCTCCTGGCAAAAATAAAACACCCAATGTAGACACCAAAACAATTCCATATAAATTTATCATACTCATATGCTCGTAGAGCGTACTTCAAGACAGGCCCTCGCTCCCATTCCCGTTCCCGTTCCTGTTGCCTTTCCCGTCTCCATTCCCGTTCCCGTTCCAGTTCCCACTCTCCATCTGTGTTTTCATTTTCTTGAATATTATTTGGGATGTGACGCCGAGATTTTTGTCATTTCGCCTTGTCGCACATCTTGTCGCTACACGAGTCGCGACGACGGCGACTCTCACCCGATCTTTCACTCGGATTCGTTCTTCAGGCCGCACATGTACGTATGTACATGTATGCAGATGTACATACTTATATGTATGTACCTTGTACTGCTGCGGGAGACGCGAGCCCCATAAATAATATTAAACATGGATGCAGGCAGCTACGGCAGACTACGGGTACGGCGACGAGGAGCGGCGCGGCGCGGCGGAGTCCCTGCTACCAACTCATAAAACTGTTTCAGACTACCCGTACAGCTTCAGCGTCAGCGTCAGCTTCAGCAGAGTTCATTCCACAGCATTTTATTTCATGGGCTCCACCGTCCTGACACGCCCTCCTGCGCCCTAAAGCCGAGAGACCGGCCGGCTGGGGAGCGAGAGAAAAATGAATTATGATTATTGCCATGTAAAAGAGCAGGCGAAATGTCAAAGTGACAACGCCTAATATATGATTATGTTTTCGAGGGCTCGAAATCTGATACTCTCACACACATTCTGGATGCGGACAACACTATGGTCGCTTCGCTCCGGTCCCGCTATCGTTCCCAGTTCCAGTTTTAGCCTCGCTCTCTAGCCAAAACTAACTAACCACCAACCTCAAACACAACCGCATCGAAAGCTTTGTGATGCGGATATGCACTTGTCTCCGCTTCGGCTTCTGGCAAAACACTACTGTATCCAACCACACGGCGCCCATCAATCCCCGACAAGGCCCTCTGTCCTACCTCTGCGAGATAACCGCATCGCATCGCATTGCATCGCTTCGTTCAGCATCCTGGTGACGCTGCACTTGTTTCGCTCTGCCCCGAAAAGAGTGTAAAGAAGGCGTAGCCCCGCTTGTGACGCCTCGTACTCGTATGGACATGTGTGCATGTGCGGGAACTGCTGATCATCAACGCTGATACAACACGATAGCCACGTCCACGTCCACGTCCCGTCCCCAGTATAGCTCTTGCTGGCTCTGGCTCATATTTAATGTTGTTTCACGGCAAACAGTAAAAAGTCAAGTCTTTCCTTTGATTACGCAAATAGATTAAATCGCGCAGGGAGGAGATGGGCTACTGGAGGCTGCCATGATAACAGCTGAATGGAATCGTGGCCAAGTGGCGCAGCGTTGCACTCGGGCCACTCGCGGCCACTCGATGCCCCGACGACTCGACCCCATGATAGCGATGGATGGGCTGAAACCCTAAAGAGACGGATCGGGCGGGCTCTGTTTGGAGGGCGGAAATCCATACATGCTTACAGAGCGGAGCGCTGTGCACACCGAAGTGTAAACCGACGTGTGGTCCGACTGGACGCTGAGAGAGGGCCGGGATACGGCTGAAAACGAGGACAGGCAGGGCGTTCCCGTCCCCCTGGCCACGTTTTGTAACGTGAGAGCATTTGTAACGCGCACAGGGATCGGGATTGCGCGATGAAGTCTCAAGTGCCACCCGCTGGGTCTGGCTCTTCCGATTACACGTGTACGAGTGTATGTTCGAGTATACCGAAACAACAACAATGACAACAACAATAGAAACAACTGAGCTGCAGCGGATTTCCCAGACGCCACCACCAGCTTCAGGAGCAACATCAGCCCGACCCAACCTTCCCCGTTCACGGAATTCGCCAAATTTTCGCTGCCGGGTTTCGTGAGAGCGCAACGAGCAGCTCCTACCTCTGCCCATGCCTCTCCCCCTGTGTCTTCCTCGGCCTCGCACTCTGGGCTTTGCCGACGATGACGTCCCATGGTGATAATTCGATTCTAGGCCCTCGTCCGGCGTCTGCCTAAACGTATACAATAATTACGAGTATTTGCATTTTTATTTTTATTTTGGGGTTTGGTTTTGTTGTGACTACACACCACTCGTATCAGCCGATCGACTAGTTTTCTGTGGATGATTTGTGTTTTTTACGTGTTAAATGCGCTGGAAAATTAGTTTGGATTGCTGTCTATTGGACTGTGCGTACGGTAGGCTGCCGCTTAGACCACAAGCCGATACCGCTACCAGTGCCTACCACCAACTACCCCTTCTTAAGACCACAACTTAGCCCAACTCCAACGCTGCTCTTAATAGTTTCATTAACATTTACATTTGCATTTCTAAGCGTTCTTTAATAGGACTTTTCCGGCTTCCAAGAAACGCAAGCCCATGCTCAATGGGATTCTGTCTATAATTTTATAGGCAAGCAGATTAGATTAGCGCCCCATTGTTAGTCGGCTGACGCTGGAACGGACCGCTGGTGCCTCCCCCCCCTTCTGCCTATAGGTCTGTCTGTCGGGGTCTGGGCTCTCCGTCGCATAAATTCGGCGTAAAATGATTTTTTAAGATGCCCATTAAACATTTTAATTATCGCGCTGCCCCTGTGCTTATATCAGCTCTTCTTCTAAGCCCTCCACACCTTGTCGACCGAGTGTCCAGGCGGTAACTGAAACTTAGAGCATTGTGCAGCAGAGCGAGCGACCTCCGGATCAGACATGGAGGAGTGCAGGCACCTTTCAGAACCAGCCGAGAGCACAGTGGGTGAATTTAAAGATTTCGCTTGCAAATAAAAATGCTGCAATCCTAATCGAGAGACACTACAACCAACTACAAATCTGAAAACCAAAACTCCATATATTTAATTTAAAAATTATGTAAATAATTTACCTTTATGAAACTACATATCTGTCAAGTTTTTCCCCCCAGATACTGTTTTGTTGCGGCTTTTCTGATCGGACAGTTTCACTGGTTGTGTGCCCACGGTGGTTTGGTGGTTCCCGAACGACAGAGTGGCGCTACATGAGGTCGCTGACAAGTGCTCATAAAAAATAAATACTGCGCTCTTTCTCAGCCTTTTCCGTGGGTCTGAACTGGTTGCATGCTCTTTCCACCGTCATCAAATTAAACTTTTGCTCAACTCTTTGATGAGGCCACAGACAGACACTGAGGCAGGGCTGGGCCGAAGCGATGCCTACCGTTGGGGGCGGCGACTAGAACATAAAAACCCAACGTGAGATTGAATCCAATCCCTTGAATGTTGGTTTCTTCAGGCCGGTTCTGGTCCGGAGTTTTTGGTTTCTTGTAGATTTTAGTTTCCATCACGCAGATGGTTTTTTTCTGAGGCTTCCCTGGTACGCTTTCGTTTAATATATTCGTTATACTTTCTATGATTCTAGCTTGGAGCTCCAGCTGCCTGGCTGACTGACTGGCAGGCCGAGCTGAGAGAAGAAATTATTTTATTGCATAACCCGCGATTTCAGAGGGGCCATAAATTCGGTGCCCGAGTCAGACTCTTGCTCACTGGCCACAATTAAATGGTCGCGCTTCGCTGACTTTTAAAACTGTAAACATTTTATGCCAAACTTTTTCTTCCACTTGCCTACTTTTGTGGTCACCAGTGGGGCGGCCGGAGCAGGGCGCATCCCTGGTCGCTGATTAAGACATTTCCCTGGCCACAGAAATTGCACTGAAGCAAAGCCTTTTGACACACACTTTCAGTGATAACGAAGCCAATTCCAGTCTCTTTCCTGCTCTCCTGCTCTTCCGACCGGGCCCGGTGCTACGACGGGCCACATAAAATTAAAATTATGACACTGTACACCCGGTCCGAAACACTGTTTATGGCTGCCCAAGAAGCCTCCTGGTCGGCCCGTACTAAGCGGCCCAATCTGATACCCACTCGCTGGCTCGCCTGGTCTTATCCGTTGTACAATCAGCACAACATTATCACGATAGACAGTCGCAGCAGCAGCAGCAGCAGCCACAGCCAGGGATAAGAAATATGCAGAAATGAGGTGACAGCATACACTTTGCACTCCTTCGTCCCGCTTCTACCGACTGGCGGAAAAACGAGAATTGCCAAGCCAAACAGGTACATTGCCCGATTGTAAAATGTCACCCCTGAGAGGGGCTCTGGTCTGGGACAATGGTGGAACCTACATGGTCTACCATGGCCACAGCGGCAATGTTGCAACTGCAACAGCATCAGAAGCCAACGGTGTCGTATAATCCACAACAATCCAATTATTTGCTTTGCTTGAGAGCTTAAAACATAAGCAACAGAATTATGAACGGCTCTCAGGCCCAGTCAGAATACCATCCTAGTGCCGGCAGTGCGCCAGTTCGGCAGTTGGAGTGCTGGCCGAGGAGGCGGAACCAGTGGCAAACATGTGTTTTGATGACGAGATTAGTGAGATACAAAAACATTAGTTCCCCGTGTGTATGTATATATGTATGTATGTCTTTTATATGCACGAGTATCCCCATGCTATGATCTAGCGCAGTCGTCGAACGACTCTAAGTAACCAGTAGCTGGGTTAACATATGTTACGGGCTTATCGGATATTTTTGTAAGTCCACACCGGGGGCTTTCCGAAAATTGGCACCGAAACAAACAGCCTGTGGATGGGGGCGGGAAATTCACTGGAAGACTAAGATAATTCGCAAATCTACAAGATGAATGGTGGAGTTTGACGTTTGCACTGTATTGATTAGATTCGGGGAAATAAAAAATAGATCATGCTTTGTATTGTTTTTTATAGTCCTTTGTTTTAAAAATGTGGTGTGATATCGATAGTTGAGGCTTCCTTAATGGCCAAGTTCTTGTCCAAAAAGTGGTTTCAGTTAGATCATTACAATCTTTCGTAAGTACTTGGCATTACAATCTACCATTCTTTTTGTATAATGAATGAAATGGTCAAAAATATTTTACTGTCTGAAGTGGAAATCGGATCACTTTAAATTATAGATGAAAAAATTATAGAAATAACTGGTCAATAAATCAGATTTTTTGGGAAACACACAAATCGATTCTATATCATCTAATGAAGAGAATAAGGTAAACTAACATATTCTACTCTTCGAACTTCAAGGGTGCGCAATCATCGACGCTTCAAAGTTCGTTTTACTGAATATTTGTAGTCATTGAATCAATAAATTATTCTACATTTTTGCTGACGACCTGTACTGTCCACAAGTACTGAAAAAAGTCAAAAAACTCAATGGGAAATACACCTATTTTCGCGAGAAGAAATACAAAATTAATGGATAAAAACGTTTTGGCCCATTCACGAATATATTCTTGTTTTGTATATTTTCATATAAGGAAATGACTTGTAAGTCCTTTTCAAAGGACAAATCCCATCATCTCTAATTAAAAACCATTCACAGGAGGCACATCGATGAGGTAAACAGCTTGTTACAAGTCAATTGATGAGCCTTCGATGTAATTAAAATGATGTGTGTAAATATATATCGTTTTGAAAGGTTGGAAGCACACACGTCCACTTGTAGCGGATATTTTATTTCCTCTCATCCAGCCGTCGTGTTTTTGGTGGAAAATATTTGCTTTTCATTGCGACCAAACATGAATTTATTTCATTGGATGCGCCGGATCTCTTTTTTGTTAGAGTTTCGATTCACAGCCCGACACGCCCGACACGCCCGACTCACCCGACAGGCTCGCGACCCGAAACTCAAACACCCACAAGATTTACATAGAGTTAACGGTGCATAGGGCATAAATTCGCTTCTGTCGCCCTTCCCCGCCACTCGTCCCCTCCATCCGGGAGCCACCGTTGTCATATTTGACATCTGCAGTATAAATCAAGAGCGAGTGTGCGCTTGTAGATTGCAGAGGAGGGGCTGCGAGCGCGGTATTCGATTTGATTGATAATGACTAGCAGCAGCAGCAGCAGCAGCAGAAGCGACGGCAGTTTGTGGCAGCGGCAGTGGCGGCAAAAGCCGCCGGAATGAAACGAAATGAAACATTACGGCGGAATGGATTGTGTACGACATGACATGGCGACCGCCAAGCGCATCCCCATCCTCCCACTCCCGGCATTCACGGAACACAAGCTGACAGATCCGACCCGCATCGGTTTGTGTGCTAGAGTGCCGTGCCTGTGTGCGTGCCAGCGGAGCGCGGCGGCTCCGTTGCGCTGATTGCAATGGGGGGATCAGCCACAGACACTGACACACAGACACAAACACACCGATACCGACACCGACACCGACACAGATCCGAATACCCGGACATGAGCAGAGCTACAGCAGACCAGACCCCCGATCCAGATCCAGACCCAGACCCAGACCCAGCACCATCGATAGGGACCAGCCGCACTTGCCAACAGAGTGACACTGACACTGGCTCCGCCTGCGACTCCCAATCCGACTACGATGCTGGGTATTTTGAAATATGGAGCGGTAATAAATGTCACAAGAATCATTTGAGAGGAAATACGAGTGACGAGCGTGACTTGCATTGGATTTATGTTTGCGCCTGGGAAGAAGGCAAAGTTGAACATTTTCGCTGCTCATCATCGCGCGGCGTGAATGATACACTTTTTGATTTACGCTGGGGCAAGCAGGTGTTGCGAGGCCTTCTGTCCCTCTCTATCTGCCACACAGTTGAAGAATCTTTTGTAAACTCGCACTGAGTATATTTTGGAATAATTATAACCTGTTTCTGTTTCATTTTGTTAATGCACATGCACCGTTCTCGCGTGATGGTTGCGGCGCGTGAAATAGCTCCATTGCAGCTTCCTTTTTTAGGCAGTGCGAAGGGGGCGACACCGGAACCCACCCAAGCGAAGATTGTCAACCCAATCCGCCTCGATCCACGTCCACGTCCACGTCTACGTCGACGTCTTCGTCTTCATCGTGGTCTTGGTCTAAGGCTAGCGTGCGCCGCAGCGAGGTGAGCGAGCGTTCTTGAGAATGCGGCGGAATGCAAGCAGCAGAACACACGCAGGCCCATCCAGCCAGGTCAGGCGGAGGAGCGGAGCCGCCCGGTCCGCTGGTATCGGATCTCCGATGCGGTCTGCTTCTTCTCGCATTCGAATTCGCGTTCACGTTCGCGTTCGCGTTGGCACTCGCTCAGCCTTCGCACAGTGGAGCAAAACAATGACGGGCTTGGCGGCTTTCGGAAAAGCTGCATGCATAAATATTTCATTCGCGTGTTTGGAAATCATTTTCTAGTCAATGTCTTGGCATGCAGTCGGGGGCTTTATCTGATTCATCAGACCCATGCCCTAGCCCCGGCACAGCCCAGCCCGCCACTCGATTCCCAGGAGCTTCTGCTTCTCCCGTATTAATTGTGCCCAGCCAGTACTTCTCTGAATGGACTGAACGTCTTTGGCTTTGGCTTTGGCCCACGGACTTACCTATAATAATCGTTTTTGCAATAAATGTTGCCATCACGTGAGTAACATGAGGATTCCCGTTCCAGCGGCTGCCGACAGGCGTAGCACTGCAAGCAGCTGGCGTGCCAGCGTTTTTCCACAGCGGAGAGGTAGAAACGATCCTGCGGGGAAAGGTCAGGGCACATTCCATAAATGACATATTTCGAATAAAATGATGCATTATTGTAGTGTTTTACAGGGGGGGTATAAATTATAAACATAAATAGTTATTTATAGATGGATATTTATGGTGCAGTTTGTCTGAAATGATCCGTATCTCTAGAGCCACTTTGCTTTTATTTAGAAAATTTCTACATTTACTCGTATAATTGCTTTCGAATTTGAATGATTTTTTATAGTGATTTTACAGTTTTCAAGTTCTAGGTTCCAATGTATATGAAAATCCAGACGGAAAAAGTCATATCGAGTAGCTTTCTTCATTAACTGTGTAATAATTGACAGATAGGAATTTTAAATTGATCTGTCTCTGTTATTATTTTAGAAATTCATTAAAAGTCGGATCCCTATAAATGCATCTATAAACTATCTTTTGATTGGTGGCCACGAAAAGAGTACTAGGCCTTAACGAGGCTTGATTGATAGCTAGTAGATTAGAGCACCATTATCTTACCTGTATTTGCCGCCCACAGCCAGCACAATCATCGAGATTGCGCGTGTTTTTGCTATCGTTCGTGGACTCCGGACTGCTGGGTGGTCCGAATGGTTCCGTTTTGAATGAAATGCCCGATGTGGTCTCGTCGCTGACCTCAGTGCAGTCCGTGCGACTGCGACTAATCGAGAACTTGGCCGTGGAGTCCTCGAAGGTGGCACGATCGGCGGTTTCATAGCTGGCAAAGAGGCTTACAATGACTTCGATTGGACGGATTGGATGTGGCTGAATGGGACTTACCTTCTAAATGACTCGGTGCCGTATGCATTGCCGAATGGCTTTGTACTGTGATCACAAATATCTGGACACGAGGATGAGGAGCATGTGCGAAACAATGGGTGATTGTTATTTGCACCTGCAGCACTGCCACATTGATTGCTCCCCTGATGTGCTACAGGTGGTGTTGGACTTTTCTCCCTTGCGCCGGGCCCAAGAAATCTTGCGCTCTGCTGCTGTAATTTGCACGAAAATAAACACACATTTATGCACATGTTAATGGGTTTGCTGCACAGTGGAGAAAAGGGATTCAGAATGGCGGACCAGCTCTAAAATACTAAATAATTATTAAAGGATGTGCTGGCTTATAAATGAAGCATTTAATTTTCAATGGGAATTGCGGCAAAGCCAAAGGCAAAGGCAAAGCCAAAGATCGTTTCAATTAAAAGAAAGACTCTCCGCTTTATTCGCAGAAAACGTTGCGGCACATTTGGGAGTCCCTAACATGTGAGGGAAACCCAAGTCAGCTCCCATCCCATTCCATCCCATTCCATCTCTTCCCACCCCGTCCCCGAGCTAACGTTGAGGACAACCAAGCGAGATGGGATGGCAGTGCTTTCATTGAAAAACATACTCGTACAACATTTCTCAAGTACCGAACGCGAGCGGAGGCCAGACATCAGACATCAGACATCGTGTCGCACTCTGCCAAGCAAAAGATTTCATACAGGCAACTCTGTTGTGCTCACGTCCACGTCCACGTCCCGCCCCATCGCACCTCTTATCGCCTCGCCTCGCCTAGCCCCGCCACGACTCATCGATGCTCCAGTTTACTTATTTTTGATTAATTAGTTGAAAATAGATGCGACCGTACGCCCCTCTTTCACTGCCCCCCTCTCTCTCCCTCTTTGCCTCTCTCTCTGTCGGTGTCGCCGCAGTGAGAGTTAGAAGGATGACAGGTTTCCTTGCAGCATGTACGAATCACATTTTTCCTCAACGCGTTTCCCTCTAGATATTTGTTTTTCTTTAGAAATTTACAAACATTTTGCTGTGCACTGCTTAGGAACACGTTGTTACCTTTAGGGGAAAACGATGCCCATGCCAAAACTCACATGCACTGTGCTCGATTCGGATTGCCATTTTGGCTCGATTTTTTGCCAATCGGGCTCGTAATAATTACGTAACAAAATATATGTACTGATACAACTATCCCTGGCATGGCCTTACTATATAGTTTAACAGATGTGCAATACTCCGTTGCACGTAACAGAAATCCAATGATCCTTTTGGGAAGATGCTTTTTTATATTACAGGCTTTTGTTGATGTATCCGACTCCTGCATTCTTACAATATTTCTTATTAAGAATCATTTTCTTTGAGGCCGATTTCTTACTCTGCACAAACCTTGAGCCAAACTCATATTCCAATTAGAATATTCGGTGATCAAAACCATACCTTTGAAAGTTGAATTTTAAAGGTGGTGCACAAATAAAGGAATTTTAAATATGTTCTTGGGAAGAAAGCATTTCCTTTCCAATGAAGTTTATAAAAGTACATGTACATATGTATGTACATATATTCCATTCTATATTCAAAATACATTTTATCCACTTTTCTCAGAGTTTATGACGTTTTTTGGGAACCCCCAGAAACACAGTCGTAGCACACAGCCCTAGAATATTCAAAATATAATATCGTGGTTGCCCATCCATATTAAGCATCCGCAATTGAACAGGAAATTTGGTTTTTTTGAAATCCAGGAGATCTAATAGACCGACGGAAGTTGCTATTTGATTTGATTTATTTATTGGAGCTGTAGGAATTTTCGATTTTAATGGAAGAAGATGTTTCAAATATTCGAAGCAATTTAAACCTAATCTGAATAGTATGCAGTGAGTTTTTAAGTTGTCTTTTAAAACGGATTATGATCCATAACGAAACATGAATACCTATAAAAAACTGTATGAGAGCTAACGTCAGCGGCTGCATCTTAGAACTATGCCTGCAATAGTTGTAATAGTTGTGGTATGGATATATTTGCTATCCCCATAAATGGCGTCGCTAATCTAGATTCTACTCATAAGTATATTATTTGTCCATAGCGTGTTTTTATCCACTTTTATATTATTTTTTCTAATTTTTCATTTAAAAAATCATATTGTTTGAAGGTTTCCCCAAAAATGATGTAAGTAACTTTGCAATTGAAAGATAAATATAGTTTAGAAAGCCACATCTTAACGATTCTAACGATACAAAATTTTACAAAATAATGATTGAGATTAATTAGATCGAGATATGAGCTAGGCAACCCGGTATGTCTTCTCAAACGTTTGTAGCATTCCCGAAGGTTGTGCAGATATTTTATGTATATAAAACAGAAGAAAAAACATCAACAGATTTATCTAAATTTTCGTTGTGCCATCATCAGCATTTTTGCTCCAGCAAAGAATTCAGATTGGACTGGCACCCCGCATGAGTCACAACATGATACTGATAATCCTTTAGGTGACTATGTGTCGTTCTAAAAATAGGTCCATAATCCTAGAGATAGTAGAAATATTTGTATTCTTTTTTTCTTTGGCAGAGGGTATTACGATGTTGGCGAGTTGCATGCAACTTTGAAGCATTTCCGACCGTATAAATAATGAAAATATTCTCTTGATCAGCTTGATCCATTCCGGCTGTATGCAAACAACTTCATCAGTTTTGATGCTTACTGTCTACAAAATTTTCGAAACCACCTAGATCATATCACCATATCATATTCCTAGCTATAAAACTACAACATACTAATTAATCCATATATGTAAGTCCTTGTGAGAAAACTTGTTTGTTTCCACTTGAGATTATTGAAATAATTTGCAGAGGAATGTGTACATTAACACAGGAAAATAGATCATCACTAAAATCATATTAAAGAGCTGCCATCCCATCAAGATTGGAATCAATAATAAAACCGATGAAACTATGTAAATTATAGATTGTTCCCTTTCAGTTAGATTTGAATTGGTCAGAAGATAGATCAACTAAAGTATATATGTACAATTTTGTTATCAAAAAGACCAAACTATTAGCTACAATGAAAAGTGCACCATATCATTCGCTGTAGGTACCAAATATGCCCAAGTGTGCCCTAGTCGGAGGGTATGTAAAGCTCATCGAATCTGATCTCCCATATCGCTATCACAGCAACTGCAAAACAACAAAACTACCCACAGATCGAGAATTCTGTGAAATATGTACATATATTTTAAAGCGAAGTGCACAAGGCAAGGGGTTTCTTATCGCCATAGAACGCCTGTGGCTGTGGCTGTGGCTATGGCTATGGCTTTGGCCTTTGCTGTCGTCTGTTTTCCGTTGTCTCCGAAGCTGTCTGCCCAGCTAGCTTTCAGTCGGGTCTGGCATTGATAACTCCTAGTAACCCGGGATCGAATCGCGATAAATCACAAATTAATCAGCGCTCCCAAGACCTGACTGAAGTAAATACTTCAAAGCAACTTAGGATGAGTTGAAACCGAATGCTTCGTAAATTTGTCAGGCTTATCGTTGAGCCGCAGTGAACATGCAGTGCAGTCGAATGGTCCTTATCGTGGTCCGAGCTGAGAACTTACCCAATGCATCACAGGGCGCTCCTCGGTGCAGACGCCCATGTGCGTCTTTTGGAATGACACGAGGTCTATTTCCAAGGATGATTTCTGTCTGGCGTGGTATGTTGCTGTTACTGTATGTTCGTAGTCCGTTGGCTTCTGCTTCTGCTTCCGCCTTCTGTCGCTGCTATCTGGTGGCTATCCGACGGAGGAAGTTTGGATGCTATGTTGGTCCTGGGTAGTCCTCTGCGCTTAGCTATTTACGGTATTTATGATTCACATGAACTTGATAGAACACTGGACACTTGTCGCATAGACGTGGGCGATTGTTGTTGGCAAAAAATAAAGCCTTATTTACGATCGGTTTGGCAGTCGAGAACACTGTGAACGTTGCGTTGTTCACCCAAAGGTTCAACCACTTAAGAACACCTTGTCTGCATATTATTCATATCCTTAAGCAAGCCGTTGGCGTCGTCGTCAGCAAGGAGGCTGCTTCAAGAGTATGCATCTACTATGACGAATTTAAAACCTTAAATACGTATCTTTTTATATTTGTAGGTATTATTTATTTAATTTATCTATTTTTTTCAGCATAAAGGTAATTTAAGGAACATTAGGGTCACACACGAGCACGCACAACACACTCACACTTGACTTTTCGGCAGGTAGGATGATTGGGAGACACGACGATGGCTTCCAAACGGGCGCGTTCCTGACCGCACAGGCGTAACCGAAATGTAGATGTTGGGACGACAGCGGCAACGAGATGCCGACACCGGTTGCAATGTCAACGACGGGCAGAGTTCCAAATTAATTTATGACATTAATTTACGAGACAGCGCGAGAATGGCACTCCAAATCCAAATTGAGTGGTAGTGGTCGGTTTTTTGCCCTGGGTCTGGGTCTTGCCCTGGGCCTGGGCCTCTGGGCCTGGTTTGGGGTCGGGGTCGGACCTTCTCCTGTGTGTTCCTACGGCAGTTCTAGATCCGTGCTACTGATAAGGCATTCGAGAGGCGGATGCGCTCGTTCGGCTTCTCTGCTTTGCTCTTTACTGCCGGGCAATCCCCAAACGAATGTTAGTTTTTGTTAGTTTCTTTCTCTGTTTTTTGTCGTTGTTCTGTTGCTGCTGCTCCTGCTGCTGCTGCTGCTGTTGTTGTAGATTGATAACAAAACAAGAAGCTGCCCGGCGGCTCGATCCCGATGGGTCTGTACGTCTTGTGGAGCAGGCACCGAAGCAATGTTTAGCCGCAAAATGAATTCAAACCAAAAAGAAAACCGCGTTCCGCGGCCGGAACAGTTTTAAAGTGTGGTGCCGCTTACGCGAAGCTACGAAATAAAACTCGACTCGGAATCGAATCAGACTCGACTCGAACACTCAAACCGGTGCGGTGCGCTCACAGCTCACAGCACAGCTAACTCGCGCGAATACAAAATATACAACCAGTCAACGGAGCTGCGTAACTGGGAATGTTTGTTCAGAACTGAAACAGCAGGAAAACTGCTTTTCAAAAACCTCCCCGTGAATGTGTGAGCGTATGTGTGCGAGAGACGTTTGCGTTCGCGCGTCTGTGTGTGTGTGTGTGTGTGTGCGGTGGCCTGTATGCGAGTAGTGCCTGCTCGCTCGCACTCCCTCTCGACGGAAGCGGCTCTCTCTGCAGCAAATGGCGGCGCTCTCAGCTGATTTGTGATTTGCCGCTGCCTGAGAGGGCGTGGTGTGTTGTCAACGTTCCCCCCACACTCTGCGCAGTGGGCCTGCGACGGTGTTTGGGGCACGATGGCTGGCTGCCAAACATGAATAATGCAACAGCAGTCAGCAGAAGCTGAAGCAGAAGCAACAAACGGTGGCGGTGACGGTGACGGTGTCGGTGGCGTACAGTGGAATTTTTCTCCCGATTATTTCGAATAATTCGAAAATGTATTTTTCAATCTCTCCTCAATTAGCTACCGATCTAGAAATATCCAATTTTATTGAAGCATATTTTTAAAAAACATTTAACCGAAATTCAACGGAGATGTGGCAAACGAAATGAAACAATAAATTATACCTTTCATACCGTAGGTTTTATGATTTTGGGAGGGTAAAGTCCCCACTGTAAGACGTTGGAATTGGCATGGTAAAGGCTGAAGGCATCGGCAGCACCATCACTTTTTTGGACCTCGACTTGGACCTGGATCTGGGACCCGGACCCATGACAGCAATTTTGCGCTCGCAAAAGATGTTCCTTCGACTGCTACATCCAAACATACTCTGCACACACACACACACACACTCATCTATAGTATATACATAAATATATATATTATTTTTATATACATACATATGTATGTATGTATGTAAGTATGTATATACAAGCTGCTGTGTCTTTTGTTGTACTTGTTAATGTTGTTGGGGCCTGTGTGTGCGTGCCTTGGGGTCTCCGGAGGCTTCCCCATAGCCCCACCTTCCTATTTCTTCCGCCGCCACTGCTGTAAACGGCAGAAAGTTTTAAGAAAATCGAGCAGGTCTTATTTATTTAGATTTTTTTTGAGCGCTTTTGCTTTTTTTATTGTTTGTACTTATGTGCTTATTTTTCCTTTTGGCCTTAAAGTCGTTTCTGCCTGTTCTTCATTGTCGTTGCTTTAAGAAGGCTAACAAAAAACGCGCAAGGTTGGAGAGGAAGCATGTGCATTGGTTCTGTCCTTTTTTTGGTTTTTTTTTTTGACGATATAGTTGACCGATTCACTCTGTCCGATTTTCCTGTAATGTCCATGGTTGTGATGCATGGAAGGGCGGATGGACCTCCTATCGGCCACAAGGGGAAAACGTTTAAATTATAAACTAATTGTGTGTGTGTGGAGACCACTTACAAGCATACATATATGTATGTAGTACGAGTGTACTCTTCATATTTCATATTTTCATATGGACTGGATGCATCTGAGGCCTGGTCTCCGTCATTGTCTTACCGAAGCAGCAACAAAGGGAAGAAGGATCAATTAAACGAGTTGATAGATGCTTTCAAGTTGACAATGTGATTTTTATGCCACAATGGCACCGCTGCAGCGAAAGCTTGAGTTGTCGCTGGGGAGGGAGGTGGGATGGATATGGATGGTGCGCCTCGTCTGCCTCTGGCATCGTTCTCGTTGGCTGTCATTGAGTCTCGCATTTCAGAATAAAAATTCAAAAGTAAAGTGCTGGATGTGTTGTGGTTGTTTGCTGAAGATGCCTCGCGGAATGATGGAATGAGTGGTGAGCAGAAAAAGGGGCACCTGGTTCGTGTCTTTGTGTATCCACATGACTATGTTGCCGCCTCACTGTATGTTCAGGGGAAAACGCCACTATTTATACATATATGTATTGTAATTCTATCCTAGCTAGCTGATTCATTTGTGTAATCAATGTATGTTCATATTATAGTGGAATTAAAATGGAAAGCCACAAATTGGAGCTGTTCTTGGTAATTTTTTTTTTCATTAAAAGTTGCTTTTTGATTTAATACTTATAATCGATGTTTAATAGAAGAATGAACTTTTCATTATATTCTAATGAATCCCTGCACACAATTGAATCCATCTTATATGGAACATTACTGTGTGATGGAAAAAGATCCATAAAAATACACAATTTCGAAGATTGTCCTTCATTATGCTCTTGAATCACTCCTGATTATGAAATACAAGGAAATCTAGAGTTATAAATTTGGGAGCTCTGAATGTCGTTTTTCAGGTACCAACATCTGGAAACTTTCATGGAAAATGAAACACTGATGAATTGTTCCTGTTAGTGGACTTTAAATAAAATCTTCACAGCGACAAAATGTTTTACAGGGTTTGTGGTTCACATGTACTTATACGAGTACATTGAAGATTTATACACCTATTTTATATAATTTTTAATAATTTTCGTGCTATGGACTGTTATAAATATGTAAATATGTAAATATATATATAGGAGGGGTCTTATATGAAATTTGGAGAACTTTCAGATCGCCCCTGTGCCGTGTACATTCAATCCGACAATTGTCGAGTACAACAACACACACATCCTACAAAAACAATGTGCTGAAATCCTTTGCAAGCTCTCTTCCTGCTCCCTCCTTCTCTCTCTCCCTCTCTCTCTGTTTTCCTTTTCTTTCAGATACTCGTACTAGTACTCGTACTCGTACTCGTACTCGCAGTTGCTTTTTACATTTTTCTTGCAGCTTAAAAGTGTTGAATGTCTGCGGAAAGATACAAAGGTGGTGTTGTCGGCGACGTTGCCGTTGTCCCGTCCGGCCCTTCGGCATGCACATCTACATTCACGTCCACGTCCACATCCCCATCCCCATCCACATCCATCCCAGCATTCAGCCTCTCCACCGCCGACGCCATTGCTGACTGGCTGGCCCCGGGACACGCTCTTCAATATTTTCTGTGCCGCGCTGCTGTACATGAAGTCTGCATTTTTTATTGCCCATACCCCCTGCATAACAGGGTATTCGGAGTATGATCAATTAGTGAGGATTTCGAACACTCTACAGTCATCCTTATTGAAGCAAAATACATAGAATGTAACAAGTATATCGGAAGTTACCTCCTTTTAGGGATATTTTCTATTTTATTTGATTTTTTTTTCGTATATCTGAAAGACTACAAAATTAAGAGCTAAGAACTGGGTATCAAGCAGTCGGGTTCCCAGGCACAGATTTGATTTGTTTCTGGGGAACGAGCTTCTGGCATTCTGGCATTCAGTAGCAGCAGCTTCCTGGCCCGTTTTGTATTGGGTGTGGCAGCTGGATGAACCCACAACCATCCTGGCCCATCGCTATCCTCCCCCTCACACACACACACACACACATACACCCATACGAGGAACAACGAGGCCGAGACTTGAGTTTACTTGTCTTTTGCGTTGAATTTGCCATTTCAACTTTTTGTTTAGTAGCGCTCCTCACGTTGGGGTTTTCGGGTTGTGCTGTTTTTAAAAGGCTTTCGGGAGCGAGGGCTCTAGTTTTGCGTGCAAAGAGTCTCTGTTGCCGCTCCTCCTCCTCCTCCTCATCCTCCTGCTGTCCCGCTGCTGCTACGAGTATTTGAGTGCAGTGCCAAAGCGCAGCACTTGTGTAACAAGCAAACACACCCACACAAGATACACCCCCACACACACTCACACACACGCACTCACATGAACATACATACAGCCCGACGAATGGAAACGTAATATCGGATTTTCGTATTTACGCAACTGTGGTTCCACCTCACGCCCAGCCGACAAGTCGCCATTGCCATCGCAGTAGTTTTTGTTGCTCTTCTGTGTACTTTGGAATGCCAAAAGGTTGCTTTGTGGGACACACCCGCACCCGCACCCACACCCACACCCACACCAATACCAACATCCATACACACAAACTCGTACTGTGGTAGTCCTGCCCTGTGATCCTTCGCTCCGCTCCGCTCAGCTCCACTCCTCTCCTGTCCAACGACCCCTTGCTCCGTTACGCACACAAAGCAGCTGCTGCAACAACAAATAAAACAGCACACCGCACTCGAAGTGAAACGTAAACTTTGACAGCCATGCCGATGCGGTAGGGGCGGGTGGCCGAAGGGAGGGAGGGTTTGAGCAGGTCCTCGCCAATCTCCGTCTTCCAGCCAGCCCGAAGGCCATCCTACACAGCGGTGTGCATCGTCAGGGGGCTGGTGCTGTGGGGGCTCGTGGGGGCTTGTGGGGGAGACAGAGACAGGCACGGCACAGAGCAAGACTAGAAGAGAAGCACTGCACTAACGTTGTGTTTTTGCCGAGCTTCAAAGCGAAAAGGTTTTTATGTTTCTTTATGTGGGCGCTGGCAAAAGGATTTCCAACTCACGCTCCCCTCTCCCGACGCCCTGCATCTCGACTCTTCTTCACCACCTCCAACTGCCTGCAGAGCCATCAAAGTTAAATAGACAGAAAATTGTGTACAATTTTCTGAGCCCGGATTTTTCAATTCGTTGCCTAGAATCATTGACTGAGCGACTGAAAGGCAAAGAGCGTGTGTCTTTGAGCCCGCACAAGTGTGCGATGAAAGGCGAGGCCTTCGGTTCAGGTCCCTGTCCCGGTCCCGGTCCCGGTGCTTAGTCCCAAGTGCTTGGTCCACAATCATCGAAGAGGGGAAACACATGACGCTGCAGAGGGGGTTCTGTTTCTGGGGACCTAATAATAACGTAATATTTGGTGGTTGATGGATCCGATCTGAAATGGGGAGGCGCGAAGAGAATTCGAGGCTTAATTTGCCAAATGCTGTCGGTCATATTAATAATATTAGCTCGTAATAAACTAATACTGATTATTCCATCTCATATCTCACAGACTCTCAGACTTTTCAAAAATAATTGCTATGTGGTTGTTGCTGTTTTGGGTATTAGAGACGGCTAAAGCTGTTTCAGATTATTTATATTTATATTCTACAACGAAATTCTTCCAACTGGTCGTATACACAATAATATGTACTACGGCTGGAATCGCGGTATTCGATAAATCCGCAAGGCATGTAGCTAACATGCTTATGAATCTACATATATATGAATTATAAGCGGTCTAACCAATTTGTTTTTGAACGATTTGAATATCAAGAAACAATAATAAAAGGCTGTAGCTAAAGCTTGCAAGTAGGTATATGGTAATGAAGTCCGATTTTTAGACAAGAATTAATTACCAATAAAATGGCAGCTGTTTGAGTTTAGTGACAATATCCCAAGAAATACAAATATTAAGCTATTTTGTTTCTACATATCTACCTACATATCTTAGATTTGCTTCAAAAATGTTTAAAAAAAAGTATTCTCACAAAGTCATTTGTCACTTTGGTCATTTGTGGTTTCTCTACAGCAAAGACTTTAACAGTCTAGTACTAATTACAGCTTTATACAGGTGTCTATACTGACTTGTTGTGGAACCTGAGAGTTATATTAAATATATTTTAAATCACTAAGGACTGTAAATATTAATTAGTACATAATATCCTAGAAACCCGTGTCCGTGGCCTGCTTTTTAAATCCACGTAAGCTGCTCATAGATAATAGCAAGGAAGATCGGGAAACGCGATATGTTGCCCTTAGTTCTGACAAAACCAAATCAAATCCGATGCCGACAGTCTCCGCCCTGGACCCTTCTATAATAGGTAAAGTTTAACGAGCGTGCGCTGTATTCCATTCCGGGTTAAGCTTCTGTAAATGGTCAAAAAATTACATCTATGGCCGCGGTGTGCGTGCGAACCGAAACCGACATGGAGAAAGGCTGAGAGAGCACCCCCTCCCCGTCCTTGGCAACTGCCCCGCTGCGTACCCGTGCGTGTAGCGCATCTGAAGTGATTTGTAAACAAATTAAAGGCGTGCACGTGTCAGTCTCGTTAAACTTCCACTCCCCGGCGGTCACCGTGTGGATGTGGATGTGGATGCGGTCGAGGTTGGGGATGCGCGTGCACCTCCGCCTGCTACCGACTACAATGCAGCTTTGTGGCGCAACGAGCTTTGCGGTTTCTGTGCTGAGGTGAGGTGAAGCGAGGTAGGAGAGCAGAGGAGAGAATTGCCGTGTTCGCCTTCATCCTGATCCTGGGCCTGATTTAACGCTCATAAGCGTATTGTAATTATCAGTTTCGTAATCAGGGACCTCTGTCATAGGTGGGTGGTGCAGAGTTGAAGTCGAGTGGTATCGCTGTTTGTTGCTTTAACCTTTGAAATGCCCCGAGACCCGACCACCCGCTCCACCCCTTGGCGGCAAGCCATCGACTCTCTGAAGATTATCAATTATAGCACGTGGTGGAAAACATAGTCGAGTGGCTGAGTGAATTAATACAATACATATATTTGTATACGTATTATACAAAATATTCTCTTTGTAGTCTTGTGTTGGTAGCACGAGGACTTTGAAATCGATGCAAACATCTAAGTAGGAAAGCCTCTTTAATTCTACTAAAATTGAATTGAAAACTTTTGATTCTCTGGCAGATAAACCGTCCCAATTTAAAAATTTGCACTGTGAGTATTCAAAATATACAATACTAGTAGTACTGATAATGAATTTGAGTTTCATTTCAATTTCAATTCTCTTTAATCTGAGGCTAATGAAAATGAATAAAAGTCGTGATCTAACATTTGTAGAGAATACAAATATCTAACATTCATAGGACTATTTTAATAAGGTGGATTTTGGTGAACTAAAAGATCTAGAGTAACAAGCCCTGATTGCATCCGAAAGCAGAAGGGTATTCTTATTTTGAATTAGGCAGCTCATAGAAGCGATCAGTTAGAAGAATGCTATTTGAGATCCAATGGTGTACCTTAATCAATGCAGTATAGAAAAACCGAATACAAAATATTTGAAGTAATTTGATTCTTTCAATAATCGAGTGCTACCACCGACTTATAGGGTCTTGGATGTCTGTGACTGTGTACTTACCCTAAAGAATATGATCAAAGTATTTCACACCTAATACCGATTCCAGGGCTGCTAATGCCTTGGGCAAAGCTCGAGCATACCCAAAAAGTACGCCTCCAAATGATGAGGCCATTGCGGCGGTCGGGCCGCCAGTCTTGCCGCAGTATCACGCTGCGTTGGCGTTTCGCCTACACCAGCCACGAACAAAGAGACGGGACGGGGCAGACGCCATTGGCAAACAATGTGTGTGTTGCAATGAACAAAACTCTCACCTACGCCTTGAAGACTCTGCCTCCCGGCCTACAGCATGGTGCTTCCGTAGTATGCATATAATCAATGCAAACAAAAGGGCTCGATTTATATGCTATACTGATTAACAGCACAGTCTTAAATACTTTTTATGAACTCACCGTCAAAACAAAAAAGGCAACCAAACACATGGGAATAGGATACAGAAACGTTCCTCAAAGACGGCAAGGTAAAAGTGTTCGCAAACCGAGTCTCACTCCCAGTTCCAGTTAGAAGACCCAGGAATTTTTACGCAGAACAATGTCAACATATCGCTTCCGTTTGTCAGGCAATATTCCGCAGTATTGCTGCGGATCGGCGCTGGACCCAGGCCCGAGCCCAGGCCCAGGCGGCCAAGCGACGCCAAAATGTTAAAAATTACCACTTAATTGGATCGCCCCCAAATGGGACAACGACAACCACCCAGAGCTTGAGACACACGTTAGGTTTTTGTTTTCGTATCCCTCCAGCAGCGCGATAAGCATCTAATTTATGGCTACGCCTATTTCGTGTGATCTCGGGACAGAACCCATCCCGGCCTGCATGTGGCATGCAGCAAGTAGCAGGTAGCAGGACCTGGCTGGAGTGCCTGTGTCTCGCTTCCCAAGTCCTGCCAACACATTCGAGTGAAATATTTTTGTATTTAATAAACGGGCTACCGAATTTCGCATTTCCTGCCCCCGACAGGTAATTCGATTTCATGTCTCCTATAATTTGGCGGGCAATTTGACTAACGCATCAATGTCATTACGATGAAAAGGATTTCCTTGGAGCCCATGCTCTTCCATAATTTTTGAGGAACGCCAGGGGAACGAACCCAACCTCCCCTCATACGTGATGGCATCTCCGTGTGCTGGGTCGGGGGCTCCACCAAATCCCACGAATTTGAGAATAGGAAATGGCCACGGATCCAAAAGCCGGCAGTGATCGTGCAGAATTTGTACTCGAAGTTCGAACAATCAATGATATGTTGACGATTTAATTTAACGCTGACGCATGCAAAGACCCAGCAGCCCACAAAACCGATGATGGACAAAGGCCAGAAACTGGAGCTGGAACTGGTTTGAGGGCCTAAGACCAGTAGCAAACGGAAGAAGGCCCGTCCCGACCACTCTGCCTCAGCTACAAAGTAACTTAATTTACACCAGCAGCAGCAGTGGCAGCAGTGGCTGTGGCAGTGGAAGCGTGGGGCGACACCCAAGAAAGTGTCATACAATTGTTGCTTGGTTGGGCCTGACGTGCCCATGACGCGGCCACAATTATTGTTTCTATGGCTTATAACTTTTTTATGGCCATGCACAAACGAGTACTCGTACATCCATGATTGTACATACAGACATATGTACATTTGTATGTACGTGCATCATTGTGGGTCGGGGTGCCCCATTGTTATTGTGTATTGTCCGCGACTTTATTCACACTTTCTTTCGGACCTTTCGGTCGGACTTGGCCGGGCCTCAGTTTATTGTGATTTACTTTTCTTTGGAGCGCTTTATCGCCCGTAATCACAACAAAGTCGCACTACAAATACAAATACAAATACGAGTACGGTTCGGACAATGATAGCGAGAGTTGGGCCTTTGCAGGCAGCTGCTGTCTCCCATCACCCATCCGGCTAGCTAGAAAGTACCTTCGACGAGTGATGTCATCTGGAACTGGAGCGGTGGACAGCAGACACCACACAGCAGATAGCCAGCGGGTGTTGTGGTGGCACTCGTTTAAGCCAACTAATTACAGCTTGTTGGCACCAAACAAATCCAAAATGCAAATGCACGCCCCCCATCCCGCCTTCCGCGCCTCCCGCGCCACCGACGTTTATTGAGATGTCAAAGACGGCTTGACGAAAAGCGAGTATGACGTTTATTTAATTCGGAGTAATGATTTCATCGCGCGCCGTGTAATCGATAAGCATCTGCAGGCAAACAAAAACAGCACCAACAAACACCAGCAACAACAGCAACAGGGGGTACACGGGTACACTGTGGCAACATACTAATACGTACGTACGTACCCGTACGCCGCCCGGCAAGCACTTGAGATAATCGCCTCAGGGTTGTTTCCGGGCTGTTGCTACCAGGAGACCTGTGTACGTGTACGAACGCCTGCCCTCGCAGCAAAAGCGATCCTGTAATTTTGTTGGGCGCGCGCTCGCGAATGTCCTTTATGGGCACCCAAGCAGTAGCAGGAGCAGCAGCAGGAGCAGCAGCAGGAGCAGCGGCAGAACCGGGACAAAGGCCATTGTTGTTCATGTCGATTATTATCGCGGCAATGAGCAAAACTATTGCCGACACATGTATCCGTTTATTTGTCATGACTTTTCCCTTATCGACCGACCCTCGAAGCCGGTCCCTTCCCAGTCGCAGTCGCAGTCGCAGTCCCCGTCCCCGTCCCAGTCTCGACGGAGCCAAGGGCTGAAGCTATGCTTCCACGATTCCACCCTCTCCCAGGACGAGCTTTGACATATTGTCTGCTAATCAGTTCCGCCGCAAAAGGTTCGCTTTCGGCCCGATGAAATCCTGCAGTACTCCCTTCGGAATACCAGCCTAAACGAGCAATCGCTGCAGAGACACACCGCATAATTTCAATTAGGGTTGTTCGGTCTCTCAATCCTGAACTCTGATTCTAACTTACCCCAACCACCCGACGCATTCATCGCATGGGCGGTCTCGGCACGCTTTAGAGCGCATTATCGCCGTCATAACTCTATTTGATGTGATGCTCTGGGATCCCAGAGGACATGGGCATGGACGGTTCGCACCCCGAACCCGTAATGAAGCAAATCAAGTGTTGACCACTTCATTATGTTATGGAAAATTGTTAACAAAGCAACTCGTTGACTTGGCGATGAGCTCGGAGTGGGTTAAATCAACTAAACAAGTAGGTGAGCATATGTCCTCCAAAAACTTGGCCAAATTCGGCACGAGTGCATAAAAAAAACTACGAGTATATCCTGGGACATGGACCCTCGCCAACGCCATCGCCATCGCCCTCGTCCTCGCCGACGTGTGCAGCAATAATTTTGTATGACAGCACCGCAAGAAATATGAGTAAGCCTTGGGGACACATAAAATCAGTTGTTGTTTCTATGCTGTCGCTGCGTACACGGATCCCGTGCCACGAGGACACAGAGTCAATCTGCTGCCAGCGACCGCTGAGCTGGCAATCGGCATCGGCATGGACATCGTGTTCAACAACATAACACAGTAGTCACAAATTAGGACCCAGGGGATCAAATTATTAAGAAAAAGAAAGGCCGCAGAAACGATAGGCCACGACCAAAATGGGCAGAAGATGGGCCTTATTCGTTTCAAGGGGCATTACTTGTCCAGTAATGGTCGTTGCATGCGTCATTTTATGGCCAGTTGCAGAAAAATTGCCAACCATATTTGGCAAAAACGATGGACTCACATAACGGATGGCACTGTGATTGCGCCGAGGACGAAATGAGGTGGGGGCCGACCAATGTTGCATTCAATCTATTAGCTGCTGGATGTTCAGTTTTAGGCGAACAACAAATTGTATACTTTCGCTTGGAATGATCTACGAAATCGGGGTCTGTTGGAAAAAGTCCAACAAGATTGTTCCTGTGGCAGACGACAAGGAATGTAAAGTAATCAGCGGAGCAAATGCTCTGGCCGGAAACTAATAACACAGCTGAAATATTATACTATATAAATGGTTAAAAAAGTCTTTTCATTACCGCCCATATTAAGTGTAAACTTCATTATATTAAACTTTACGGAAATGTGTTTAATTTAAATATGAAATACATTTATTTTATTTATAAATTATATTTAGATCAAATATCATATAAATGTAAGTGAAAAAACATATTTTTTAATATGTTTTAATACATATTCCACTCTCAGCTTCAAATGTTTTTCGTAAATATTTAGATCTAAGTGAAAGTACTTTAGGTTTTTGTTTTGTGGGTGTACCAGAATACCAATGTTGTATTAGATATCTTGAAGAGAAAAACATATGTGCTACATTCAGATTTGATGATTGGAAATGCGCCAGCAGAGACTAAGAGGGGGATGTTGTATTTGAATTTAAACAAAATTCAACTTTATTGCTACTGAGATTTGCGTCATTAAAAATAAATATGTTTGCGATTTGGGAGTAAGTGGGCGTGGGACTGAGCCTGGGAGTGGGAGTGGCGGTGGCGGTAGGATGAGATCCCCGGCCGGATGACTGCTGCGGCATTTCGGATTACCAAGTGGTGTCAAATGACACGGCTTGCGTGCTTTAATCCGTGGAAATACCTGCGGCGGTATTGGCAACGAGAACGAACCCAACCCCACCCCACCCCACCAGGGCTATTACACGGTCACATGCTGGGACCCAAGGGTGGTTTCGCGGCCTCTGCTTGTGCGAAAATTTGTAAAAGTCAAAATCCATCTTTTGAGCAAACAGAAGCTCTGGCCAGAGGTCGAGCTCAGGTGGGCCGAGCACAGGCACAGCGGGTAGATCGGGTGGCTCAGTGGGGTGCTCCGTGGGAGTGTAGTGAAGTGGAGTGTAAGCTGCTTGCTCAAAACATGATAGCCTGACTGACGTCGATGCTGTTTCTGACGAATGTACGAGTACCCGTACCCAAGCACACACACATCCTGAAAAATATTCCGCATAGCCTCAAACGGGTATCAAAGTATTGGTGAAGTTCTCGGCTCTTGATTATGTAAAATCCCGTGCACGTGCTCAAAGCAAAGATTTTTCCGATGAGAACAAGCCGCACGTGTACACGGGCTGACGTATGCACCGTACGTGGCAAGGCCCACCGCAGCTGAGCGCACCCGAGCCGAAGCTCAACGGGGAGTTTGTTTGTGCCGTGTGGCGTTTATTCTATTACACAAGTTTATTACGACAATCCGCTGTAAGAAACGTGCGCACGTCAAGTCAAAGAAAGTCCCTACGAAACCCCCATCCCTCCACAAAGACTTGGTTGCCAGCGAGCGAATTTTTCTATTAGGCAGTCATTAGAGCAGAAGGAGCAGCCCGAGCTGGGGACTGCCACTGCCACTGCCACTGCAACAGAGGGTGTATGGTGTACGGTTGGCTTGCTCACAGCCCGAGTTGAGTGTGTACTGTGTACTGTGTGCTGTGCGGGGTTTGCAGTGCTGTGTCGCCGTGTCGAAAGTGTGTAATAAAGCGAAACGCTCCCACAAATTGAGCCACGCTACTTGAACCCTCAATTATGTGGCCATTTCTGCCTCTGCCCCAACATTGCCCATGCACAGGCCCACGCCTTTCCCTTGCTTCGGCTGCGGCATAGGCATCGGCATCGGCTTTGTAACCGAGTGCAACATATGTCTGTATTTGCTTCATGGCTCTTGCTGCCGATTTGCACGCTATAATTGGAGGAGCGCCTTTGGTTGCTTGGTGCTTATCATTGCTCTGTTTGGCAGCTGATTAAATTAAAATAAATCATTTAAAAAGGCGTCTGTGCTCTTACGGATGGAGTTTCCTCCGTATCGACACCGACGTCGCGACGTCCTGACAGGTGCAGGATAAGTCATCCGTGCAGTCAGGTTGCAGGCAGGCCCAACCACTCAAGGGGTCCAAGCTCCCGCGAGCACAAACGAAATCGCGGTCCCAGACCAGACCAGACCAGACCAGACCAAGCCAAGCCCAACACGAGCCAAGTGCTCATCATGGTTAATGATTATGCGCATTGCCAACAAGTGCGCCTCGCAAATATGTGTATCTGAGCAGCGAGCGACCTCAGCTGACGGCAAAGGGATAATCCGATGGACAAATACAAGCGCGTCCTGGTCATGCCTGGTCCCCAGACCATGGCTGTAGCACTTCAATCGAAGCGATTATCAAAAATGGCCGCTATGAAAGGTTAAAAGTGGGGGGCGACAACGGTGAATGCCGCCCGAGCACTGACTGTTTGTTTGTGCGTGTGATTTGGAGGATTTGGTTGCATTGTAGCCAATAGTGCAAATCGTCAAGCGATAACCGAGTGGGGGAATACGGCAGCCATGGCAAATAATGCGCCCTGCCTTTGTGGGGTAAGCCGGGAACAGGCGTGCCTTTTTGCAGCCTCCCCTAAATACGAGTTCTAAGAAGTACTCCATTGAGTACATACATATATATGTCGAGGGTTATATGTACATACATATGTATATACAAGAGCGAAGTGTCCATCAAGCTCAACTGCAGAACTGGTAGTTAGTATCAAAATATGACGTATTACAGATACGTATGATCCAAATATGTACATATCAATTTTACAAGGTCGTAAATGCTTCCAACTACAGGAACACAACACACCCTTGTACTCTCAAAGTACTCCGTATGATGAACATAATTTTCGAAATGTAACTGCCTTGTTGCCATCGCTTTTCATTTAAACAGCTTTGGCATTTGGGGCTATTTACAGCAGCAGAGAAAATAACAGATTAAAAACAAAAAACATAAAACAGGAGCTTAATAATGTTAAGACCATTGTCTGATTTTTCTGCGCCACAGTGGCGTGGCCTTTGTGAGTGGTTCTCCATGCGTATACGCAATGTTCTGACTCAGATACTTCATTGATTTTTCCCGCTCGCTACTTTGTTAAACACATTTTTTCCCCCACTGGCATCGCGCCTTGGAGGTAGTGGAGCAGATGGCGGCGGCTGAGATGAAACCAGAGCCGAACCGAACCCAGGAGCCAGACAGACGGAAAATGGCGGCCAAAACGAAAGCCCAGACGAAGACGACGAACGAACGCTTGGGCACGGGGAAAACTATGCTTTGCTTAAGAAAAATTCCGCCGCCTTCCGCCCGACGCCGACTTTGATGCCCGCCCCGTGCTTCAGTTGCTCCTGGTTTTGTCGCTGCGCAATAGCGAAACATAAACAGCAACATCAAATTGAGAGCGAGCGCCGTGACTGTCGTCGTCACCACGCCCCCATTATGCGATTGGTCCTTGCGGCGTGTGGAAAAGAATAAGCATAAGAATTTGCGTGTGAAAAAATGATCGGAATATGAGAGCGAGCATGCGACACGTTTGCCGGGACGGAACGACACGATGGCAGGCTCGGGCGGTAGACGGGAAATGGAATGTGGGATATGAGGTATGAGGGCGACGTGTGAAGTATACGTGCGAATGGCAGAAGTTTCGCCCCATTACCGAGGGTCAGAGCGCGAATGGGGTGTGGGTGTTGGTGTGCCACTCGTATGCTGTGCAACGAGTGAAACGGAAAAAAATACAACTCAAAAGCGGAAGGGGCGTAAGAATCCAAAGCGGCGCTTGGGCTACAAAAAGTAACTAATGGCAAAAGGCGAAGGTGCCCTGCGCATCGATTAAAATGGTGGCCTGCGGCAGCAAGGAGCCTTCGAGAGCGACACAATTGTGCAAGTGGCAGCAGCTCCTTCTGCCCCTGTCCCTGTCCCTGTCCCCGCCCCCGTCTGCGCCCCTTTTTTGTGGCGGGCTTCGGTTCATGTGCGCCCATTGTTCTTATGTCCGTGTGCCTTACCAGGAATTTTATTTATTTGCTGGCTACCTGCACTTGAGTTCCATGAAATCTGAAGTATTTACATTTATTCAAGAGCCATTGGAGCTCCACTGGGGTGGGGTACCGGTACCGGTATCGATGCAGATGGTGTTTCATTGATTATGAAAATGCAATATTGGAGAAAACAAGCCATGTAAGCTGAGTGCATTCGTCCGACCCCATCATTGTTACATTCTGATGCGAGAGACGAGTCAGTAAGTTGGAAGGGACTACATTTAAAAGCTCTCATATTCTATATAGATAGGTAATTGGTTATTTTGAGAACCTATTTGCACAATATAGTAATTAATGAAATAGCTTTGGGCACTGGTTTTTTCAGACTATATTCTTTCTCTCTTATTTATGCGAATGGAACTCCCTAGTCTGAGTCTGAGGGTGGTCACACCATCTGTGACCGGAGGGGCTCGTTCACTTCCCTGATTCAGCCTGCATATAAATCTATAGAGATGAAATGGCTCTAACCAACATCATTCAAGAAACAATTCATCAAGTGGCTTACAGATATTGTACAATTGTTAAAACTTAATTGGCATACAGGAAATCGTTTCTGGAATGGAAAACAGCACTGAGCCCCGAATAGTGAAACTTGAATTGAAATATTTATGCCATTATATTTACCATGAGAGTGGAAAATTTTAAATTTAAGTGGGTTTATTTACATATATTTTTAATATATATAGTAATTAAAATTAATATATTTATGCTTGCTACAAAATGTGATTGTAGATCATTAAGATGTAATCAAAGTGGAAAGGTGAACATTTAATTTAAATAGGAGTGTGTTTCTTTACCATGCCATTTTTCTCTCAGTGAAATGCCATGTCGAAACTTAATAATTTAGACATCAAATCAGTAAAGAATCCTCCATTTATGAATCTCAGATAGCGGATGCTGTGTTCCTAAAACGATTTTACAAATGTCAGTCTTTTCCATTATGCATCACGATTACTAGACGTACTGGCTTTAATCAATTTTTGAGCCCACAATCGGGGCAGCACACGCGATTAAAACGACGAACGGCGAATGGAAAGTAATTTGCAATGTAAATGAAAAAATTCGCTGCGCATGTGCCAGGGTTGGATCGACTAGGCGAGGGAGCGGGGCGGAGGAGAAACCCATTGAGCATTGATTCCGAATGCAGTGCCACGCCAGGGAACGGCAAAGGCAACAACAGCGACAACAGTGCGGTGGGTGAGAGGTTGGGAAAAGGGAACGGAAGCCCGTTCATAACACCATGAATGAGCAGCCGGCCAGGGCCAGGGCCAGGTGGAGTCGAAGTCGAAGTGGACGCCGGAGCCATCGGCAAACAAATTCATTGCGTTTTACACAGGTGTCAACGCTACGTGATAACTAAACGAAATGCAATTGCGACAAATTGCAGCGACGAGAACTGCACGCATACTCTCCGACTACAGTGAGGCTTGTGCAGCACGAACAAACCAACAGATTGCTGGATGCTCCAAATGTCTGCGGCGGAACAAGTTTAATTAAAAAACACATGTTTGCCTAAATTGCCCCCGATTAAGCCGCCTCGCCTGACCTGGTTCTTTAGCCGAGCCGCAAGCATAGCCAAGTCCACTGGTCAGCGGAGTCCGTGGTATCTTCCACTCATTAAAGTTTGGCCTTTGTTTGCCTTTTACTGTGACACTTTCGCGCCCTACGAAATGGCAGCAATTATGTGAAAAGTGAAATTTCCGGCTATGCCCCCTGCAGCCTCCCCCACTTACCATGCTGCTGCAGTTCAGTTGCGATTGTCTTCGGAGACCAGCCTTGAGAGCAGTAAAAACTGATATTGGCATTACAGCCGTGCTCCATATCTGGGTAATGTTTTGTTCGTTCTGTTTCTCCGGTCGCTGATTGCCGTTGCCGGTGCCGGCTTCTGTTGCCTGTTGTTGTATTTAATTAATTTTGAATACATTCAAAGAAGAAATGCGCATGCCTGTGACCTTGAGCAATTAGGCTCGTCGGTCGGACCCGTCTGGCATATCGGATGGTTGTGCCATATACCTACATACGAGTACTACATATATACATACATACATATATGCCAGAGCTTCCGTCATCTCTGTGGAGGTGTGTGTGTGTGTTTGTGTAGCAGAGGCTAGTAATTAACACTTGAAATTTCAAGAGCATTAGTCAACGCTCTCTTCCGACTCTCTCGCTCGTTTCTCTCTGTCGCTGTCGCTCTTATTTCTCTATGTCTGTCTCAGTGCGTCTGAGTGGCTATGGGCTATTGGCTATGGGCTGTGGCTGCACTTGAAATGCAAAAGTCAATTGAAATACCAGCCTGAGGTGGTGGGGGGATGGGTGCTGGGCCGGTCCACGTTTACCGCCAACAACAAAAGCTGTAGTAGTTCAACGAACTTTCTCAGATCGATATGTGCATCGTATATGTACATATGTATATACGAGTATGTCATTTCCAGTGTGAGCATGTGTGTGTGTGTGTGGGGAGAGTTAAAATGGCTGCAGTATAATATTTATTTATGGCAAATCGAAATGTAAATGCGATGGAAAATATTGCATAAAATACAAAGGCTCAACTGCTTGTCAAGTTGTTTGCCATTGCCGAGGAGAGTAAAAATAAATAAATGAAAAATACAAATTTAAATAAAACCTGACTCCACATTGTATGCCAAATATTGCAAGTTATGAATAAAACATTCGCAAATGGGCAAAATAAATTCCATCAGCATCCATACAAACAACAGAGTCAGGAGAAATACAAAGGAATTGCAAATGGATCTCACAACAACAACAGCAACAAAAACGACATCGACAACGACAACGAAAACTTTGCAACTGCAACTGCAACTGCAACAATGTACGTACACACAACTTCAACGCAATCGCATTCGAATATGGGCTGCGAATTCGTATCATCATGAGATGGAATGGAAAAGGGAATGGGGATATGGATGGGCATGGTCGGCTGAGGCTGAGGCTCAAGTTGAGTATCTGTATCTGTTCCTACTCGCATCCGCACTCCTGGCGCTGTGGGTTGCGTGGTGGGGCAAACAATGGTTGCTGATGCTGTTGATGCTGACAGCGGCTGTGCTTGTGCCCAGCGGCAGTAACGACAACCTATACATGGTTAACTCTTGTGCTTCCATGGCGATTCCCTAACTCCCCCCAAACACACACACCAATCCACATACACAAAACACACTCACACACAGCGACACACATTTGTGCGCACATGCGCCATGCAAAAGAAATGGCGGCTCGGTCTGGTTGCGTCTCCGGCTCCGGCTCCATCTCAATCTCCGTCTGCCGACCCGGGTCTTGGATGCGTTTGGTTTTTTTTGTTGCCTCCATTTCTATTGGACACATAACTCATGACATTCGGGAGACAAGTAGCGAACCTGGCTGCTGTCAAACGCACCAAATGTTGAGATCCTGCCAACAACTAGAAAAAACCCACATAAATAAATAAATAGAATTCTGGGACTGACTGCAGCTCGGATCTCGACTTGGACATGCACGTAGACATGGACATGGACCAACGACAATCCACAGCCGCTGACTGCTCTCAATGGTCGGCGGTCGGTGGTCTGCGGGTTTTGGTTTTTCAGCGCAGTTCACTTGTACGAGTACGTAGCATCCTGCCGGCACTAAGCACTGAAATGTGCGACATGTGTCCAGCTTTGGTAAGCGACGCCTGCGGCTTCCACCGATTGTACACTGAACGAAAATGTCAACGTACAGTATTACATTTCAAAAGCATATTCGATCCTATTAAGTATTAACAGTCCAACAATCTTTTTGTATTCCATCTCAATAAAGCCTTCATTCATGAATAGGCAAATTATTTAAAATCGGATCGGACTAATGTGTGATGGTTTGGAAATATAAAACCTTTGAATCCTTTTTTTTTTAGGTATAATTTAAACAAAAGCTTCGGCTGACACATTTATATCAAAAATATATTTTCCTATATACCAACAATTAAAATGTCGTGAATTTAAATTTTCTTTTGAGACTGATACCAAATTTCCTAATTCCTACAATCGTTATACCTCATAGATGTTTATGAATTGTATGTGTACTGTGTTTTGATTTTAAATGGAGTAGAAGTACGGAATTACTTAATCGTTGGTGAATGTTTCTTTACTTATAAAGTCGCGAATAATATTCTCCACAATTGTATACCAATTTGAGTTTAATTTATAGTGTTGCAATGTTTGTTTAAATAAATAAATAAAAGCTGTGGGTTATTCGCAGAAAAAACCACTAGAATAAGGATAGGACAATACAGCGGGACCAGGATAAGAAGAGCCACAACCGAAAGCGAAACATGTCAAGTAGGTATGTTCTACCTTGTTTTGCCTGGTTTTTCTTATAAAGCCCCGATTGAAAATCGGGCAGTTTTTCGATTTTCCCAGCTTAGTAATTGGTTTTTTCGAAGTTTACTGAAGAGGAAATTGAAACATTGTACAAAACAGAACAGAACAGAACTACCAGCTACAATTCAATACAACAATGCCACCGAGCAAAAACACACCCGGACAGGACAGCCGTCCCCATTGCCACTGTCCGATAGTCGATTTGTATGGCATTCGAAATGTTAACTGACGTCCAAGCAGCTCCTCCAGCAGCAGAAGCAGCAGAATCGGCAGCTACAACTACAACAATGGCGTTGACTTGCAGTCCACATCAAAGTAACAACATGAATCCTACGCAAACGCAACCAATCTTCAAAGGCAACAGAAATACCAACAGGCAGTGGAGGAAGGACTGCGGATGGGGCTGTGGCTGGGTCTGGGGCAGGGGCAGAGGCAGAGGCAGAGGCGAGGGCGAGAACGGTTGGATGCGGCTTCGATACAGCGTACCAATTGGATGCCACGAACGTCGCGACGTTCGCAGTGCCTACAGCAAAGATATCAAATGTATTGATAAGCCAGGAACCTTGGGCTTTGGCACTGGCACTGCCACTGCCACTCTGGCACAGCTCCAGCTCGGACTGCAATTTCCACTGAAAACGGCGAAACATCGGGCAATGGCAATGGCAACGGCAATGTGGATGTGGATGTAAAGCTTGCGGAGGTCGCAAATAGAGGCTCGGTGGTGGTAGCAGAAGCACCAGGTTTGGCGTTCGGTGGCCATTATGATGCTGCTCCTTGGGGATCCGGCGACAGCAACGGCAAAAGCAACACAGGCAATGCAGGCAACAGCAGCACAGCAGCAACGTCGATGGACGATTGACGATGGTTGCTGCTCAGGTAGATAAATTCGTAATACAACCGAAACGTCTGCAATTTCTTGGATCTTGGCCTGAAACTGGCTGTGTCTTCGATGGTTTTATGTATAGGACTGGACCCCATTGTCCACAGTCCGGACTGTCCATTGAGGCTTCGACATGTTGCAGGCTGCATATTCGTTTTTGTTTTTGTTGTTGCTTTGCTTTCGTTTCAGAGTATTTTGTATTGTTTTGTGTTTTTGCGGTTATCCAGCGCTTTCAACGCCTTGCGATCAACGCTTTGCCGTCCCGTCCGTCCCGTTCGTCCCGTTCGTCCATTGTCTTAGTCGAAGACAAGGGCCGCAGAATCCTCAGCAGCATAATTCATGTTTCACGCCCTTTGCGGAGGGCAGACAAATTCAAAATGGCAGCTGGGGCTGCCATCTGCCTTGCCTTGCCCGAGCTCTGCAATTATTGGATTGACTATGCCATGGCCTAATCAAAGGTTGGCTTACGCCATTGAGTGTTCGTGAAATTGCATGCAAATTATTGGGCCGAGGAAACTGGGTTCGACCTGAAACCGATAGCTTCATTAAAGCTTGTGCTGCAACCCAAGGAGCAATAGAACCGATATCTTGGGAATTGCCCTTTCAACTACATATTATCAGAGCATGTGTGGTTTGGTTGGACCTTTTTTAATACAATATTTACTCATTACTTGAAGACGTCGCTTCCGTTGGCCATACACATACTCGCATGGACGAGTATTTGCACAGTTCTCGAGAGAAACAATGTGGCATTTTATGAACGCTATTTGTATATGTACTCGTAAAATTACCCCATTCTCGATTGAAGGACCTGCTGCCCGTCAAATAAAGCTACAGTTTCACACAAAAAATAAAAAGCAATAAGCTTAGGTATAAATGAAGACTAAACCCATAATATTGCACCTGCGGGTGCTGGGACTTATTGATTCCCACATTTTGTAGCGTTTCGAAATAAGCTGCTGCGATGGCCACCAGATATACCGACGAAACTCTGAAGCTTGAAGGGAGGCAGAACCAGAAACATCAGTAGCGGCAGCTAAAAATTGTCATCGCCGAATCGAAATCGTTGTTAGATTGGAATTTCAACCCAATTAGGAAATTTTTCAATAAGCGACAACGATATTGGCCGAGCCGATGCTTCTGCCCGCTGTCCTTTCTGCTGAAAAATGCAAAACCTTCAACGGTCAAGTCTATACGACGAATACGAGTACAACTGCTCACACAAATGCAAGAGTCAGCAAACGATACATAAAATATATTGTTATGTCTGCGGTGAGAAAACTAATTGACGATGACAGCAGTCGGAGACGGCGGCTTCCAATAACACTATCCAACAGCCAAAGTTAATCCAGGAGCCAGCAAGTCTATATGAAAAAGTCAATTTTCTTCCAGTTAAGAAATAAAAATCCGATTTTGTTGGCTAGTGTAGCCGACGAGGCTGCTCATGGTCCTAAGTAAGAGTATGACCAGGATCTCTTTTTTCAGCAGTTGCTGTCGGGGACGGACCGGACGGGAATGGTTTCGGGATGGCGACAGGGGCTCGACAGACGCTTTTTCCCTACATGCTTGTTTGTACGAGTATTGTATGAATGTAAGTGGCAGTGGCCTTCGTAGATTTCTATTTGGGAGATGGAGCAAAAACCGCAATCGCTTAAAGTTATTTATACGTATGATGGTGAGGGATATAAAAGGTGCCGCCAATGCAACAGCAATCATTTTGTGTTGCATGAAATTATTGATTTGTTATTTGTAGAATTGCTGCCGGACCCAAAGCCAGAGTCCAGACTGTTTCGGCTTTAGCTTTAGCTCGTTAAAAGGTCCGAGTCGCCGTTCCGTTGCCGTTGCCGTGCTCTACGCTGATTGCTTAACTTGACTGGTAGCTGCATGTATCTTAATTTTCTTGAATTCATGCCAATTGTTCCAGGCGCTATTACCCAGGAATGCTACGAAAGTGCAGAAATGCAGTCTATCAATTGATCTTGTTGCGACATATAGCAGGTTATGGATGCCGTAAAATTAAATAAATAAGAACTAGTAATAACACAGAAAAGTTTGCTTGTACTGGCCGAAGTTTATATACCCTTCCAATAGTCTGCTTTTTAATGTATTAATTTAAATGAAACAGTAGGCAATGCTCAAATCGAGTGCCACTTCTCTTAATTATCGCAAAAACACCGAATTTGTACATATGTTTTTGCTGCATCAAAAATGTGATGTTTCCCATAACGTGCATTGATGTAATAATATGTACGTAGTTTGGCGCCAAACTAATCAAACTGAAGTGTTATAAAATCGAAAACATTGCAACACTCACTAAAAGGACATAGCCTTCTGTGTGTGAGGTTCCACACTATGGCATCAACCTGGCGGCTCACTGGCGCTCCATGCTGTCAGGGTTTTTATATGGCAGCGAGCTTCTGTCAGAGCCAATATAGGGTTATGTTATCGATATCTGACAAAAGCTCGGAGCCATGAAAATGATATTAAAGTGGAAATAAGCCGCGAAGTTCAAATCTCCTAGCCTGTGGAATTAGCGCTTAGTAACTTACTCTGAAGGAGCGTTTCCATCATTCGTTGCTGAACAACTATGCGGAAATTATGACCATTCTGCCGCTGGATAACCAGTACATTGAGGGAGACATCTCTGCGGGACAGCTCAAGGATACGGTCCATACATTGATATTATTAGTATTGGCATAAGAGAGCACATTATGTTTGGCAAATCAGTCGGATATAACGCATACATGCACACTAATGCACGCCTGTATCGTTACACTTGCGACATGACTGCCCTTCTCTCTGTCATCGTTAGGCCTTTGTTTATATGCTGATAATTGTGTTCACTGCATACTGCATTTTTGGGTGCCCCAACCCTTTAATAATTTACTCAAAAGTGAGGTCGAATATTAAGGGTGGTGCAGAGGCGCCCGTCTCCTGTCATTCTCTTCGTCAACGTTAATCCTTTGATTTTCTGCTATTTGCTGATAAGTATTCCAATATATTGGCTGAAGGAGCAACAGTATGCCATAAGGAGCAATGGGCGAAGGAGCAATGGACAGACAGTAAGCCATGCATTAAATGCATATTGCATCCTGCATTTATGGGCCCAAGGATATTTTGCATCTCGACATTTTTCATTCCTTCTGAAATTAAGACAGATATATTCATCATAAAAGCTACGGCACCCGGATTGGTTTTTTTGTATTTTATTTTTATCTAACTTTCTTTTTGAGCCACTAAGGTATACGTAAATATTCAGTTAATGTTTACTTGATTAACGATTAAACGACAGGATCGGACTTATAACTAAAGACAAATACAATGGTTATCACTTGAGCATGTCTAACAAACTACTCGTTTTGTTGTTTTTGTTTTAGACTATATTCTAAATATACATATTCGTATAAATGTATATGCTCGCTATATAGTTTATATAGTATAGGTATGGTATATGCATGTGTGCTATGGCATCGTTTTGAGTACTTAATTCTGTTCTTCCATAGTGACTATACGTTAATAGAGCGGGCTGAGAAAATCAACGATTTGGCAAACAGTTCACAACTCCACATTTAAATTCGTGCGGAGGTTGTCTATATACGGCCATCACTTAGTCGTACTGCCAGAGATACATACATACTTGTATGTGTAGAATATCTTACAGTTGCTATCGTACATAGTTTCCATCGTAATACTAGAGTTTATGTTTAAAACTATAAGTTTGCTAAGCCACAAGTAATTTATCGCTATATTTCCACCTCTTAGTCATATATTAAATGCATGGCACCCGTGGGGAACAGAGTTCGTTGAGCAGTTACCTTAGAATAGAACACTACAATACTCGTAACTTAGGGACTATAACTACTCGTGTGACTACATCTACACTTTGATTCAGTATTTTCATTTCGATTCATGTTTTCTGATTTCGTTTCGCTTCGTTCGTACATTTTTTAAATAAAAGGCAACTCATGAACATTTTTGTTTTCAACAGAAAGCTAAACGGACAACACAGCTGTATCCCCATTCACAGTGATTTCATATTAACAAACATTATAGATAGTTCGGTTCAGTTCTTGTGTGTTAATGTTCTTGGAAAACCTGGTGAAATCAGGAAGAGTGTATCGTTTAGTTTGCCGCTTTCTTATTCGCATTCCTTTTAACACTGGTTGGAGTGTGGATACCCATTAGATCCACAGGGGACCAATCGTTTCCACTATAATGTCCAAGACGTCTTGACGTCCCATTTCCTTCAACGTCAGCAGCAGTGCCATAATCGTATGGGAAACTGAAGTGGAACTGGTGGTGGCGCAGCTGTTGGCCCGACATTCCCACAGATTGAGAATCTGCTCGGTGGGCGAGGGCTTGGTGGCAAAGTAGGCAATATACCGATCCGTGTTCAGCTTCTTCGCAAGGAGACGCCAGTCGCGTTCGTCGGCACGCGGAGGATCGAGTGCGGCACAGATCAGGCGCTTTGTCACATGCGGTAGCTGGACAAAGTCCATCACGCAACTCTCATTGACGTAGTTTCCCTGGCGATCAATGGAAATCGTTGTATTTGTGGTAGATGCAAGCTCTTCCGCAGAACCGCTCATCGAGTGGGTTGGAATGTTAAAAGTACAGTAGTCCGAGTCATCCTTGCCGCCTTGGCCAAAGTCCACGCACAGCGTACTCTGATCCAGCCGTCGCATGCTAAACTCGCAGTGTAGTATGGAGTTGTTGCTCAGAATGTGATGGTAGGGAATGGCATGCTCATACGGAGCACCTGCCTCCATTTCCGCGCACCGTACGCGAATGTTCAGATTGCGGCTGTTCAGCTCGAACGCAAACACCTGACTCTCCCCCAGAAAGCTGCCGCCCAGCTTGCATTCCACACTAGCGCAGATGTCCTTGCTGTTGGGCAAGTCCTTGACCACGTAGATTCGCAGACTGCAGTTGGCACTGCTGGGCGGAGTATGCTGGCTGAAAACCAGCAACTTCATCTTAATGGCGGGCTGCTGAATTCGTGGCTCTGCAACGATGGCGAAATGGCCCAGTTGCTCCGTCATGATGTACACATGCGTCGTCTCCAGCTGCACGAACATGGGCGTGTTAATGGTTTCTTCTCCCACTGACACCGCTCGTCGCCAACTGATATTTAGCTCGTCGTGCTCGCTGTCTGCATGATAGATGTGAACATGCCACTGCTCCGGAGCCACCAAGCAGTGCGGTATTTTCAGGATCACGGGCTTCACAAAGCTATAGTTGCGCGGTGCACTATGCACCACGCTGCTGCACAAAATGGAGCTCTCGGTGGCACAGGACACACGGCTGCACTCGTCGCTCAGAAGCAGCAGCGAGACGTGCTTCTTCAGGTTCTTTCCAATCGCATGCTCGGGCACAAAGAGCAATAGCTCCCCGCCATATAGACGCAGCTGTCCTCCTGTGCTGCCAAGGAGCTCGTAGCTGCTGCTCTTCGAGGCATTCAGTAGGGATAGCTTGGCGTTCATATCGAAGGTGGAATTGGCTGTCGAAAATCAGAGCGTTAGTGTGTCTCGGTGATAGCATTTATCTGAATTGCTTACATGTATCGGCAGTGGATGACTCTCCGGTTTCTGACAAATAATCAGCACTAAGATCGTCTATGGGGTTGGTGTAACTAAAATAAAAAATATATTTTAGTTGAAAATCTAATAACTTTTCGGTCCCTTGTAAACTTACTTGGCAGCCAGGTTGGGCACATCGTAGTGATGCTCTGTTACACCGCCGCAGCCCATGCCCATGCCCACAATGTGCTCGCCAGGTATATAACGATGTCCAGGATTGACATAATCATATCCCAAATTACTGGCCTCGATGTGCATTCGCATCTCCTTTTTTTCCACAACGCCGGGCATATAATCCGCATCCATGACTGACAAACGGGAAGAAATCATACATACGTACATTCGATTGTTGCCAGAGAACGTGGAGCGGGGTCGTTGGACCCCGATACTCACCTGAGCGGGCCATGTTGTAGTGAGGATTGGCGCGCATCCCGCGGCGGGCACAGCAAATGAGAGCTGCGCCAAAGGCAAAGAAAACGGCGGTTATGAAGGCCAGTCCTAGATAGAGTGTCCAATCGAAATCTGCAATGGTAAAGCGAGGAGGACTCTTATAAAACTGCCGATTTCGCATTTTGTATCCTGTAATCCCAACAGCAGAAGGGCGTTGCTCCGCACGGCAAGGAGCAATCTCTGCCAGATACTGTGTCTTTAGACTGTCTGAAGAGTACAGACTTTCCAGTGAACTAAATGGTTACATTGCCTGCACGGACTTTAAGCCGACTTAAGATGCTTTCCAACTTCCAATCTATGTGTGAATGGCATTCAAAAAAAGACCAAGAATTCTCTGCGTAATCCGCCACCCTCATGATTTCGAGGATGCCTGGCAAGCAAAATCCACACATACCCGTACATGTTGAGTCAACCAAACCAAAAACCGAACCAAAACTGAACTGAACCGAACCGAACTTTTCCATAATCAAACAGGGTCGGTACGGGGCGCATCCTCACCCATTGTCATCAATCCTGAGCAACCATGCGTATCCGTATCTGGCGCTTTGGCGCTTGCTGAGCTGTGCCAGAGCGAACTGTATATGTCTGTATTTAATGTTTTATGTTTGTATGCTCATCCCCAGTCCAGGTCCGTCTATTTCGCATTATTATTCGCCGCCGGCCCCCCGTCGCCAGCCAGTCAGTTACGACATCCCGATCCCCATCTCACATCTCCCCCACTGCCATTGTTGCGCGCTGCCTGTTTCCGCTGCTGTGATTGTTGTCGTCATTGTTGCTGGCGCTGGCGCTGGCGGTGACTGGCTGGCGAAAAGGAATCGCTGCAGCGCAAGGAATTACTCCATATATATTATGATTATTATACTCGGGATGTACAGCTCGAGCTTTTCACAGTTCTTCTGGGCTCGAGCTCAAGAGCGAGCCTGAGAGAGTGGGAGGACGAGGTACAGGACGAGGACGCATTGTACAATGTATGAAATGAGCAATTATATTCGCTGTAAATCAGCGGCAGCATCGGAAACAGAAACAGAAGCAAAGCCGTCATCCCCAACTGGGAGAGACATACTCGTACTCCATGGGCTTTCGTTTTTCATTCGCTTTTGTGCAGCTTGCATGCTGCTTTTTTAGACGCTGTGCCTGGACGGGACATCAAAAGCGAAGTCTCCCTAAGTCCCCTTCGCATGACAAATACGCTTTTAATATCGGGTGGTTGATCGGGCGGCCTGGGGGCCTCCCGCAATGACAATGGCCCACAACGAAGACCGCAACTGTTGCCTTTGGAGCAATTGCAAGCAGGTATCGGTATCCCCAGGGACTGGATTTGCAAAATGTAATAAAACGGAAAATAAGCTGTTCGTAGTTCCGGGGCCCCAAAAACATGTCACTCTTCATTCTCCCCTTCGAAAACTTTTCAACAGCAATCAAATAACAGTCGAAGAAGGGCACAAAACCTGCGAAACATCAAACATTGTATTGTATTGTACATATGATGTGCGAATGGCAATCGAATACCAACCAAGTCCTTGTACCCTGATCCTTTCAATTACACAGTGTGACAGTCATCTAATTGATCCCTATGGACCGCACACAGACCCCAAACTATGCTTGAGTTGGGTCAATCCTACACTCCATCCCATCGAGAATCGAGGCAAACAGCAACAATGACACGGGAAAAGCTCTAAATGGGGTTGGCGATGGCCGGAGCTAGAGAATAGGATGCGAATGGGGATGCGACGTCACGACTTTGCCGTTGCTGTTGCCGTTGCCGTTGTCGTCTTCGCCGCATGCCTAATTATCTGGCAAAGCACACAAGCCCACAGCAGCTTAAATCTCAATTCCGAACTCTGTTGCGATTGATTTGCGACCCTTCGATTGGGCTCTGCAGCTGGAATTGGAGTTGGGGATACGGGTTAGGGTTTGGGTTTGGGGGCGTAAGAGCTGGGGGTTTCATGGGCTTCGGGGTGGAAAGTGTCCTTTCTTTCTGTCACGAATATAAATACAGCTACTCTTGGTCGGGATGGATGCCGTGCACAAACAAAATGCACTTGGTTAATTTCCCATTGTGACAATCAGCGTTGAGTGCTCAGCTTTTTTGTGGTTGGGTCGAAAAGAGACAGAACTGTAATCTGGGAGTTGGGAGTTGGGAGCTGGGAGCTGGGACCTGGACTGTGTCTCTGTCGACTGTGATTGTTATTGTTGTCTAACTGTCTACTCTGTTGCTGCTGCTGTCCTTCCGTCCATCTGTCCTTCCTGCCCCTGCCGTTGACATAAACACACTTACCATCCTTGCCAATATGACACTGCTCTCCACGGCACTCTGCCGTTTGTGTGTCTTTTCCGGCGCACAATGATTTGCCATATCCTGAGCCCCCGTCAGTCGCAGTAGCATCCAGCAGAGTTGCGCTTCCGCTGATGCTGCTGAGGGCTGCCATGCCCACTCCAGCCAGGAGCAGATCCCCGGCTTCGTCGCCGTCAGACGTCTGGGTGAGGCACTTTCTGCGACGCACTTGAACACACTCCGCGGAGCAGATGCTCCAGTCGCTCCACGCGGACCAGCGGGCCACTGTGGGGAGAAAGGGCAGTTTAGAAATCAAAAGTCATATTAACATGATTTAGCACACATTCCCGACAGACAGCGCCACTCCCGGACTCATATATCACGTGGAGGCCAAAGCCAAAGCCAAAGTCAGGACGTGGCTGTGGCTGTGGCTGTAGCTGTCAGGGGGTCATGGATGCAACAAATATAGCACCGTTTGCCCCAAATATGTGGTGGGACGGTACTATGGTGGATGGTTTGGACTAATAGATAGTCCGTTGGGAGAAATCGAAAGTTGTTCCCACCATAAAATAGAGCACCAGTAGAGCACCCTTCCTTAAGCACCATTCAAATCACAGCGCCACTGCCCCTGTTGATTCTTGGATAGGAGATTGTGTGGGTGAGCAAAAGTGATTGTCATTTTAATGCTTTTCTATTTTCTATTTTCGCATTTTCTTTGCTTTTTCAATTTCCATTTTGGTGTTGGGGGAGAAAACGGAAAGTCCGAAAGCCAAACAAAAATGTTCTTGGAGTGGGGGCCAGCTATATCATAGTGTGTGTGTATGATGCATGCCTATGGCAGCTAAATATATGTAGTAAATATACATATATATTTCTACATGCCTGTATGTATATCGGCATTTGGCACTTCCTGTTTTTGGGAAACATAAAACCACCCCCATAAGGGCAGCTCCTCGGCCTTGTTGCCCCTTGTCAGCACTATCCTATGCCCTGGCATTTCTTTCCCCATTCCAGCGCACGCATCCTCCCATGCTCATCCTCATCCGCATCGTCATCCTAGCCATGGCGAGGCAAGGGTCCCAGGCCCGCCCAGCCAGCCCGACTGTTGCATGAATCAGAGAGCGTGAGTCGTGGTAAGTGATTTTTAAGTTTCTATCTGCCGCAGTGACGTCACTTGCCGCGACGACCCCAAAAAAAGTAAGTCACTTCGGCTAAAGCCAGTTCGGGAAGTTTTGGGGAAGACCGACCCGTGGCGAATTATTCAATGGATGGATATGGGACGGTTGGTTGGGCACTAATGCACTGATGGCCTGGGCTCAGTTTAACACAATTGTTTATTGAATTGTTAAGGCCCGGCGAATCTGACAACTACTGGGGCGGGGGGAGGGTATGCTATGGTCGGGGAACCCCAACTAAAAAATTTAACTGTCGTTGCCTCGTTAAGCATTCAAGTTTAACTGCTCGAACACAATGTCATATTGAATGCTCGCCCCATGGCAAGTCCCCAAAGGCCTGGTCTCCTCCCCTCGGGAAGGGAAGGAAGCCTTTGAAAGAAATGCACGTTGTCAGGCTTTCGTTTCAACTTACTGCGCTTACTCGACGAAATGTCAAATCCATCAGTGCTCACGATTTGAGTATCCTCTGTTGTTGGCAGGCGACATCGGCACACAGCGTGGGCGTGGGCGGGGGCGGGGCGAGGGCGATGAGTGAAAAGCAGGACCATAAGGTTGACACGGTTCCATGGGGATGAAAAGTTATAAGATGGAAGAGAAAAAAACGAAACCCAAGCGAAATTTAAAATTAATTTTATGACACACTTTTCATAGAATAAAAGCCCACAACAGCATCCCCCTCCTCCGAGCCAAACCCTTACCACCCCCACACCACTCCCCACTCGAGTGGATTGCCATCGCTCCTGCACAGTTGCCTCCCCTCCGGATCCCTCACCATTTGTCCCGCTTGTCTGTCAACAATTGCTCATTGCTGTGCCCGCTGTGCGCCTGGCCAAGTATCTATTGCTTGTGTGTGTGTGCGAGTATCTGTGTGAGCACTACAATACAATGCAATACAATAAATTTACATGAATAAAAGTGAAGAGTCTCAAACACATGCCGCCCGTGCGTCTGTCAAAAAAAAAAAACCAAAAGCGCCCCAGCTACCACGAGAACATCCCCATTCCTGATTTCGGTCTCAGCCCCAGTCTCCAGTCCGGGGTCCGGAGTCCGGAGACCAGGCTATGTCCCTTCCCCCTCCCCTGGACGCATGCCTTTGTCACCATTTAGTCAGTAGCTTGCCGGAGGCAGTCGTTCCCGTTCCCCACAGCATCCACGCAGACACGCAGCCACGCAGCCACGGAGTCGCTCCAATCTATCCATCTATATGCATGTGGAGATATCTGTCGTCGCTGCAAAGGCACCCACAGAAGCCGATTGCCGAATGCGTGTTTAAAATGAAATACTCAGCACTCACTCAAATATGTATTACACTAAAAATGGGTACAATGATTCCCTGAAGATGTTCGCATCGGACTATAAGAGTCTTTTCTCCGTTTCCAAGAGACGCCTCCGTATAAAAGGGTATTCTTATATCGGACTGACCGCAGGTCCTTTTCTTTTCTTTCTTTTTTTGTTTAAACGCCTCTTCTGTCCCTCTTCTGACTGTCCTATCCTACCCCTCTTTGCCAGCTTCCCTGCCACTGCCGCACTGCCACTGGCCCTGGCACTGGTATGAAAAATGTGCGCTGTTGTCAACGCTCCAGGAGACGTCAATGGCAGCGGGCATTCAGGTGGCACGACGCTGAGTCCCGACCGCAAATGGCATTTAAATTGACAATTTCGTTGCTTTTGCTGGTGTTACAATAGTGCTCCCACATTAAAGGCGCGCACACACAACAAAGTGGGCGCAACCACAGCCACACGCCCCCAGTTTGCGAATAACCACATCCCTTACATATACATATATGTATATTTTACGATTGCATATGGTATGTATACATATACCGTGTGGACATACCTGGGCAGGCGGCGCAGTCCGCAGATTTCTGTATCTGGGGGCCTGGACACTGGGCGCCCCCATTTAAGGGCATTGGATTGGTGCAGGTGCGCGACCGCTTTCGTCCCTGGCTCGGCTTGCCCGCGCACTTGCACTCGCGCCAAGGACTCCAGGTGCTCCAGCCTCCATTCACTAAGGGGCGAAAAACATACAAGAATAAGCATAACTTGAGATTGCAGACGCACGAGTACTACACTGACCGTAGACAATCAGCACAGCGGAGTCGGAGACCCGCTTTCCCGCAATGTTCTCCGCACTGCAGCTGTAATTGGCCATGTGTTGCAGCGCCACCGGGCGGAAGGTCAGTGTGCCGCCAGCCACGGCCAGCCCCGGCTCGCTGTCGGAGGTTATTACCGCGTTGCTCTTGTACCAGGAGAGCTTCGGCTCCGGGAAGCCTCCGGGTGGCTCACAGTGCAGTTCCGCCCGACTGCCCAGCTCGAGCCGCAGCGATGTGGGTGACTGGCCGAAGGTCTTGCGTATATCTGTTAGGGGGAGATATAAATGCAGATATAAATAGAGATATGGATAGGCATAGGAATAGGAATAGGGAGGGACCCGTTGCCTATTCGAATCAGGAATCCACCCCTAGCCCAGGGTGCGGTACTCACATGCAATGTGAACTGTGGCGGCTTGACTCTTCACCACGCCACGGGACGACCAAGCGTGGCACTCGCACTTGAACGGACCCTTGCCAAAGTACTCGTCGACCAGATCACGGTGAATGGTGGCCGTGACCTCTTCCATGTGGACGCCCGTGTGTGGATCCACGTGCTTGTCATGCGTCGACGGCGGAGGCTGGGAGCTGCCGCTGCACTTGAAGATCACCTGCAGCGAGTGGGAGGCCTTGCACTTGAGCACCGCCGGACGATTCTTCACCACAAAGACGCTCTCCGGCTCGCTGAGAAAAATGGGCAGCGTGTTGCTGGCTTCTGCGGGACTGAGCTTGCCGCCGTTGAACTCCTCCAGAAGCGTGCCTGCCGCTGCTGCCGAGGAGGAGCCTAGCCCAATCCTCCCATTCTCGTCCTCGCTGCTATTGCTAAGCAACTCGATATTGGTTCTGTGTGGGGCGCTGTCCTCAGTAACCAGGGGGGCGTTGGCGAAGGGCGCCATAGCAGTCAGTGGGTCAATGCTCATCCCAGCTTCCTCCATGGAGTCGGACATGCTGCCGTAGTCCACCTGTGGCAGCTCCCTTGCCACGGCCAACACTAGCCATGTTAGCTGAAGGTTCACTATGAGTAAAATCACATTTCCGGCTTTATTAATCACCGACGACGACGTCATGCTCGTTGCTTAGGTTTCGCTGTCAGTTTTTACGTTTCTGTACGTCTTAACGTTTCCCTGTGTGCCACGCAGCGGCTGCTGTTGCCGTTGCCGTTGCCGCTGCCGCTGCTGTTGTCGCTGCCTTTGTCCTGCGTTTCCTGTGCGACTGTTGCACCTGCCCTGGCCCTGGTCTTTGTGGCAGTATTTGTTGCTGTTGTTGCTTCGGCTTTGGTGCGATAGCTGCAGGCATTAGCATTAGCTGCACACTCGCTTTGTTGCTGTGGTAAATGCGATCTGGAAAATCAGATAAAAAACCTATAAGTGGGATTTACTTTTTCAATCAAGAGCCGAGACTGCAATTCCCTCACTTTGTGACTAAAAGATAACCACTACTTCGTTGGGTTTTCTGTGGTCTTACGCTTTCTCAGGCCTTTCACCATACCCATTCCCATTCTCATACCCATACTCTTCCAGCACCAGGCATAAGAACACCGAGAGGTTTGTCAAGCGACGAAAAGTGTCTATGAATTGTCGAGAGTGTTCGTATCCCCAACCTGAGCAGTCGGACATTTATTCCGACTTGCGGGTACCCTACCCTTGGGTTGGGACCATCTTTCAGACAAGCATCCGTTTAGCCTTCTACAGTTCACGCAGATTGATATCATTTTTCAGAATATATTTGAAAAGAAGCTGGTAATGACACTAGCCGACACTTCCTTCCTGCTCCTACGGGCGTAATCGATAAGTTGTCATCATCAATCAAAGGGCCAATACTCTCCGCACTCAGAGTCCAAGTGTAGGGCAGCTCAAATGCCCACAAGTTACAAAATTTCCCATTAGCTATGCAAGTCATGCGTCAGGTTCTACGAATCGTTGGTACCTAATCGAAATATTAATAACAGGTATAAGTATGCTCCACTCCACCGAGTGCAGTTTGCCTTCTCCGGGCTCCGAGCACCGGGCACCGGGCACCGCACCTAGACAGGACGTTGTGGCACGGAGGGACGTGGCTCCGTTCTGTTGTAGTTGTAGTGTTGTGGGAAATGCGCCTTTTGTCTTTCTGAGTTTCTGAATTATTATGTAGTTATCTGTGGAGGGACAGAGATGGATGCATACCAGCACGAACGGTGCGATAGCTCCGGCTTCAGTCTTTGCCTTTGGCTTTGCCTTTGAGTTTGCCTTTCAGTTTGAGTTTGAGGTTTATGTGTTTGGCTTTGTAATTATGTATTAATCATGCATAAGTTAAAACTTCAACTCCCCCTGCCAACACTCTCCACCTCCAGCATTTCAAAACGAATCATATTGCTGCCACCGCCAGCGCTGACGTTGATGACGTCCATTAAAAGGCGCATCAAGTTAAAGTCAATATGCAAATATTGCGGAAACGGTGATATGTGAAAAGTGTGTACGATTAGGAGGGACGGGACCATGCGCCACGTTCCACGCTCCACGTTCTCAGGAGCCGTGACCACGAATCGTAATAAAATATCGGGTAATAAGAAATTAAAGGGGAATAATACATTTCATTGGAGGCTTAAGCGACATTATCATCGTCTTTCTCATCATTATCACCGTCATCGTCATCATCATCATCATTTCATTTGGCTTAAGCGCCTTTTATGCGTAATTCAATTGGATTTACAGGGTGCTTGTGGGACACTTGAGTGTCTGTCAATATTCCCCATATCGGGCTGGTGCGGACAAATGGATGTGTATGTATGGATGTATGGAGGCACGGATGTGTGGGGCTCATGTAGCTGACCAGATTATAATGGTCTTCTCTGCCCCTTCTCTTCGATGGTAATGCACACACACACTTTGTTTTGTGTGCATTCAATTATAGATGGAATATTGAGGTTCGTTTTGTTTTCGATTTGTCTAGACTCTGTTTGACTAGGTCCCAGATCCGTGTTATTTGCAGGGCTACTTTGAAGCCATAATCAAACTCGCACTAGAATTCATCGCAAATCGATATGCGAGAATAATATTGTCGCAGAAAACCTGCCTGTTGGAAAGATGAATCAGCGAATGGCACATTAAATGTTCACAATTTCAATCAGAGGAGGCCTGCCTTATCAGGGCGACATCGCCAATCGTCAATGTATCGTATCGCTGGATGCTGATACTGGGGCATTACTTTTTAATAGGTTTTTAATGAAGCAAAGTAGGCCAAATGGATGGTGCGCGGCGGCGCTTATCAGCGGCTTTTCATTGGCTTTGTGTGCACTTGTTAATCCAAATCGATTTTATTTATTGAAAGCAAACTTGTCGCCGCAAATACAAAAACTTTGCATTGATTTCGGCACGCAAGCGAATGTGTGGAGGACCCTCCCACTGATTGACTGACTGACTGACTGACAAACTGTGTGACGTGACACACGCACGCAGCTCGAGATGCAATGCCGGAGATACATATGTATGTACATATGCGAGGCTGAGTAATCCTACTCGTACTCGTATTTTGTAAGGGGTGATTACTCAGAAGTCCCGCCGAACTTTGACGCTGTCTCCAGCTACGTGGGGGAGACACGGAGAGCTTCTTCCTAGCCTGGGCGGATGGATGGATGGCTGTGAATGAAAGATTGCGTGGGATAATCGGCGTCGTATTCAATTTAATATCACAACTATTGCCGCAAAGACGGAAGACTGAGGACTGAGGACGGATGACGGAGGACCGGAGAAGCCCTTCCTGTGCCGAATGAAAACTTCCAAGTGAACTTCTTCTGTTGGGGCAAATGTCGACTGCGACGACGACGACGGCGACAGAGATTCGGTTGGACGGACGAAATAAAAAACAGAGCAGAGGGAGGCGGAGTACGCACATGCAGACAATACGACTACCAGAGGAGGAGAGGAATGGTACTGGAATGGGGAATGGAGCAAGGCAGGGCAGGGCAGAGCAGAGCAGAGCACACAAAACAAGTGAGCATTCTATAAAATAATTGATGGCTGGCTGACGACTCAGTTGCTTGGCAGCAATAATTTTTATACTTCGGGGGCACTCACGCACACACTCGCGCTCTTGAGTACTAAAATCAAATGCCACTCGAAACGCTGCGGCAGATATGTGCTACGCTATGCGATGGCGACTGCCCTGCCTGAAGTGGATGTGGATGTGGCAGATGCCGCTGCTTCAATTGCGTGTGACTCTTGTGTGCTGTGCTGGAGCTACGCTACTCCTCGACAACACTCGTACGAGCTTGTATGTAGTTATGTTGTACAATCTCTGGAACATCTGTAGCACAAATGAAATCTTTAATACTCAAGGGACCGTGCTGGTTCCTATGGCAATCGCAATCGCTGCCGCATCTGTATTTCACATGTTGCGCATTTTGCCCACACACTCCTGTGCTTCCAGACGCGACTCCCAAACTGCCAGACCGGCAGACTGACAGAGGCTGCTATTGTGAGATCGCTGCTCCGCTCGCTTTTAATTTTTTCGGGCAACGCTTGTCTTGTAATCAAACAATTAAAGATGATTTTAATTAATCTATTTATAAGAGACGTTGCCTTGCTCGCTGAATGACTGCCGACCCGGCATCAGTCCTCCCTCATAACTGTTCAAAAATGTGTGTACTTTTGTATGTGACGAGCGTTGGCCATGACGCAGGGGTACGATGCGGGGATGATGAAACAACTCTACGGGAGATACACGAGAACAAGCACAACAGCGACATCGACAACGAGAAACATCTTTAAATTAATTAAGCGTAATTGTTGGGGAATTAGAAGTAGAAACAAATGTTTCAACCATGAATTATGGACTGCTGTCACATGGAGAACGCATGTTGCTCGAGATACTATTTGAGATAAAGCAGGCTGCATGCAATAAAGAAATTATTTATGATTCCATCAGCTGAATGTAGGACAAGCCGGCCAACTGGTTGGACAAGTGATGACTCTTATCATTTGTATCTTATTAGCAAAGTTCTAATGTCTAATGTGTCCGAAAGTGGCCTCGGCCCAAACAAATGATGACCATCAGACTACAGGCGAAAGTTCGTCGGAGCTGCGGACTAATTTGTGATGCCAAAACTGAATCGATGGCTGCCATGTGAGGCCTGTTGAGGAAAGAAAGCTGCCCTGCCCCCATGGAAAGATACACTGGTTCATCTGTTCGAGAGACCAACCCTGTAATCTACCCTACCCTTGATCTAGGCTCTGTATACAAACTGATACTGAACTACCTAGCTCGTAGGCATATTAATTCCATTCCGCCTTTATACTCGCAAACATCGATGATGTCGGATCAATACAACAATTTACGACGGTTTCTCTGGCTTCAGCTACCTACTCTCGTCTTTCGGGAAGAACAAAAGCCGCTGCCGAAAGAAACGAGCCTATTCTTTCTCGCCATATCGATGATCGACATCTAATCCACTGCTAAGTCGCGTCCCATGAACCCGGACCCGAACCCAAAACCCGAATGGGCTCTTATGCATATGTTGCCTAGGCCTATGTCTATGCTCGCAGGCCCAGGTGACGGTGACTGCCCCGAATGACAATTAATCACCACAGGAGTCAAAGATGTTCATGGGGCATGGTAGTACGAGTAGTACTCATTCCTATCCACTCTCTATGCTATCCAACGTTCCCATGCCCCGCCCCAGACCTTGTTTGCCCATCTAAGGGAACAGCTGTAGGTCTGTAGTTGCACAACCCCTAAAATTATGACGAACAGCCAGAGTGTGAGAACTTGTGAGTGTTACTTGGAAAGAGTAAAGGGTAAGGGTAAGGCTCCGCGTAAATTGTTAAAAAAGCATAAACCAAAGTGTGAGTCCAATCATTACGTGCATTTGTCAAGGCCTGAGAATTATTTTGAATGTCCCTGCTGGTGGCTGAGCCAGTAGACATTCTATCCCGTCCCATCGTCTGTCTGTCAGTCAGTCATTCAGGCCGTTCAGTCAGTTAAAACGTCCAAAGGGGATCATTATATGCCAATTGGCGATTGTTTGTTACCCCACTCGCAATGCCGCCGCGTGTTGGGGAGGGTTGGTAATTGCAGCTCACATTTGAATTTGAATTTCAATTTGAATAACGGTTGCAGGCCCGAATTATAGCTGTAATTGCGGCATGTTGAACGCTGCATCTCCTCGTCGTCGTCGTCGTCGTCGTTATCGTTGTTGTTATTGTTGTTGTTGTGACTATTGTAATTGTAGCTGCATCTTTGATCAATGAATTGAGTGCTGTGCTGCTCTCATGAGGGCTTCTCGACTACCATCAGCCCAATCCACGGCACTCCACTTCACTTCACCTCCTCTCCCCATCCCTTCCCACCCCTCCCATCGCTGCTAAAGCTGGCTGACAAGGAAAACCAAACCAAAATACACAGCCAGAACCTAAGCGCAATCATAAAACAAAAATAATAAAAATAAAAATACACGATGGCGTTCCAAAGGGCACGCTTTTCATAATAAACATTAGCGAGCAGGGCTGCCTCCTCCGCGGTCACATGGTTCGGGGGTCGCCCACAACACACCGCCCGACTCTCCGCTCGGTTCCGTCCGGCCGCGTTCCGTTCCCCCGCACCGGAGGAACCGCTGCCGCTGCCGCTGCCACTGCCACTGTCGCCGGTTTCTGTTTGTTTGTTTGTTTGTGAATTGGTCGTCTTTAGTTACACTTGAATACTCGTAGTCGTACGCTTTGTATGGTGTCGCCGGTTGAGCGAGTGTGAGGGGTGTGCTCTGCTCTTGTGCTCTTGTGGTGTGGGCAATGGTTTCTGGTTCGCACTTCACCTACTCAGTGCAGTGCACCTCAAAAATAGAACTGCACTGGCATACTTAGCGGCGCAGGATGAGCGCACTGCAGTGTCCTGTCCCTTTTTTGTCTCATGTCCGAGACGGAGAAGGGTTCTTATTATAGCTAAGCATCTACAAGCAGCTACTTACATTTTGTCGTCCTTTTGTGGCTGGTGGTGGTGCGCTGCAGGGCGACCAAAGGAGCGGGCCTTCTTGGAGGCGCGCATGTATCCGTATCCAGTTACACTCCCGTCCTGTGTCCCCTCCCTGAGTGTCCTATCGTATGCTTGCGAGCCGGCCGTACCTTGTGTGCTCAGGACATCTGTAACCTTATCGCCTTTCACTTTAGTCTCTTAGTTTTTTGTTTGGCCTGCGTACGTTGTCCCCAGGACGTCAGTATTTCATATTTTTCATCAGCCCTCTCACAGACACATCTGCGGTGTAAGTGTAATCTATCTACACATTCATTAAACTCGGCACTTCACCCACACACAGACAACATTGGTGCCGAACATCCCGTTGGTGCCTCCTTTCACAGTATCACTCCGACATCAAAAACATCCACAACATTGTCGTTGTTTTGAAATCACACACGGCCAGGTATCTCTACTTAAACTCGTTCTTGCAGTATTAGTACTTTATCCCGCATCTGGAGTCTCGATATTATCACGCTCCCAGCTTTCGAGTGTTCGAACTTCAATACGATGCACACGAAGCGCGCCCGAAACACGCAAAACAGGAACTGTGGTGACGAGCCGGCGAACGTACGACTGCGCTGACGGTCCGAATCGAAATGAGCTCCGATGTGGCTGTGGCTCGTTGTAGCGGTATAGCTATAGGAAATACCATTCTATCAGGGTGCTCATACCATGGTATTGTGGCCGCGAGAGCGAAAATGACAGAGCAGATGAGAGTAAGCGCTGGGCACTACTCTCAGTGGGCGCCTCCGCAGCATCCCCAGGAGCATGTCTTGTTGTTCCCGACTCTGGCATATGTTGTGCAGGAAGTGGGGAGCATTGGGAGCTCGCTCTCCATCGTTCTGGCTTTACGATGTGTGTATATTTATATGTGTGTGTATGCTTCTCTGGCTATTTTGTATCTTCCGCTGCCTGTGATTCTAATTTTACCCACTGGATTCCTGAGATGCTTCCATATTTTCGTTTGATGATTTATTGACTGCAGCAGCAATTAAGACCTTTTACTTCGCTTTTTATCAACTTCACTGACATTGACGACGAATGAGAGGAGGGCCTGGGGCTGCTGTGCGGAGTCTTCCTTCTTATTTATATTTTTGTTGTGCGCGCATCCACACAGCACTGCACTGCACTCCACTGTACGCACGCACACCTACGCCAGGAGCAATGATGTCTGATGACTGCTCTTTTCCATTTGCTTACTATTTTCTTTGCACAGCCACGCAGTGCACTTAATGTTCATATAAATTATAAAATAAATTCTTCCTTTTCCCCGAGTGTATAACGGTTTCTATTGGGAGAGAGGACCGCGGACTTATCGTCTGACCCTCAGAAATATACCGAAATAGACGTCACAAATTTCAAAATATACCGTTCTACCGATGAAAAACAAACTTAGCCCACTGAAACCCCTTTTATTTAAACTGGATAAGAACTGGAGTTAAACCGCGGTAAATAATACTAATAGTAATAATAACTAGTTTGTTCGTTGAATGTGTTTTAATACCCATTGCTCGACAATAGGAACGAAAATCTTTATCCGGCTTAATATTACTATCTAGCTAGGACCACCAACAATGTTAAGACAATAAAGAACACAACGTATAAAATGTATCTGGGTATGGATTGCAGTGTAAGTGTGTATTTCATGCATTTGCCTTTCCAAATATATATGTCTCAATAAGACGACAAACCATTCCTCAGTTCTATAATATCATTTTCCGTAGGGTATGCTGAGTGTTGCCACTAACCACTATACTGTATGGTTAGTGGTGTTGCCCAAGAAACGGCTATCGATACTATCGACTGCTGCGCGCCAAAGAAAAATAGCTTGAAAGTGAATGACCGACAAGGATGTGATTTCTGAATTCAATCAAATTCGACAATATTTTTCAATGGTTTCGAAAAATAACTTATTAAAATCTAAATTTTAAATTATTTCAGCCACATGGCAGCCAGAGACGTCTGCTGGAAAAGATATGTCATCTGTGCCATGGAGTTGCCATATTATTATATAATTTAATTTGGCGCACATATTCATTTTATATTTAGAAACACATAAAATTAAGGATGTCGGCTCTAATATTGTTATTTTTAAAATTACCGCCGATTTCTGATGATGTTTTATCATGGACAGAGAACGTTCAACCTGTTGTAGACCAGTGGGCTTAAATAAAAGGGGCTTCAGTGAGCTAAGTTCTTTTGGTATATTTCGGTATATTTCTGAGGGTTATGTAAACCTGCGGTCACACTGTTTATCAATATCATCCTAAAAAAAGTAAATAAATTTAATTAAATAACTCCCCCATCTTCGATTCGCACCTGACGCTGCAGTAATGGTAAGTGCGCTCCACCCCGCATTGTAGCCGCCAGAAGCCGGCAAGCGAGAATTGGCCAAAAGAAACCAGAAAAGCAAGTGAAAATTGGCTAAAATCAAACCGCTGACTGCGCCTCTGTCGACGTCAAGTCGAGAGTACCTGGAGCAAAAACTACGCCCCCAACCCAAACCAACAAACACTCATCATAACCACTATGTACCCCTGGAGCTCATCCTCGTACAGCGGCCAAGCGCCCAATCCTGCTCAGAATAGGGTAAATAACTCACACTCACTCCAACCACTAATTAAACCCCATTCGCTAAATTGTGGACCGCAGTCGTACATAGCAATGTACAGACGTAGATACGTGTGCACTTGCATGCTCAATGTGTCATGTTCATTCAAAAAACACTGCTTAATGTTTATGTGTGGCTGAGTCTGTGTTATCATCGATTCATTGTGTCCTCTGGCCTGGCTCCGCTCTGCCCAAACTTCCGTAGATATGCTTTATAAAGAAGGCTTATCTCAAGCTGTATACTGTTTAAGCATTTGTGTGTTCTCGATCTCATTGTAACCCGCCGTCATGTATTTGCACGTTACCAAATCGAGAGCGAGGCAAACCCCAGGGACTAATAGCACCGACTCCACCTTCTATGTCTCGTTTCAGACCATGCCCAATGGTTTGGATGACCAGGAGAAGCTGCTCGCCGAGGCCGTCGGGGCAGCCCGCAAGCAGGCCTTCCAGATGAACCACTTCCTGGACAAGGAGCGCATGCTGGATTCGCTCAAGTGTGCGAGCACCATGCTGAGTGAGCTACGCACCTCCCTGCTGTCCCCGAAAAGCTATTACGAGCTATGTGAGTACTCAATATCGTGACGTATGAAAGTTTCTTTATTGTAATGCTTGTTTCCTCCCCAGACATGGCCGTCACCAATGAGCTGAATCATCTGGAATTGTACCTGAGCGAAAAGAGCGACAAAAAGACGGATCTGTACGAGCTGGTGCAGTACTCGCACACCATAGTGCCCCGACTGTATTTGCTGATCACAGTGGGAATTGTGTACATTAAAAACGACTCGACGCTCAAGCGCAGCATACTCAAGGATCTGGTGGAGATGTGTCGCGGAGTGCAGCATCCCTTGAGGGGGCTTTTCCTTCGCAACTATTTGCTGCAGTGCACCCGCAACATTCTGCCCGATGTGATGGTCGCAGAAAACGAGCACGAGGGCAATGTCTACGATGCCATTGACTTTGTGCTGACGAACTTTGCAGAGATGAACAAGCTGTGGGTGCGCATGCAGCACCAGGGACACTCCAGCGAGAAGACTAGGCGGGAGAAAGAGCGCGAGGAGCTCAAGATACTGGTGGGCACAAACCTAGTGCGCCTCTCGCAGCTGGAGTCGGCCACCCTGGAGACGTACCAGCGGCTCATTCTACCCGGAATCTTGGAGCAGGTTGTTAGCTGTCGGGATGCCATTGCCCAGGAGTATCTCATGGAGTGCATCATTCAAGTATTTCCCGATGAGTTCCATCTGCAGACACTGGACCCATTCCTCAAGTCCTGCGCCCAGCTGGAAACGGGTGTGAACGTCAAGAATATTATTATATCGTTGATTGAGCGTCTAGCTGCCTACAACCAGAGGAGTGGCAAGGTAATATCCTCTATCGATGCTATGCCCCAAAATCTAGCATTTACTAACATTTATTACGCTGTAGACCAGCGGCAATGGCATCGATGCCATCATTCCCGCGGAAGTGGAGCTCTTTGAGGTCTTTAGCGTTCAGGTGGCCAACATTGTGCAGATGCGCCATGACATGCCACTGGAGGACACCATTTCGCTGCAGGTGGCTCTGCTGAGTTTGGCCCAGAAAGTGTATCCGGATCGCATCGACTACGTGGACAAGGTGCTGGGCACAACCGCACAAATACTGCAACGAATGAACATGAACAAGTAAAGGATCCTCGAGCTTATAAGAAATGTAAAGACCCTGAACTAAACTTGTACACTTTTGCAGCATCTCGCACCTTTTGTCCGTGAACCAGGAACTGTCTCGCCTGCTGCGCATCTGCATTGACTTCTACAATAATGCCCTGACCATCATCCAGTTGCACAACTTTTGTCCACTGCTCGAAAAGTTCGACTACACTTCACGCAAATCGCTGGCGCTGTATCTGGTAATGAACATTCTAGAGAACGAGACTCAGGTGCCGACGGCCGATCAGGCGGACAGCCTCTTGACCATTATCACGCCGCTGATTAAAGATGATGATGCGAGTAAGGACATTTTGGCGGTAGCTGGAGCCAGCAGCACAGATGCCGAAGAGTTTGCGGAAGAGCAAGGTGTCGTAGCGCGGTAAGTTGATATCGCTATGCGTTGTAATTTCACCTTTAATTAATGATCCGTTCTTGCTTCAGCTTCATTCACCTGATGCGCTCTGATGAGCCAGACATGCAATACAAAATGCTGCAAACAGCTCGAAAGCATCTGGGGAATGGAGGCGGCCAGCGGCTGAAGCATGTTCTGCCTCCGCTCGTATTTGCTGCCTACCAGCTGGCCTTCAAATACAAGGCGATCGCCGAACAGGATGAGAACTGGGACAAAAAGTGCCAGAAGATCGTGCAGTACTGCCACAGCACAATCAGCGCCCTGGCCAAGGCGGATCTGGCCGATCTGGCCCTCCGTCTATATCTACAAGGGGCTCTGGTCATTGGAGAGATCCGCTACACGAACCACGAGACTGTAGCCTACGAGTTCATGACGCAGGCATTCTCCCTCTACGAAGATGAAATATCCGATTCGAAGGCTCAGCTGGCTGCCATAACACTCATCATGTCCACGTTCGAGCAGATGTCCTGCTTTGGCGAGGAGAACGCCGAACCCCTCCGTACGAATTGTGCTCTGGCGGCGTCCAAGCTGCTGAAAAAGCCGGATCAGTGCCGCGGTGTGGTGGCCTGTGCAGCACTCTTCTGGAGCGGAAAGTATGATATTCTTTGATGTTCCTTTAATTGGTATTATAGCTAAACTGTCATGTTGCATCGGTAGGCAAAACGGCGAGGAGATGCGGGACGAGAAGCGCACTCTGGACTGCCTGAAGAAGGGCGCTCGCATTGCCTCGCAGTGCCTGGACACGGGAGTGCAGGTGCAGCTGTATGTAGAACTGCTGAATCACTATCTCTTCTACTTTGAGCGCGGCAATTCACTCATCACCGTAGCCATGCTGAATCAGGTGATTAGTGCGCACTCGGAAAAGCAAAACCCCAGGGGTCTAATGGAAAAGTTTCCTTGCAGTTAATTGCCAAGGTGAATGAGGAGCTGCCCAACCTGGAGCCCAGCGAGGAAACCAAGCAGATCGAGAGCCACTACAAGAACACGCTGGCGCACGTGCGCAGTCGCATGGAGTCCAGCGATGCTGCTCTCGAGGTCTCCTTCGCAGGCATCACCCTAAACTAGCCCACCCGACCCGCATGCATCAAGGAGCAGGGAGCAAGCAGAAGAGCGTTCGAGCAGGCCTTTTTTTGTACCAGATGCAAATAGAATACTATCTCCGGAAGCGTATCCAAATTGAAAGTGTGAGAAATTAATTGAATTATTCCATGGCTAGGAAAGTTGTGGGCCTTCGACTTTTGTTTGTGTCAATTTAATTTCTGTTTTAATCGTAAGTGCAAAGTGAAAACATTCTTGATTATTCTCCTGATTTATTCAGTGCGTTAGCATTAGTAAATAACCCCCCAGAGATTTTTGCTCTATTCTATTCAACCCCCAACAAAAATGTGAAAATATTGTTAAACAAGCAGAAAGAAAGTGAAAAGGTTATACAAGACACATACGATGACCGAATTGGTTCATGATACGTATAAATATGTATTACAAAATAAAGTTAAGATCAAAATGTTCTCGGCGGGAGTGTAGATTTGTGGATCTTTGGAGATGCGAAATCGTCGAGATGGAATCAAAACTCCGCGGCGGTAAACATGTAAAGTAATTCGTTTATTAAAAATATATAAGCTGAACGAACATGTTCCATCGGGTCCTCGATCAGTTAACTTAGCTTCCATTTACAATACATGATGGGCGTGCTCGAATTCTACAGACTCTCTTTCGCTGATGCAATTCGTCCGTCAATCACATGCGCTGCTTTGGGGCAGGGGTACGTTCTTGTTGTTGTGGCAGTATCAGGGGATGGAGCGGTGGTGTTGACTGGTTAATGTGGCAGTTTCGTGTTGCATATGGATGCCCCCTACCTATCTTCGAGTCCTGTTTAGTGGGTGAGGGAACAAGTGGTTAGGGCTGGGGCTAGGTCTTGGGAGGTGGCTGGGCAGTTAACTTGTGCGTTCGCGCATCTTAAAGCTAATCATTTTAGTAACTAGGTTCTAGCATAAACTTTACAAATACAGAAGCGCCTAATTCACTTTGAGTGCCATAGCAATGGAAAATTTTTGAAGCATGAGATAAATTTGTTTTCGTTTCTGCATAGCTCGAGATTACTCGGGGTACATGTGTGCGTGCTCGACCAGAGGGTCCGGTCCGGACTCCGGAGGTGGCGCCTATGCCGACTTCACGTTGTAGTAGTTGTAGACGTAAGGCCAGGAGGCCAACACGTAGTCCTCGATGCCGCACTCGTTCGAGCCGCGCAGAATGCGGAAGTATCCCCGCTCACCCCACCAGGGACCCCAGGAGTTGGCAGCGATCTGGTCAACGAAATTAAGTCACTCGTAAAGAAGCTGTGAAGGATCATGTGTAGATGGACACTCACCCAATACTTGTCGCCGTTGTGCTCCTCACCCCAACCGACCAGCTTGACCGAGTGGAAGCCGGTGGGAGCGCCTCGGTTGGCCGCCGTCTGGCGATAGACTCCGCTCGAGTATGAGAAGAAGTCCCTGTACACGCGCATGGTGGCCTGTACGGGGCCAGAGTGGTAGATCTCCGCCATGATGTCAGACTCTTTGTTCAGGGTGTAGGCGGGGCCCACCGTGTAGAAGCTGTCCCGATCCACGTTGGCCGAGGGCCGGCAGCCGTTGGCCTTTAGAGAGCGACTGTTGTGGCGGATCTTGCAGGTGTCGCGGTGCTGGGTGTACGGATAGCAGCTCTCGTCAACGACTCCTTTCTTGTGCAGATAGCGCCAGGCGGCGTCCAGGTGACCGCCCTCGCAGCCTTGCTGACGGCGCGTGCAGGACAGGATGTTCTGTGCCGACAGTTGGACAGCTTCCTTGCCCTTACTTTGAATGGCGAAGCGATCGCTGGCCACCGAGGTGGTGGACAGAACCCACGAGGAGCCGCACCAGCCCTGGTCGGGTACCTCCGAGATGTAGCTGGACCACTTTTGCACTGCATTGAAAGCGGCGGGCAGGCCCGCGGTGGGATTGGTCAGCCTGCTCATGGCCTTGACGCGGTATGTTGGCTCCTTGGTGCCCAGACGCAGGCGCAGACCCTCGCTGTACTTGTGGCCCCACCACTCGTCGTACTTGCGTGCGGACCAGCCCAGGTGGTAGATCGTGTTAATGCTGTGTATGATCGACTCGTCGGTCAGGCAGAGCTCCTGGTCGCACTGCACCCGACCGCCGTCAAGGCAACGGCACTCGTTGCAGTTGTCCCACGTGCTGTTGTATTTGCTGAAATAGGCGCCGTTGTGCAGGCAGGTGACCAAAGGGTCCGCCTCGCCAAAGCAGAAGGAGCGGTAGTCAGGGCAGCAGTCACCGGCGTCGTCCCGGTCGCAGAACTCATCACAGTAGCACAGGGTGGCTGTGAAAAGAAGAACATTCAGCTGGCTGGCTGGGAGATGGAAGGGATGGGATCAGATGAGCCACTTACTCGAGATGGGCAGCGAGCAGCCGTCGGCCCGATCCTTGCAGCATGTATTGCGCACGCCGCAGTAGGGACCCGGATAGTCCAGCTTTAGTGTGTGGTCAAAGGCGTGGGCCAGGTCCAGCAGCAGGGGCAGCAGGGCCAGCAGGCCCACCACCTGGGCGCACTTGACAGTCATGTCTGAGTCCTGCACGGGAAGACGTGGGGCAGTCGACTTTCGCAGCTGAAATGGAGCGAATGGCACAGGGAACTCCGTCAGTATATCTTATCGGCCAATTTGCATATATATATACATATGCATGTATATTGTATCTTGATAAGGGGCTCTGCAATTTGCCAGCAATTAGCAGTCCGATCTCTATCTCAGTTGCTATCAACGCACTAGGAATACCTGAAATTCCACGGATGTATAACGCATACGACCCGTGCAACGGACTACGGATATTAGGCAAATGAGAAACTGGAAACTCGTTTAATTAAATAATTTATCTACATCTACATATTTTGGCGAGTGGACTCCTCTTTGGGCTCCTCAATTCGCAATCATCAGACATTCACTGGGAGGGGGCCAAAGCACAGTCTGAACTGTAAACAGTTATCTTTTCTATATACATATATTCTGATGACGTCAGCTAGTTGGTACAAGTCCAATGGCATTATAAATAAGCGTTTCTTTTTTAATTTTGTTTTTTATATTTCTGTTTGTTTTGTGTTCAAATTTTGCGCACACCCAATCGAAAAATCCAAAGACAACAATGTACAATGTCTTAGAAGTGCCCCTTTTCATTTCATGCTATTATGTTTTTTCGTTGGTGATAATTCTGGAAACCCAGAAGAAGAACACACTAAACTTGTTTAACCGAGAACAGAAACAGAAACGAAACAGAACAGAACCCGAAGCCGAAGCCAAGTTTCATAAATAAATGCAAATTGCAAATAGATTTTCCTGTTTCGCCTGCGACGGTGGGGGTCTGGGGCGGATAGCCAGCCATAGCCTGGCTGAATGCGGAGTTGTCAGCGATTTTATTGAGTGCCACCAGGTCTATTCAATTAAAAAGATTCGGGTATAAATAGCAGCTGAATCATGGGTGTCGTAGGGGCTCAAACATTTTGTCTAAGGCTCCTCTGCATCCCCACCCCCCATGGTTATTGTTCCATTCCGTCTTTTTGATGGTGGTATTATTATTTGCTGGGGTTTCGCTAATGTCGAACCCGTTTTTAATTTAGTGATAATTAATCTGAAAGTTTGAGTTGATAATTAATTGCCAATTGGCCATAAAGTTGGCGTGAATAGCCAAGAATTGAATTGTCGCAGTGGGAGCTCTGACGAAATGGGTCTTTAATTAGAAACGAAAGGTTCTTGATAGCCAAAATATTTGCCAAAACTCTGACTGGACAAACAAAGCACCGTAAAGATAATAGTTCACAGTAAACTTCGTCTTCTGAAGAGAGGAGACCCTCTTCTTATATCATCTTCAATATGTATGTATTAATCCTCTGTGAGTTCACAAATATTGACTGACTGTCGTGGTCAATTTCCTGCATATCCGATTCCACATATGGCTTTACACAGCGTTTTCTGTTTGTTTGGCTAATAAATTGGGATTATTTTCAGTACTCATACTAACATTTTTTTGAAAACTCTGCACAATTTGAATAAAACTCGCACACTTTGGGGCCAATAATCGAAACCGAACAATCGTAACTGTTTTGGGTATAATTCGTATTTCCTTATCGCGTTGTTCTGACTCTGATCGCGGCTCGCTGCTGACTGATTTCAGTTAGAATTATTGGCCACCACCAAACGTAGCTGCTGCTGCTGCTGCTGGGGCTGTTGGGGCTGCTGCTTCTGTTATTGTTGCTGCCGGCAGCGCTGCTCAGCGCTCGAGTGCTGGTCTTGCGCAAGCTGAGCTGATACAAGGTGAGGCATTCCCGCCGATCGCATTCACACACCAAAAAAGCATACTGAAATAATATATGTGACTATCTGGGAGTGCCTCACCTTGTTTTAATACACTTTGGCCGCGTTGGCGTAGGTGGAGGCTGCGAGAGAGATGGCCCCAAAGCGAAGCACTGCGAGAGAGGGAGAGAGTGTTGTTACTGTTACTGTTAAGTTAACAGTGGACGCGTCAAGGTATTTTGGGGGGCAAAATGTTTGCCCGAATTTGGCAGCTGGCGGCACCATGAAAGCGGAGAGAGAGAGAGAGAGGGAGTGACAGGGGGAGAGGAGAGAAGGAGAGACAGTAGCCTCTGTTACTGTTACTCTGTGTCGTGTGTGGGTGTGTGCTTAGTATTCCCCTCGCTGCTGGCCACGGATATGATATGCCAACCCACCTATAAGGTCAGAGATCATTAGAGCCAAACGTACATACATATGTGCAAATTCCTTAGCTAATTATTGTGCGCAGTTGGTTTTCGCCTGTTTGTTCACTTCGCTTGGCTTGCTGTTATCTAGTCCCGAAATTGATAAGACTCGTGCTAATTGGATGCAATTCGGGTTCAAGGCCGTCAAAAAATAAATCGAATTAAATCGATTTTGTCAACTGGTGTGAAATTGATACACTATACTGTCAACCACTTAGAGCCAGCTGCACTGATTTACATATAGATATGATATCTCTGGCCCATTTGCTGGGTATGTGATCATCGCTAATCTATCTGCCATTTCACTGGCTTCTGCTTTTCGCATAACACTCATCCAGAGATTCGCAATTGCGAATTTCAAACGCCCCCAGCACAGTTCCCTTCGGTTAGCCGAGTTTCCTCATCGATTGGCGATTATCCATTGGGGGCGGCTATCGCTCATGACGCCGCTGAAAGCGATACGAAGCGAAACAAACAATTCAGTACCGTCAGAAGCTATTTGTTTACCGATGAGCCCTCGACTCGGAGTGTCTGAATGAATACGAATACGGTGAATGAATCGCCGGAGAATCCGAGTTTCACCAAAGAATTCCAAATGCCAACAGGAAGTTAAATTCCCAAGAGTCACCCCCCATTGACCGTGAGTCATAATTGCAAATTATTTGCTTTTAATATCGAGAATGATAGAGATGGAGTGAATCACGTCGTTGATCCAGAGTTGGCCGGATAAGCAAGCCCTACAAGAAATAGGCCAAAAAAATTAGCTGAGATAATTAAAAAGCAAAGACTGAATGGCCCGCCTCTATATGGGGGAACAAATCAGACTACAATGTGTGAAATAAAGCTATCAGACGACATTAAGTCGCTCTGTCGCCTCGAAACATGATTTGCATGACATTAAACTCCGGTTTTATGAGCGATTTCTGTCCGGCTCCAGCCGAATTACGATCTCTTGCCGAATGCGGACAAAGGCCTAATGCCAGCCAGGGAGAGATTGATATTGATGGAAACCACGTCGAGTAAATGCCCCGAAAGCGGGAGAGTCATGTTTTCTATTAAGTAATTCCCCTTTCTCCACGCTAAACTTGTCTTATCTTATATATTTATTTATTCCGGAATGGATGAGATAGGACATTAGAGGTGATTATCTTAAGTTCATTGCAATTGGATGACTAATCGAATCCATGAATATTCGTTCGACACACATACTCGAACGCATACTGATTTTCGGTATTAATTGTTGACACGACAACTACGATGTACGAGTGATGTGACGATGTGACGAGATCCATTCCATTGGGATTGCAATACAATTGAACGTGACACGTTGATCGCAATCTGTTCCATGAGTTCGTCGTTCAATGAAGTCATTAAGGCGTCAGTTGATGAAGTGAATGAGATGCCTGGCTTATCATCGCCGATGCCTGACATTAACTGGCCAATCAATTAGCGGACATTTATACATAATTATGCCACTATTTAATTGCCTCCCTGATTAGCATTATGTGTGCTGTGCTGTTTGTGTTTGTGGCCAAAAGCGTTTTATTGGTATTCTGGCCGTACGCACTGGCATTCCGAAGTATTTAAGTCATGCGCCACAATACGTATAAATCGGCCAGTCAGTACCGCAGCAAACACTCCGATCCGGAAGGCAGAGCAGACCAAGCCCCAGTCGCATCGGGGCAGGGACACTGGGCGCACGAAAGTAGTTCAAGCACAGACCCAAACCAATGTAGCTTCCTTATCACAGATGTTATCAACCGATTTTACATTGTTCAATTTTTGGGACAGATTCATTGTTTCGTCACACCACACCCCTGCTGATAACTGGTGGAGGTGTGGGCCTCATTGTGTGGGGTTGGTGGAGGGGAGCGATTTAGGGAACTTGGAAAGTTTTCGCATAAACCGCTGGACTACCCAATGAATGCCAGTTTATTGTCTATGAAGTTGCGAATGGAATATCAATCAAGTCCCCGTCATCGAACGGCAATCTTCGGATTCGGAATAAACGGGCAAATTTTCGTTTTATCGGATTTCGTTGGGCCCATCCGTCGGGAATCATAATTTACCAAAAATTAATATCGTTCGTCGTTTCCGAATCGAATTAATTTCATGGTAAACAGAACCGAAATTACGCTCCTACATTTCATTGGGATTTTGCAAGGCAATATCTCCTGTGGATAATTATTAAAAAAGTTTATTTATGTGCTTGATTCTTTTAACGGACTTGTCTTTGTTTAAACGCGAATGCAAATGGGGATCTTGAACTTGCTGATTAAACCATTACGGAATTATAAACAAGAACCCATTTCATTCGTCTCCTTGATTGTCGGGATCCCTCCATCTCCACTAACTAAATTGGTAACCTTGTGCTTGTTGATTGGATGCACTTTTCGGCATTTTTCCTGAGAATTCCACTTGGCATTGATAGAAAATTTTCACTATTACACGGAAATTTCGTTTAGGTATGCGAAATATTTCTCGCGGCCCAATTCCCCTGGCATTTAGGATCTGCGAGTGCAGACAATCGTGAACTTTGGCTGGGCGTTGAATCAATGTGTTTTCAAGGTTGAGGCTCCTCCATTTGGCACGCCATATACGCATCGGCTGTGGGTTCTAAGGGGAATGATGCGGTTGGTGCTGGTCAGGTTATGACGAAATCGAATTGGCTCGTCACTCCCTGATTGACTGACTGACTGACTGACTGACCGATCGACTGACTGGAAGTGTGACCACAAACCCAATTGAATTAATTTTAGCTTGTAATTTGGACAATTTTGTGAGAGTCGGCAGCCACAAACAAGACAAAAACAAGCTTCTATGAAGAAGGGTAGCTGAGCGGGTCAGCGGGCAATAAAGAAGTTTTTTGTTGTTTTTTTTTTGGCATATTTGTGTTTAATATTTCAAATTGTCGATTCGTTTCAATTACACTTCAATTGTGTTGGACTTCAAGTGCAAGGCGCTTCGTCTCTTCTTTCTGTTTGGCTATATGCAATTGAAATACTTGAGCTTTTTGTACGATTGTCTGACATTGAAAGCGAATTATTTTATTAATTTTAATATCAAAAGAAAAAAAATGTATACACATATGTACGTTGATGTGCGAAGACAGAGGTGTCGGTGTCGGACTGCCGATTCGCTCACAGCATTTTATTTATGCGAGTGCAGACAAAGTGCTTGGAATTTGACAGTTTGACAATTGGTTTATTATTGCCGGCTGCTTGAGAGCCAATTTATTGATCAGTTTCGGTTTCTGTTTCTGTTCCGGGTGTAGCCCCAGCCCCAGCCACAGCCAGTCACAGCCCCAGCATCAAGCCAAACCCACCTCACTTTTCCTCTACTATCCTACCACACCCCATCTGATGGACAATTTATTTCCCATTTCTATTGTTTACAATTACAATTTACGACTCGAGGTTTGTAAATCATACCCTGATTCTGATTTTTATTCGGCTAGACGCGTATCAACTAATCGCATAGATTAGCCGATCGAACCAGCAATTAGTCTATTTTTATCAGCTTATTCCAGCTGCTAATTTTAAAGCGTTAGCAAACAATTCCGGCCCACGTCATTGTTTAATGGCCTGGCATTTGGCTACGGAATATTCACGGCTAACTCAAGGATATTTATGTATTTCTGATAATCGGGCGCCAAGCACAGGCAGAGCAGGCATAATTCACACCATATTCTCACGGACCATTTAGCTGGAAATTCGAAATATGCTGGCCAGCACTTGATATTTTCTTAGCCCTGAACGGAAGGCACTTAGTCAGCCATTCCAGACCTGGGCAATAGTAATTTAGTTAATGGTGAATCCCCTAATTAGCATTAGGCTAAGCAGAATGGAATATCATTTTGGCTGGTTGAGCATTTCGAGGACATGCCTGCTCTGACAGCAGTCGTGCCCCTTTGTGGCACTTGCTAATAAAGACGCAAGTGCTGGGATCGCTGGGATCATTTGCGCATCGCTTGAAAATACAGACGTAGTACTTATGTATTTGGCAGAAAAACATTTCCCTGTTTATGCCATAATATGTTTATTAAGAATTGTAAGCCAAATAAAGACAGTGGCAATGGATTTTCCGATATTTCGGCTGTTGCTTACGTATTTTCATTGTTCTCCAGCTCTTCGATCCATGCGATGGCACAAGAAGATACAATACACAAAATGAAATTGTTTTTCTTTGGCTCTGCTCTGCCCATTCTTGTTGATAATTAATAATTCGCTCATCGAACAAATTTCGTAGCGCTTAAGGGGAAGGGGGATGGGAGGGAATAGGGGCAATGTGTAAGCGTCTATATTTAGCTGCAGTAGTCGTCGTCATGCTATTAGCGGTGCAGGTTTCTACCCCACCTCGACAGGTACAGATGTATACTTCACCAGCCAGTCCCAAACATTGCACTCGAACGCCCTCGCGGGAATAAGTTGCTGTATTTTTCGGCATGTGTGCAGTTAGAAGTAATTATTGTACTTGACAGATAGATATGTAGCTCTCCTCTGAACAGTCCGAGTCAAGAGCCACGAAATTAGGCGGGCTGCCAATCAATCATTCACCATTCATCAAGCCAAAACGTGAATCCACACACTCAGAACTCCAGTTTGACATGCATTATATAAGAAGAATAGCGAGATCAGATGTTTTCAAGGCTGTTCCACAAGTCGTAACATATTTGTTGGGAGAACAAGGCCCTCAAGCATAGTATTGCGAGACCTGGCCCAATCCTCACTTCTCGCAGCGATTCACCGACGACAAGGCATTCCTCAAGCTTTCGCTGCTATAACCGTTTGGGAATTATAAGGCGCGATAGCGCAGCGAAATTCCCTCCCGAGAACTGCTAGGCGCTCTTCGGTTCCGTACTGTTCCGTTCTGTTCTGCTGAGTGGTCGCGTTTTTATGGGATTTTCTTGCTGTTGATTTATGTGGCTGTTTGGGGCCCTTTGTTTATAGTCGCCGTCTTGTTTGCGTATTTAATTTTCGCTTTTGTCGCTGTGGTAGCACTCAACTTAAATGGCTCCCCATCAAAGTCGCTCCTAAACTGTTGCAGCGAAACGGAACAGAAATAAACACAGAAAGAGACCATAAAATGGGCCTGACTTTGTATCAATCTGTCGATAATAGTTTTCGGATTATATAATCCCCATAAAAACACACATCCATATATAGTAATTATGGTCCGGCGCAGTTCCGAAAACATCTGCAGAACTGTATTTATTATTAATTGCATTGCATGTGCTTGTGCTTGTGACAAATGCTTTAATTATATTCAGAGTAAATGCTTTCGATACGGTTTGGCCCATTTTTAAACGCCTACGGTCTCTTGGGCATCGACCGGGCCAGTGGGACAAGTCTGGTATCTGCCATCTAGGCAGCCCGCCTTGCCCCCGGGCCGGCTACGGCTTCGGCTCGTTGTGAGACCTCGTACTTACAGCTGAATCTGAATCGGAATCTGCGTCTCGATCTGAATGTTATACAAGCACTTGTCTGTCTGGAGCACAGCCGGCATATGGAGCGGCGTTGGTGTGTCGTTCGGGAACTTATAAATAGCAAACTTTGGTTCTGAATGTCTGATTTTGGGCTGTGATTCGCATGACGAACTATTTCTTGGCACTTTCTTCGGTACGGTACGTCCATCAACCGAAAAAGGTAGCAAATTATGGCCCAGAGCGAAAGGGGAATTCTTTTGGGCTACACTACAGCTCATTAAATTACGACTCAATATTTCTGAAAATGTTTTCCCGTTTTTATTGTTATTGTTTTGCAATGGCAAATATCATGTGCTACTCGTAGATCAACAAACCAAAAGCTAACAAAAATTTTCCGAATCTGCCAACAAATGTTCGCCAGAAATATCGTATATTTGAAGAAATTACTTTTACTTTTTGCCAGATGCACTGATATATAAATTTAGAAAGGTTTCCATCTGACTGTTCACCTAGATGGCCTAGACCTAGCGTGCATCCCCTAAAACCAGCCGGTGCTACCCATAGAAAACTCTCCCAAACACTCAGAGAAAAGATTGCTTGATATTTTTCGTGGGATCATTTCGGCCCGAAAGTCATTGTCAATGCCAAATGCGAATCATTTGGCGTGCGATAGATACAAATGTGTTTGGGCCTGTGCCTGTGGCAGTGACTGTTGATTCGTGGATACGATTTAATTGCGGCCTCATCCAATGTCAGTGACACTCGTACTCCGTATCAACGTCTGCACGGCATGACAAGGCATTCGCTCATCGGTGTTAATGTGTATTGTATTGCCCCGAAATAGAAAAAAATGGATATTTTCAGTTGATTCATTCCGATGCTATTCAGATACAAATGTACATATGTACATGCTCGGATATAGATATGACGCGCCCCCAATGACTACCTCTTTGGGGGTAGAGCTTCGGCAGAGCCCAACAATGTCGCCGCAATTGTTCTTTAGTTCATTTTTATTCCATTATTTTGCGCAGTTAGCCCGAAAAGTTTGTGTCATGTGAATGGTTGATATGTCATCATAAATTAATTGTTCAGAAAGCCCAAATTGGGGGAATATTTGCTCAAACAATATTTACATGAAAACTGAGTTGAGTACTTAAGCGGAAAGTATCTCATGGCTTGGCTAGCCTTTGCTTGTCGCTCTTATCGCGCTGACAGGCAGAGTGGCGGACAAACAAGTCCCACCCCATTTGGCCTATTCATTCATGAACTTGTATGGCTTTAATCAGACTATCTATCGATCTATCTATTTGACCGACTGAAGCCCCCTCACCTGCTGCAAGTTCAATTAGCATTCGTTGCATAATTAAAGTGACAACAGAGTCGCCCTCCAATCGCGGCTTGCTAGGGTGCTAGGGCGCCACTTTACCGCTTGGTGAGGTGCGAACTGCTAATGTGCCAGAAATGTCGGGACAATGCCCAATCCGGTAGAGTGAGAAAAGCAAACACCGCGGGCAAACAGCGCCAAGAGTGCTGTGACGTCAGTGGGATTCGCACTGCCAATGGAGCGGAGCGGCTCGGATAATCAGTGGTGACGTCATTTGTCAACGCGTTGCTGACAGCCGCCCGATTGCTAAGTGCATTTAGCATTTAGCGCCATTGAGCCGGAGATTGGACGGGCTCTGATTGAATGGAACTCAATAAATCAACTTTGAATGCATCCAAGGAAGATCGTGTTTCACAGAGATACATTCCATCACTGGAGAAAGGTCAGAGTGTATTGGCATGGGTGTGTTGCGGACAGTGGCCCCCCACACCTCCGTCGATTCACAGTCGCGACAGTAATAATTTTGATCGCAATAATAATTTTGAATCAATCACGAAAATATGCTAAGCTCGGGCTAGCAATTCCATGAGCGTGTCAGTTGCGAATAAATAAATAAATGTGCATTTAACATATTTTTCCACTACACTCGACTCGTACTCAATCGTGGCAAATAACCTTAAATGCCGAGAGATCTCGCCTAACAGTGCGTATGAGCCATATTTCAAAACGATGACGGAGCAGTCCGCGGGGTGACGACTGTCTGAGGACGGAGTGTAAACTGCTTGTGATGCAATTTACATTTTAATTGCCGCATATTGAGTATCGTTTCAGAGAACACAATCCATTTAAATGGCGCTGTGCCTAATGACAACGTCACGTTCCCCGCCACAGTGGCCACTCTATGCTAAAGGCTTAAGGCTAAAGGCAGCTTATTGATCTGGCGCTGAACTTTCTGTGGCAAGCTGATTATGTAAATTCTCCAAAAGCTATTGTTGAATTTGATCAAAATTTATCAGGTTGGGGGAGTGGGAGAAGATCTACACCAGTCGTAAAATCTTTGGGAATTATGTTAATGCTAATTAGATAACCTGAGACGCCGCGACACAACAATCGAAAGTTTGGCAAAGGCTTCACAAAGTGTACAGTTTTGTGTAGGAACTTAAGAGGTTTAACTTGAGAGAAACTGGGCTTTAACGTGCTCCACAGCTGTCCAATGACCCGCCAACCCCACAAAGATAGACGCCAGTCCCATCCCCGCTTAGAGACATGGATATGACATCACCTGGACAAGACCAGTAGCCACCATGCCACGCTCATTCACTCACTCACTCACCTTCGTGAGGTGAGTGTGTGTGTGTGTGTTTGTCTGCCTGTTTGCCAGGGGGAGGGCAAGGCAAATGCCGGAACTGGATCGGCCCGAGCGCTGATTGCGTGTTTTTGTCGAACAAAGAAGAAAAACTAACCAAATTTATGGGATTAATGGATGCAAAGATACTCTCTGCCTGCCATCGGTGTTGTGTTACAGATTGCTTGACTAACGCTTAAGAGTCGTGACTGCTCTTCCTGCTCGGTCGAATTCTGGTTAACCTTAGGAACAAGATGGGCTACACATTTACATAAGAGTATTCATAACCGATCAACATGATATGCGCAGCTATATCACATACATTTCTTGGATGGAGAGCGCATTTAAAAGTTCGCATCAAATCCCATTGGTATCCGCATCATCAGCACTCGTTCAAGTTCACGGTCAACGTATCAAAATAAACATAAACTCAAAGCACATGTGCATTGCGCAGATAGGGAAGGCGAAAGAATTTCAGCTACACGTCGAACACAAGCCGCTATCTTCCAGCTGCCTATTTACATAGCAAACAATTGAACCGAGATACAAACACCGCCAGATATACATATCCATCTCTGCCTCCTCCGAGTAGTGGCCCCCCCGTTCCCGCCCGATGATGGATTCGCACTCGTGGCTGCTTTTTGGGTGAAATGCATCGTGTTGGCTGGGATTTGGCATGCCGTGACTTGGCTCCGCTTGGAAATCTCCCCGTATCGGGGTGAAGGCATCTGCACCCACGAAATGCCATCAGCACTTTGGCAGCCTGGATCTTTGCTTCACTTTAAAGTAGCACAGCGATGGATAGTAACTTTCTAGTGCGTCCTATGAAAAATGCAAGTTTTCCTCAGATTGCAGATAAATGCCTAACCGCATTACCAAAGAGTTTTAAGGAGAGAGAAAATCTACAGAAGAAGCGAAAGGAATTTGGTTAGCTGCGTTTGGAATTAGCTGGGGATTCACTTTGACAGCGCTTTATCTACCATAAAGTTTGTTTTACTTCAACAGGAACCCACAGAGAAGGGAGGCATTCGTTTCAGTCATAAAGTGTTAAGCTAATTACTCGACTCTTGCATTTTTAACGCCACCAATTGGGGGCTTACTGTTTGCTTGTTCGGGGCGTCTGATAAACTAGCAAGTGGGAACTGGATATCTGTCAAGCAAATTCCTATCTTAGCGCCTCACCTGTTCATCAGTGACTGACTGTAATAGGCATCTTTTTGCGGGAAAACCGCAGAGCTAAGATATCGGTTTCCCGCATTCAATTACAATTACTATGCTCAACACTTGTGCTCTAGATCAGATCGGATCAGAACAGGCCGAATCTAGATCCATCCATTGATTGTTGACCATTCTCACCTGTCACCGACAATTGCGCCACCGAATGAAACTTCAATTAGCTGGAAGCAGCACTAGTTCAGCTCAGATACACACACTCACAGTCTCTGACTGTCACTGAGAGATACAAAACTGCAGTCAGGAAAAATTAGCATTAGCACAGAAATGTTAAGGCCCAAGCCGCACGCGCGATTGCTGTCGCGACAGATTTGGGAATCGGACTGAGACTGAGACTCTGAGCCGACTGAGCCGACCGATCCGACCGAGAGTGAACGGGGGACAACAGCTAGTGGAGAAACGACGGCGATGGCGACGGCGACGGCCACAGCGACAGCGACTACTACTCCGACAGCCGACCGGAGATATCCGATTGCCACGAACTTCAGACGGCTTCCACTTTCCGCTGAGCCAGCGAAATGTTTAACAGACACATTTTTGCAGCGTTTCGGGCAAACTTCCAATAAAGAACCCACCGAAAAAACAGGGCCAGCAACGAGGACAAGGCACGAGACTGTGAACCAGACTCCAACTCAATCGATTTGGATGCTAATGAGGGAGCGAGAGCACGCCGCAAAGCAAGGACACTGCCTTGGCAAAACGATCCTTAATTGCAATGGCTGGGAGAAAAATTAACTTTAATTGTCTGACTCTGTGTTTGTCTCTGTCGCGCCTCATTTCATGTCAAGCGCATTCGAATGAATTCTGTTTGCATGAATGAATAAATACTCGTAAAGAAACACACAATTACAAGTCAAAGTCAGCGAGAGAGAAGGAGCTGCTCCGAATGCGCGTGGGTGCCTCTACAGATAGATCTATGGAGATCCCCATCTGGCGGCAATGCCAATACGTGAACCTGACATTCAAAGCGAATATGTATATTTGTTCTTCTCCTCCTCCGCGGCAAGTGACAGCACTCCAATCGATGCGATCGCACGACTCGTGCTCAAGACAAATTGTATCTGTAAATGCGTCTGTGCTGATGCGTTTTTAATTGAAGTCAATTTTTCTTCGACCATTTGCATTGGCTGGCAGACAGTCTGTGACTCGGCCAGTTACTGGGACTGCATTGGGATAAATGCAATAAATAAAACGAGTAAAGTCAATTTAATTACTGATTTCAATCGAACTGCAAACAAAAGAATCCCAATAATCAAAGCGGCTACTTTGAGACACAAACTTTCCTCGGAAACAAGAAGAAACGCCAGGGAGAAGGCTAGATCTTCAAGCCTTGCTTAAATGGGCCTCAAGCTTAAGATACAAGTGTACTTTTGAAAAACGCACTTTATTATATTATATAAATCTGAATAATTAGTTATCATTGTCGCAAAGAGTGGGGCCATCGCCAATGCAGGAGGCATAGGCCATCAGGTGAGGAATGGTGCTTTGCTGCATGACACCGCTGAAGAGATGGCTCTGGGGCCCGGTGGCAAAGATGCCCACATCCTCGCCAGCATGAACGCCAATGTAACCCTTGATGTAACTGGGTGCCAAGAAGCCTGGCTGGTCGATCTTATCGGTCAGGTCGATGCGGTTGCCATGCTCGTCCAGGTACTGTTCCAAGCCCACCGCATAGTTGAGTGTGGCATACTTTACACCATTTACATCGGTGTCGTGCTGGTTGAGACCAAGGATGGGAGTACCACGACCAGGGTAGCCGGCGATGGTGAGGGGATGGGCATGGTCGGAGGTGACCACGATCAGTGTCTCGTCGGGATTGGTCATGTCGATTGCCTCGTCCACGGCGTTGGACAGCTCCAGAGTCTCGTCCAGGGCGTATACGGGCACGTTGTAGTGGTTTCCATAGTCAATGAGTCCACCCTCGACAAACAGGAAGTAGCCCTTGATGTTCTTGCTGACCACCTCGATGGCCTTGCGCGTCATTTCCGCAAGGGTGGGCTGCGTGGCTGCATCGGCCATCTTGTGGAAGTTCATAACTCCCGAGCCGAAGGTTCCAATGAGGTTGGTGATGCCTGAGGCATTCACTTTAAGTAGCTGGTCGCGATTGTAGGCCAGGACGCCGCCGGGATGGAGGGACTGCCATTTTGAGAGAAGATTCACTCCGTCCGACCGTTCGCCCTGCTTGTTAAAGGGATCCGTGATCGTTTTGGGCAGGAATTTTCCGATCCCTCCGCCCAGCATCACGTCGAAGTTCTTGCCCGGATCCTTGGTGATCAACTGCGTGGCGATATCCGTACAGGTGGCCGGATCGTTCAAGCCCTCGCCATAGGTAATGATGTCCGTGTCGGCTTCGAAAAAGCGGTTTGTGCTGTGGGCATAAGCGCCCGAGGGACTGGCGTGGGTCAGGGTGGTGGTGGTCACAATGCCGCTTCCCTTTCCGGCCGCCTGGGCCCAGGCGGCAATGGAACTAATCTGATTGGCTGGATCCTCGCTGCCGCTGCAGTTGTTAAAGTTAACGGCTGAGGTGACGCCCAGAGCCACTATATTGGTCTTGACTCCGCACAAGTAAGCGGTGGCCGTGCAGGCGGAGTCTGGAACCTGGGCGTTGGAGCAGTACGTCTACGAGAAGGAAGATTACCTCAGTAAGAACATTGCACATCACTGAGTTCCCCAGTACTCACCCTGCTTAAGCCGGAGTGGGGGAACTTCTCAAAGCTGAGGGAGTCCTCCTCGCCGGGATTACCCTTGAGTTGACCCTTGTGTATGCGAGCAGCAGCCACCGTGGACAGGGACATGCCGTCTCCCAGGAACATGATCACATTCTTGGCCTTGCGTTTGTCTACCTGCGGCAGCTCCAGACGTTTGGCAATCTCTTCGTGGGCGAGGTCGTACCAGAACTGAGCGTTCTTCTCCTCCTCCGGTCCGGTCTTGCCCTTGGCCAGGCCATTGGGATCCATGAAGCTCTCTCGGGTTTTCCCAGCGTTTGATGCACTGCCCAACAGCTGCTCCTGGTTGTGGATCTCGGACACTGCAACGGAGATTCGTCTTCAGCACTTTTCCCACTCTGACACCTCCTTTACTTACTGTCAATGGAGAGAGCCCAGGACGTGGCCATTAGGCCACTCAGCACCAGCAGGACTTTGATGAATATTTTCATTCTAGGCAGATGATGGCTATCGCTTCGACAAAGTAATTGGACTATACATGTTGTGTGCCAGCAGACCTATATATTCGGGCAGACAGCCAGGTCTCTTCCTTATCGGGTCTGCCATATCTTCATCACATAATCCAAAAGTCTGCAGATCTCAAGCAAATTCCCCTTTTATGAGACGGTCTTTTCTTAATTCTTGTAGACTTGGGTGTTTATGGTTATGGGGGAGCTTAGAAGGTCTGTTCGGATGTCTTCGCTACCAGTCCGAGTATCTGTGGACCAATCGTGTGCAGGAGATAAATGAGCTAAATTCGGGTCGAGTCGCTCGGCATTAAAATATTAATAAGGGGGCCCGTACTACAGAACCCAAGGTGAGTTACCACAGGTGGTAAAGAAATTTGCACGCATACATTACTATGACAATTATACCCATCTCAAGATAAGTCTAATCAAAGAGCTATGTATGAGAAACAACGATGTACACGTCCATCTCGAAGGATCCCTCATCTTTATAGAACGAAAAATTTGATCTTAAGCTATCCATGCAGTATGTATCTATTAACACCCAAAAGAAAAAAAAGCGAAGAATCATAGATCGGACCATTCTTATAGTCAGAATGAAAAAATTCAACTGTAGTGGCTTTGTTACTCCCAGCCACGCTCTTAATTATTCGTTCTCTCTCTCTCTCACACACGCACTCTTCCTCGTGCAGCGTGCGTGCGTTGGCGGAGGGGAGCGAGATATCAACACAAGATATAACACAAACTGACTGAGTATCGGTTATTTTTGTAGAGCTGCGGCACTTCACGCAACGTTCCCGCACGTTTTCTCAACTTTTTAGGATCCGAAAAAAACGAAGTCGAAGCCATCAGTGTTATGCCTGTGTTACTCTGCACCACTGGCTGTTATTTAATATTAATTTAGCTAATATTATTTAATGACTTATATCGGGCTGGAACACTCGACATGCTGAATCTGGGTTTTTTGCTTTCAACTATCGAAGCTTCCCATCCCCATCGTTTGAATAAAAAGTGTAATATTTGCTTCTTGAATGCTCATTTTTTTGTAAGTATTTATTTTTAGGTGTTGGATTCCTTATGCAGTCTTGTCGCAGAACTTCTGGCCATTGCCAATGCAGGATGCATATGCCATGAGATGTGGAATTGTGCTCTGTTGCATCACACCGGTAAAGAGATAGCTCTGCGGACCGGAGGCCCAGATACCGACATCCTCGCCAGAGTGAACGCCCTGATCCTTGGGAATGTAGCTGGGGGCTATAGAGTCAACGTCTCCCAAAATACCGTCTAGAGGTATACGCTGACCGTTCTCATCCAGATATTGGTTGGGACCAGCCGCATAGTTCAGCACAGAGTACTGCACTCCATTGATATCTGTGTCATGTCGGTTGATGCCCAGGATGTCGGTGCCGCGTCCTGGATAGCCGGCAATGCTCACCGCGTGTCCATGATCAGCGGTTACCACAATAAGGGTATCTTCTATGTCTGTGATGTCGCGGGCCAGCTGAATTGCCTTCTCGAACTCCAAGGCCTCGTCTAGCGCATAGCCTGCCTGGGTATAGTGATTGCCGTAGTCAATGAGTCCGCCTGTAAGGAAGAAGAATATGAGTCTCTCCTCTCGGTTACTAGAGGTATTGTCTCGATCTCTCACCTTCTATGAAGGCAAAGTAGCCATTCTCATTCTGGCTCAACTTCTTGATAGTCACTTCGGTGAGCTCGGACAAAGTGGGTTGATATGTCTCATCGGCGTCGATATGGAACTTCATCAGCTGGGACTGGAACAGGCCGATGATATTTCCTACCGCCGAGACGTTGACACTCAACAGTTGCTTGCGATTGCTCACCAGGACACCACCCTTGTGCTGACTCTGCCACTTGGAGAGGAGATTCACGCCATCCGAGCGTTCGCCGGCCTTGCCGTGGCTATCCTGGATGGTTTTGGGCAGGAACTTGCCCATGCCGCCGCCGAACATGATGTCGAAGTTCTTGCCGGGAGTCTGGGTCACCAGTTGGGTGGCCATGTCGATGCAGGAGCTGGCATCCACTCCATAGTTGGTCACGTCCGTATCGCACTCCCACATGCGGTTAGCGGTCTTGGCGTAGGCGCCCGAGGGACTGGCATGCGTCAGGGTGGTGGTGGTAACAATGCCTGTGGCCTTGCCAGCGTTCTGAGCCCACTCCGCAATGGAGGTGAGGCGGTTAGCTGGATCCTGACTCGCTGTGCAGTTGTTAAAGTTTACGGCGGCGCTGACTCCGATGTTGATTATATTGGTTTTGACGCCACATAGATAGGCAGTGGCCGTGCAGGCGGAATCGGGCACTTGGGCATTGGAGCAGTAGGTCTAAAGTGTGTTCTGTTAAAGCTGTGAACGATGTGGACAGAAGCTGGTACTCACCCGACTAAGACCCGTATGTGGGAACTTCTCGAAGCTCAGCGACGACTCCTCGCCGGTCTTGCCCTGGCGCTGACCCTTCAGGATCCTTGCCGCCGTCACTGTGGTCAAAGGCATGCCGTCTCCCAGGAACATGATCACATTCTTGGCCATTTTCGTGTCGAGTTTCGGCAGCGCAAGGCGCTTGTTGATCTCCTCGTTGGCCAGGTCGTACCAGAACTGCGGATCCATCTCCTCCGGGGGCGTGTACTTGTCTTCGGCCACGTCTGTGGAGAATCTGGCCTTGTGCGCGATCTGCCCTGAGAGTTCATACACGTTGTGGACTTCTTGGACCCCACCTTGGACTTGGACTACCCCAGACAGGGCCAGAACAGCAAGGACCATCTGTATTTGCTGGACGCGCATCTTCCAAGTGTGATTTGGATTGTGAAATGTGGGCAACTAACGTGATATCTAGCTAATGACTGGATTTTATATAGTCTTCCTGGCTCGTAAGGGAGAGATTACCTATGTACTCTACTGGGGACAATGTACGGCTAAATTTAAATTTTATTTCCATCTTTATGAGTGCAATATTATCTCTGTTGGCCAGTTCTATCTTTATGTACATCACACGTTTCTCTCATGATGTTTTCCAAGTTGGGGAAGGGCGGATTCTTGCTTGTCCCTACGGTAGAACTTGTATTCTTACAGGGGGGTGGTTTCAATTCACCCCAAAGGGTTTTACACTTCTTGTAGCCCTCTTGTGTACCGCAAAATGTGCCAAAATGTAATTGCAGATGCCCATACCACTCACTATCACTCACTCCCCAAAATGCTGATTTCATATGTGCAAACACCTCCGAGGCAGTGTTATCTTCTGAATCGCGTCTGTCACGTTTGGAGTCATAAAAGCTAATGCTGGCTGGACTGCCGCTTCGGAGAACGCATGCTCTGGATATGTAGGGAACGTGTGGTGACTTATCACTGGAATTTTTGCATTTTCATGAATAGCACAAGCAATTTGCAAAATGCGATCTAGTGGTGTTGTAGTTTAGATAAGTATATCGAGAAAGTTTTTATTTAATCACGTCTGAACTATCACCAAACTCAGCAAAGTACAGTCAGAGCAGAATAAGGTGAAAAACCTACCTATCGTATTATCAAAATTAGTAAATCAATGGCAGATATCCTCATATGCTTAGTTATAATAAAGTGAACAAATTTTGAAGTGAAAACGACATCGAAAACATTGAATCTAGTATTCTCATTGTAGTTTTCTAATTATATCCGTATGCTTAACTGCTAAGATATTTTCTGATCTTTTTACTTTTGACATTGTTTTTTTAGTATAGTGCCAAATTTTTCGTTCAAGACCCTCTAAATTACTGATCCCAGAGCAATGTTTAAGCGAAGCTGCACCCTCCTAGCCGAAATACCAAAGCAGGAGGTGCTCCAGTGGCTGGGCTCCATTGAGACCGTACTCTTTGGGACAGACGGAGTACTGTGGAACTTTGACGACCCCATCAAAGGATCTGTGGAAACCTTCAATGCCACTAGGAACAAGGGGAAGCGCTGCTTCTTAGTGACCAACGATTCCAGTATGGTAGCCAGCGATATGGCGCAGAAGGCCATGTGTCTCGGTCTCAAAGTAGGGGAACAGGAAATTCTCACCTCAGCGGCATGCATATCCAACTATCTGGTGGTCAAAAAGTTCAAAAAGAAAGTTCTAGTCGTAGGCGAGACAGGAATCCAAGAAGAGCTCCAGAAGGCTGGCATCCAATCCGTTACCATAGATCAGGAGGCAGAAGAACGTAAGATGGGGCAATTTGCCCGGAATTTAATAGTCGATTCGGATGTGGGAGCTGTGGTGGTCGGCAGAGACAAGAGCTTCAACGTGTCCAAGATCGTCGTGGCCTGCACCTATCTGCTCAACCCCAAGGTTATGTTTCTGGGGACTTGCATGGATACCATCTACCCTGTGTGCGAAAAGCGTGTGACTGTGGGTGCCGCGGCTATGGTGGCTGCCATTGAAAAAAGCAGCAACCGGAAGCCCCTCATCATGGGCAAGCCCAATCCTCAAATGGTGTATAAGCTGAGGCAGTCCGGAGTCCTCAAGCCGGAGAAGACCCTCGTCATTGGGGATCGGTAAGTGATGCAATTTGAGTGATTGGTTGATTTTAATAATTCGATCATTTTCTCTGTAAGATTAAGTTCGGATATCATATTTGCCAATAACTGCGGGTTCAAATCACTTTTAGTGGGCTCGGGAGCGGGCTCTCTCGAGGAAGCGCAGGAACTAAAAATGGAAGGCAATGAAAAAAAACTGATGATGGTTCCCGACACGTTTTTGCCCAGCTTGGGCCATTTAATGGAGTATCTGTGTGAAGATGAGAAAATTAAAGAAACTGATGAGGGTAAAGCGGAAAAGAAGCGTGTCGACAATAAAGGGAACGAAGCTAAAGCCGCATAATGCGATTCCCCAAATTTTAAATTTTCCCGGGTAAATCAAACAGCTGTTTGGTCGCAGCCAACCTTTTACAACACTTGCTGATGTAAATATCGATGTATCGATATATAGATGCCTTCAATAGAAATATATTGTTGTCAGCCACGCAGCCCTTTGTTATATTTTCTATAAAATTGTATGATGTTAAGCAGATAATCACGATTTAATTTCTCTCCGTTAATTTGAATATTAAGGTATGGATCAGCTGTTCGCGAGAAGTTCTTATTGCCTCAAAATCCAGCAGGCGATAGCAGGTATACTTAATCGATAGCTGCAGTGGTAGGGTTGCAAAACGCTTGGCTCGAATCGAAAGAAGGAAACAAAGAAACAAAAAATGTTCTCCGAAAAAGCTGTGTTTTAATCGAAAAACAAAAACAACGGTGTGGCTCCGTTTATGCCTGCGTGTGTGCGACGTGTGTTCTATTAATATAAAAATGAATTTAAACTGCAACTAAGACACCTTGAATGCAACGGTGCAGCGAGCACTGCATATGCGAGAGTGTGTCAGTGAGGGCCAGAGTGTCTGTGCGTGTGTGTGTATACATGTGGATAAACGAAAATAAAACTTCCCGTGCCGTGCCTTGTATCGCTCTTCTGTACGTTCTGGTTGCCACCCCGCAAAGCTTGGTCCGAGAATTGCATCGCAACACCAAATCTTCCACTTCCACCACCTCCCATAACGGTGGCAGCGGCGGCACCAACAACTACTAACACCACCCTTTACAACTGTTACAAAAGAAACCCCGCAACCCCCGTTTAAAACAGCCTTGTAATCTCTCGCATACAGGCAGAACGTAAGTCACACACACAGACGCAATTTCATCTAGCCCCTGGGATGGACATGGACTCGGACATGGAAATGGAATTGGAATCGGACAACGATGGCGAGTACGAAGATGACTATGATTATTACAATACAGGTGAGTCGCACGTCCTTCACTCGACGTCTAAACCCTCCTCCCATCATGACAACAATCAGCAATCGATTTAACTGAAGCTGAATCAATGTATATGTGTATAATGTATCTGTGTTCAAAAATCGGTGTGTGCCCTGCAAGTGTGTGTCTGTGTGTGTGTGTGTATGTGCTGTTGTGCGGCTAAGCGGCTATGCGGGTTGGTTATTCACCTTTTTGGGAAGGCCTAGGCCTAAGAATTTGCATTTAACCTTCTCCGTGCTGGTGGGCCAGCACTTGACATTCGCCTTCGCCAGGGTCCGCACCCAGGCCCCATAGCCACCACTGCACAACCACTATCCTAATGTTCGTTTCGTTACGTTCCGTTTGGCTCTGCGGCCATGAAGTCGAAATTATGAAATTGAACTTGAAACGAATACTCGTACACACTGGCGAACGTACAAACGGTCGTACGTAAGTAGTTGGATTGCCCTTGCCCCCCTGTGAGGTTTGTTGTTGGCTTCATTATTGCCCAGTCTTCCTCTTGCGCTCTTCTTGTAGGGGCCAGGTTTAGACTCTGTCTCTTTCTCTCTCTCTGCCTAAGTCTGTCTCACACACTCGCAGCAAGCACTCGAACTCTCAGGTGCGTGCTCAAGTACATTGTTGCATTCTGCTTTGTGCCTCCTCTTCCGGCGACTCCGGTCTCTTCTCTACCTTTTGACCTGTCTCCTGCGGCAGTGGCTTGCAACGTGGTTCCGATCTGGCAAAATTTGATAAGCCTCACCGGCATTCGTAGTTGTTCAAGTTTTATTTTAAAGTAACTAAGATCATACTCCAAATGAAGACACCCGGCTTAACCACGAATACCTATGTTTCGTTGTTAAGAATTGGTGCAATTGGTCAAATTGAAAGTTGCATCGTCCCACCGTAAATGTAGGGTATTCTCAGAGCAATGTCATCTGTTATTCCAATCACATCCCTGTACATTTTTGTTCATTTAAGGGTTGATTTAACTAGCTATCCCAGGGGGAAAACACAAAACTGATTTACTAACCAATCTCCCTCCGTCTCCTTTGCAGGCGAAGACTGTGATGTGGAACGCTTGGACCCGAAGCGAGCCGATCCCGAGTATTTTGAGTACGAGTGCCTGACCGTGGAGGATATTGAGAAGCTGCTCAACGAGCGGGTGGAGAAGCTGAACACGATACTGCAGATAACGCCCTCGCTGGCCAAGGTGCTGCTGCTGGAGCACCAGTGGGACAATCTGGTGGTGGTGGAGAAGTACCGACAAGATGCGAACGCCCTGCTGGTGACGGCGCGCATCAAGCCGCCCACTGTGGTGACTGATGCCGCCTCAACCAGTGCGGCGGCGGCTGAGGCCAGTGCCCAGCTTGTGAAGCTGGGCAGCAGCGGGTACAAGACGTCCTCGTCGGTGGTCAGTATTGCCAACTCGAATGTCCCCCAATACCGGAGTCAGATGTGTCCCGTATGCGCCAGCTCGCAGTTGGGTGACAAGTTCTACAGCCTGGCATGTGGCCACTCTTTCTGTAAGGACTGCTGGACCATTTTTTTCGAGACGCAGATATTCCAGGGCATTTCCACGCAAATTGGCTGCATGGCCCAGAAGTGTAATGTGCGGGTGCCAGAGGACCTGGTCCTGACCCTGGTTAATCGTCCCGTCATGAGGGACAAGTATCAGCAGTTCGCGTTCAAGGACTATGTCAAATCTCATCCAGAGTTTAGGTTTTGCCCGGGACCCAACTGCCAGATCATTGTGCAATCATCGGAGATCTCCGCCAAACGTGCCATCTGCAAGGAGTGCCACACGGGCTTCTGCTTCAAGTGTGGGATGGACTATCATGCGCCAACAGACTGCCAGGTCATCAAGAAGTGGCTGACCAAGTGCGCTGACGACAGCGAGACGGCCAACTACATTAGTGCCCACACCAAAGACTGCCCCAAGTGTCACATCTGCATCGAGAAGAACGGCGGCTGCAATCACATGCAGTGCTTCAACTGCAAGCACGACTTCTGCTGGATGTGCCTGGGGGATTGGAAGTCGCACGGATCCGAGTACTACGAGTGTTCGCGCTATAAGGACAACCCCAACATTGCCAACGAATCGGTGCACGTGCAGGCCCGGGAGGCCCTCAAGAAGTACCTCCACTATTACGAGCGCTGGGAGAACCACTCCAAGTCGATGAAGCTCGAGCAGCAGACGATCGACCGGCTGCGCCAGCGCATCAACTCCAAGGTGATGAACGGCAGCGGCACCTGGATCGACTGGCAGTATCTGTTCAATGCAGCGGCACTGCTGGCCAAGTGCCGATACACACTACAGTACACATACCCGTATGCATACTATATGGAGGGCAGCTCCCGGAAGAATCTCTTCGAATACCAGCAGGTGAGTGTTAGCAAGCCATTCCCAGAAGCTTAAAATTCTACTACTGATTTGATTTGTGTTTCAGGCGCAACTGGAGGCTGAAATCGAGAACCTATCCTGGAAAATAGAGCGGGCCGAAACAACGGACCTGGGTGATCTCGAGAACCAAATGGATATTGCTGAGAAGCGTCGCACTACCCTACTCAAAGACTTCTTTCCCGTGGATGCAAAAACGGCATAGGCGGAACCAAACGCTTCCAGAACCACCAGAAGCTTGTCCAGTTTAGCACAACCCGAACTACATTTGATCCACTTGGCAAGCCACACGACAGTATAAGAGACGCTTATTTAATTATAATTATACACAAATACATTATATACATATATCCATATATTCATATAGCGGTAGCAAAACGATGTGTAGCTAATTTTTAAACTAATTGAATATTCACGTGCATATAGACTAAAGGACTTAGCATAGAACATAGTCGACTACTTGAAGTATAAATATTATAGTTGTGACATTCGAAATCACTCAAAACGATCGATCGGTGTAACTGCAATACGACGCCTTGAGCGCTAAGATTATGATAACGATATCGATAGTAGCCATAGCTATTTCAGTAAATATAACTAAAACAATAGAAAGAAAAAAGAAACGAAAAACAAAACCAGGCTCATTTTTGTGGCCATGTGTTCCAACAGTTTTCCAAAAACTATCCCAAGCGACCCTATAATATGCATAAACAATTCTAAATATGTAGCATAACAAGTCAAGCAATTCTCACTCAGACACGACACGCATAGAGAAAAGACCTCAACTCAATCGGTTAGATTTCTAAGTTTTAAATATCGTATTAACAAATTGGCCGAACGGCATCAACAATATCAAAGTATTTGTAATTCGTAACTAGCCACAGCACATCCATCGAATCGAATGCAAAATGTCTTCAAACAAAAAAAGATGTATGTAAAACGAAAGTTTGGTACTCGAACAAATGAGGTACTTTCACGTTCGTTTCTTTTATATTCTCTGCTCGATTAACGTATTAAGCTGAATTATAAATTATAGTCTAGGATAACGCTATGTATTTATGCTTGTGCGACTGAATTTGAATTAAATTTACACTAGATATATCATATATCACTTCATATAAATCGATTTAGTACAAGTGCTATACGGTTCTGCTTGCAGCAAGAGCTTTGCACTAAAAGCTGACAGACAGCTTTTAATAGCGAAACTTTTGTCCGAAAAAGCTTTGTCTCAAAAGACATCTCAGCTTTTATTTTCATTCTCATTCATGCTTCAATTATTTTGATTTGACTTTCACTCAAGAGTTTGGTTATTTCGCTCAAGTTTATTTCAGTTAAACGAATTCATTAGCTTCATTCCATTCAATTTATTTTGTGCCACATGTAATATTCCGTACTAGCCCCCAAATTTAAGTTAATGTTAACAAAATCTTAGTTTTTCAATTTATTCTGATATATTACTGCAGTGTGCTTCGAACTACTTTTTACCTTTCTTTTTCCCTTTTCCTTTCTTACCCTTTGGCTTCTTCACTATGGACGGTAAGGTTGGTGGTACGATCTCTGGAGGAGGGGGTGGCGGGGGCAGGGCAAACATACGGCACTCGGACCTATCTTTTAACACCCGCTTGGTGATGCGCTTAGGCCCGGTTATCATCCCAACAGGCACGTTGTTCATGTTCTCGACCTTTTGATGGGGATACACCTCTACGTCGCAGCAGTTGGACAGCAGCAGCAGGTTTTTGCTGGCCGTTATGGGATGCCTGTAGAGGAGATCCCTGCCGCAGCTGAGGCACTTGTTTTTCAGGCGGCGCAGGCGGAACAGCATTGGGAAGCAGCGCCCGACCACAGTGTTGTCGTCCAGCATGATGCTGTGCTTGTAGGTTGGCTTGGGAAGAGGTCGTTTGGTGTACTGCGGAGTACGAGGCACTGCGTCATGCGATAAAGGGAAACCGAACACACCGATGGGTACTGTACCTCGTTCAGGTGCATAATGGTCTGGAGCGGTCTGCACTCGGCGGAGCACAGGTTGGGTCGTATGTTCCGCTCCTGGGCTGCACATAAGGTACAGTAGGCTTCATCCTTGTCCTTGTTCCTGCTGCAGCTCTGGCTGCACTCGGCTCGGATGTCGATCTCCTTGCGCGGTGGGCCGTCGGGCTTGAGGGTCACCTGTATCACCTCCAACTGCGGATCGACCAAGTCTTCGGGGGGCAGCTCCAGCTTGTAGTCGACACAGGGTCCGTTCGGAGGTTCGAAGCAGTTCCTCGGGCATGTCCTCTCTGAGGCAGTCTTCTCGTACAAGCGCTGGCAGCTTTTCCCTGCCCCGGCCATGGTGGTGATCGGAAAAACAAGTCTAAAGGATAAGTCGACTGTCCCAAGGGGAGCTGTTAATTTAGAACTGCTTTCCAGGTGCCAGGAGAAGCAAAGCGTCTACATTTTTGATTTCAATATACACGTACTATTCTTATTTTACTGTAGGAAGATTTTATTTGCTATCTTGGGACTTTAGTTTGGTTAGTGTGTACTCCTCAAGCTCCAAATCTTTATCCGCTGATTTCTTCTCAGTCCTTTCGTTCTCGTCGAATATCTTGAGATTCTTGGCATGATACCAAACTGAGATGTTGAGAAAGCCCGCCACAAATATGAACGAAGCGGCCGTGAGATTGAGAGCATAACTAAGGGGGAACACACATGAGACACAATTCTAATATGCTGTTTGTATATCTACCGCAAGGACTTTGTGTCGTAGAGCCAACAGTTTCCCTTATTGGAGCAAGTCTTGCCCCACACCAGGCAATAATTGTCGATGAGCCAGCCAAAGAAAATGGGGCTTGGAATGAATCCCAGCAAGGAAGCCGCCATGGAGCCCAGTCCCAAGGCGAACGTCTTGTCCTCCGGCGGGATGCAGCGCAGGGCAATTAGTAGATTTGTTGACTTACTGGAGGCCCCCACAAGTTTAAGGAAGCACATCACGGATAGGAAGATGAGGAACTGATTGAAGCAGTTCACCGGACAGACCCCGTCCAGCGCGAATTGTGTCTGCAATTAACCGAAAAACTCGCATAAATTCAGCCATTATTCCAAAAAAATATTGAATACCTCAGGATCAGAAATCAGGTTCAAAGATGTCATGCACTTGCAGCCCGTATAAATGGTCCGGCCTAGGTCATCCTTGGCCTTCTCCGAGCATCCTGCGTGGCAGGCAGATATGTAGGTGACGTTCTGCGGTGTGCAGACGGGAGCGTAGTGCACGTAGTCGCAGTGGCAGGAGGCACTGCAGCTGTTGCCGGCGGAGAGAGTGGCCAGGGAGTTCAGACTGTCGCTGCCCTCACAGCCGATGGCCACGTAGCAAAGGATACCAGCCACAGTCATGAAGTCCACAATGGCATTCCAGGCGGCCATGGCCCGAGCGCTCGGCTTGTACTTGGAGATCACATAGCCTGAGAGAAGGACTCCAACCGCGGAGAACCCGAGGGCAACGGTTCCCGTGGCCATTGTGGCCATCGCCGCCGACTGTCTGTACTGGGTCTCGATGTACTTGGGAGTAAATATCCAGTAGGCCATGTACCCGAAGAAGTACAGGATTGAGGCAAGGGTGTTGTTCACATATACCTTGTTGGCTCCAAGTCTCTTAATCGACTTTAGCATGTCGCCAAAGGAAAGTTCTTTGATATCCGTTTCAGCTTTGCTGTCGGGCTGTCTGTTATCCATCCGACGCTTTCTGGCGCTGGGCAGCTCCTTGGGGAACATGAACAATACCAAGGCAGCAATCAAGGACATCACAGATAGGACGAGCCATCCCAGCCACCAGGCTCCCAGCCAGCGGGGATCCTCCTTAGCAATCAGCGGCTCCATTGTCGGTTCTATGTACATCCTCAGGCAGATGGCAGCCAGGGAGTAGCCAATGGCGGGACCCAGCATGCGCAGGAAGGTTGACAGACCTGGCGGCGAGATAAGCCAAAGTCTCATTAGTGTACCTCACCTCAAATCTTGAAAATCACTCTAGGAAACTCACTCAGCATGGCTGGAGTCTTCGACTTGGTGCCGTTGTCATCCAAGTAGGCTATGCCCAGCGTGTAGAAGAGGCCCTGGCCCACTCCCGATATGAGCTGTGCCCCAAACAGAAAGACCTGCGGCACCCACAGGCCCACATCCTGAATACAGCCTGACGCACTTGTCTGGCAAAGTTTCTTGTTCTCTTGCGGGTCGGACACACTTTCGTTGGCTTGACTCTGACCGCCATACTCCCGAGTTAGCTTTAGGGCATCCTCGCCGGCTCCATAAATGAAGTGCAGCGAACCCGTTAGCAGGCAGAAGGCCACAATTGTTAGCAACCCTATCCAGAAGATATTCAGAGATAACCGAGAGAAGGAGCTATGTAAAGGTGCCCAAAGTTAAGGCTTACCTATTCCCATCCAGCGGGGTCGATGGCCATTGCCGGCATAGTAGCCCAAGACGGCGGCGGTTAACATGGTGCTGATATCGTTGCCCACTGAGATAATACCGGAGATCTTTGTGGGTATTTTATAGCGCTTCTCCAAGGTCGTTATGGTTCCATTGAAATAGGCAAAGGTCATTGTCATCACACAGCCAGCCAAGCCGTACAGAATCACATACATTTTCTCCGTGGCAAATCTGCGTTACGTTACGCCAAAAAATCCATAAAGCCTTAAAATATGTAGAGAGATGCTCGTATATTCGTGGGATTACCTCTGCATAAAGCGGCCTTTGAAGAGCCAGAAACCACAGGCGGTATCTTGAACGACGTCTTCTATTTTATCCGCATCCCCAGGTAGGTTCCTCCGTTTCTCTGAAGAGGTTTCCGTTTCCCCCGTCGATAGAAAGGGTAAGCTCTCAGGGGTTTCCTCTTTATGATCATCTCCCATGCTCTAAACTGGACCCTCCTAGCTGCTCGGAAGAACTGACTCTGCTTCGAAGAGTTTAGATGTCTACAACTTATCTGATCTGCCAGCCATATAATTCGCTGCATCTCGTTTTGCTTATAGATCCTATCTTTCAGCAAGATTAGTACAGCAGTAGACGAGGTAGCACTTTTGTAGTAACTGTCAAAGTGACTGTATCTGGCGAGGATGATAAATCATACGAAGATCTAATTGATGGAGGAGCTTTCTTATCGCAGACGCCAAGGCTGATTTCGGAATTGTGTGAAATGCTGGCGTGATCGTGCTGGTTACAATCATAAACATTCGGTGCGATAAACAGAAGACGATAAACGAGTAGCTTTACCCCCCGTAAAAAAACCTCTTGACGAAAGCTTTTGTTTTTTTTCTCATATATTTTTTTTTTTTTAATTTTTGTATAATGTATTTATTTAATTTGTATCACTTTTAATAGGTTTTTCTTTCAGCTCAGTTAGTTCTTCCTTTCGTGGATTATCTTTTAACTCCTCTTCATCGAAAATTTTGATATCTTTGGCATAATACCAAACGGCAATGTGCCAGAAGCTACCCATCAAAATGAGCACGGCGGACACGAGATTCATTGTGTACCTGGAGCAAAAATGAAATCAATGCAATATCTCAACCAATGTCCTCTCAAAACAGCATCAACCCACCTCAAAGAACTGGTATCGTACAGCCAGCAGTTTCCCTTTGTGCTGCAGGTCTTACCCCACACCAGACAGTAGCTGTCCAAGAGCCAGCCAAACACTATGGGACTTGGAATGAAGCTCATCACGGAGAAGAGCATGCTGCCAATGCCCAGAGCAATGGTCTTGTCCTCTTCTGGAACACAGCGCAGGACCAGCAGTAGATCAGTCGATCGTCCAGTGGCTCCCACGAACTTTAAAATACACATGACGGCCAGGTAGATAAGGAACTGGTCGTAGCAGTCAACGGGACAGACTCCATCAGAAGCGAATTGGTTCTGGAATATAGAGAAATATACCCCATATATCGACAAAAATGAGACAGAAACACTAACCTCATCAGGGAAGGTCTGGTTAGGGGCTAAGGAGGAGGGAATGCACTTGCAGCCAGAGTACGAGGCTCGTCCTAGGTCATCCGTCAACTTCTCCGAGCATCCTGCGTGGCAGGGGGATATATATGTTTCGTTTGCTGGACTGCAGACGGGAGCGAAGTGCACGTAGTCGCAGTGACAGGAGGCACTGCAGCTGTCGCCTGCGGACAATGTGGCCATGGAGTTCATCCTATCGCTGGGTTCACAGCCAATGACTATGTAGCAGATGATACCGGCCACCGTCAGGTAGTCAACGACACAGTTCCAGGCGGCCATGGCCCGGGCACTGGGTTTAAACTTTGACACCACATAGCCCGAGAGGAGGATTCCTGCAGCTGAGAAGCCTAATGCAACGGTTCCGGTGGCCATGTTGGCCATGGCAGCGCTCTGTCTGAACTGGATCTCGATGTACTTGGGGGTGAATATCCAGTAGGGCATGTACCCGAAAAAGTACAGGTTTGAGCCGATTGTTTTGTAGATGTACACCTTGTTGACCGCCAGTCGTTTTAACGTTTGTACCATGTCTTTAAAAGACCGCTCTCCCAGTTGAGATTCCACCCCGGTGCCGGCCTTTATACGCCTGGCTCTGGCACTGGGCATCTCCTTGGGAAACATGCCAACAAAGAACGCTGAGATCAAGAGGATTACGGTCAGTAGAATCCATCCCAACCACCATGCCCCTAGCCAGCGAGGATCCTTATTGGTAATCAGCGGCTCCTTGAAAGGATCAATGTATAGGCGAAGACACACCGAGGCTAAAGAGTATCCGATGGCCGGTCCTAGCATTCGCAGGAAAGCCGACCAACCTGTCAAGGGCGGCAGATTTATAATTGCGAATTGGTTTCCATTGGTTCACCTTCAGCACTTACTTATCATGGCTGGGGTCTTCGACTTCTTAGAGTTGTCATCCATGTAGGACAGGCCCAAAGTATAGAACAAGGTGCATCCAATGCCACAGACAAACTGCGCCAAAAAGAACAGCATAATAGGCATGAAGTCGCTGGGTTCCTGGTCCTCCTCACAACTGGGCTTCTCCTTCTGGCAAAGGGCTTCATCTCGCTTAGTGCCATTAAGAGTATGATCGATGGATTCACCATATTCTCGTGTCAGCTTCAGGGCATCCTCGCCTGGTCCATAGATAAGCTGCGGGGAGAGCATGAGAAGACAGAAAATCGCCAAAATAATGAGACCTGAATCCCATTCCGAAATCTTTGGTTAATAAAACTCTTTCCATCAAAGGATAAGGAATCATTTACCAAAACCAATCCAACGCGGTCGATGTCCTCGGCCGGCGTAGTAGGCCAGGAAGGCCGAGCAAAAAACTGTGCTTATATCATTTCCCACCGAAATGATACCGGTTATCTTAGTGGGTATTTTGTAACGCTTTTCCAGAGTGGTGAGTGTTCCATTAAAGTACGAGAAGGCTATTGCTAGAAAGCAGCCAGCAATCCCATAGATAACCATATATAGATTCTCACTAGCAAATCTGGTTCAGAGAATTAGTCGTAAGTGGGCCAAAACATTAGACATTTTAAGAGTGGAGGAGCACGAATACCTTTGCAGGGTGGGACCTTTGAACCTCCAGAAACCACACGTAGTATCCGAGTTTTCTTCCTGCTTCTCAGGCCCCCTTCTGTTTTTTAGGAACTCTGAGGTTTCTGTCTCCTCGCTGGCCATTTCGATCGCTCCCGTCGAACTAATCTTTTATACTGAACCACAACTCAGGCGCAGAGTGCCTGTGCGATTAAAAAGCTTCCAGATAGCAAAATTATAGTAGACAGCTTAAGTGGTAATATCATTTTTGTTGGTCAGAATTTTACAATATACAATACGCTTGTCAACAACAAGTTTTTCCTCTCCCCAAACAGACTATAACAGACTATCAGTTGGCAGCTCTCATTCTAGCTAAAGACTGTAAAATTACTTAGATGTAACAAGGTGCAGGCAAAAACGGTTCTGTGGCGGGTAGCAATATAGAACGCCAAGATTGATATTGTTTGACTTCTGTCATACTCTTTTCAATTTTTACCGTATCACGACAAGAGTTTATATTCTTTGTTCTAGCCCGGTCGCGCTCTCTTTATTTTTGTTGTTGCCTTTGCCAAAACTTACGGCGCTAACCTTATCGTACGGCTTATCGTACACCTGTTTGGATTCGAAAGCATCGGACCTTCCTCAAGTTAACATAGCTGCGTCTGCTGGAACAGTCGCTGCTGCAAATATTGAGGCTACTCCAAATGTTGATAATTTAATCATTTATTCAATAGCAGGGCATCCGACAATAAGTAGTAAATGGAATTCGTGAATGTTCCACTAGGATGTTACATCCGACAATAACTAGTAAATGGAAACTTTTCCTTAAATTGGAGCTGCTTAATATTGTTCTTTCGCTTGCATATCAACATGTACATACACATGTGGGATTCTTATGGCAATTCTTTGACTTCGTGTATACCGTTAGGGGAAATTGCAACATTTGGAAACCAACTTTATTTCGTATATCACATGATATCACAGGACTCCTATAGTCTTTGAGTGCCGGGTGTAATAAATAAGCGTTAGAGGATATTAATTCCTACTTACATAGTTTTAGTTATTCTCATGCTCACCATTAATTGAGTTGAATTGTAAAGAAATCATCGATCACCAGTTAAAATACGCTTTATTAATATTATACAGGGCTCTTTGGAGAAATCACACATTGATATAGACACCAAAAATATTCACTCATACAGCTTTTTCTTAAGAGTAATGTAAACTTAAACCTAGATCTCTGTATTCTTCTCGTTGTTGGCCTCCTCCTCGTGCTGGACAATCTGCATTTCGACCTCCTTGACCTCCTCGTCAAAGATTTTCAGGTCCTTGGCATAATACCAGACTCCCAGATCAAACACAGAACCGATGCCAATGAACACAGCAGCGGTAAAGTTCAGTGTGTACCTGTAAAGACCATAGAATATTAGCCATTTCAAGGTATTCCATTGCTTGAATGGAGGCTGAGTATCCTCACCTCATGGACAGCGGATCGTAAAGCCAGCAGTTGCCTTTGTTTGTGCAGGTCTTGCCCCAAACCAAGCACACGCGATCGAAGACCCAGCCAAAAAAGATGGGGCTGGGAATGAAGGCCAGCATGGAGCACATGGTCATACCGAAGCCCATGGCAGCCGTCTTATCCTTCTCGGGCACACAGCGCACGGATACCAGGAAATTGGATGCTCTGCCACTGGCTCCAATGAATTTCAGGCAACACATCACCGCCAGGAACGACACGAATTGCGTCCAGCAGTTGACGGGACAGGATCCGGGCATAGCTTGTCCGCTTGCCACACTCTGAATGGGACAGAACATTATTTAAACGCGCTTTTGAGACATGCATAAAAAGGTACCTACCTCCAAATGGGAGAGACTCGAGGTGTCCAGTGTGGCATTCTCAAGGCTGAGGTCGAGGCTTGTAATCCGTTTGAACTGAGCGGTGGAGTTGCCCCATTCATCACCAGGAATGCAGGAGCAATCGTAAAATATCTGTAAGGGTTGAACAGGTTTAATTTAGCCCGGTGCAAGAGTGCATCCTCCACTTACCTTTCTGCCATCAGAGTTGATGTGTTGACCCTTGCAGCCCGCGTGACAGGCGGAGATGTAGGTCATGTTATTCTCCCCGCAAACGGGCGAGTACCGAACGTAGTCGCAGGAACAGGCCGAGTTGCAGGTGGATGCGTTGCCGCTAAGCGCACTGTCGTGGATGTTGACAATCACTGAGCTCTCATTGCCGGGACATCCGATGAAGGCGTAGGCCAGGATGCCTGCCATCGTGAGAAAGCCACATATCACATTCCAGGCAGCCATATAGCGGGCCCTGGGCTTATAGCGGGAGATGATAAAACCAGAGAGCAGAACCCCAACGGCTGAGAATGCCAGGGCCACGGTGCCAGTGACCATTGAGGATGTGGCCGCCGACTGCCTGTACTGAACCTCGATGTACTTCGGGGTGAAAATCCAGTACGGGGTGTAACCGACCAAGTAGAAGATGGTCGACAGTGTGTTGCACATGTACGTCTTGTTGGTGGTCAGGCGCCTGAAGGTCTTCAGCATGTCCTTGAACGAGGCTTTCGGCTCGACGGCGGACATCTGGTCTAATTCGGCGGTCAGCCTCTCCTTCTCCGAGGAATCCTTATTCTTCAGCGACAGTCTCTCCTTCTCGCGCCTCCGATTCTCCTCAACCTTGCGACGGGCCAACGCTCGCGGCAGCTCCTTGGGAAACATCGACAGAAAAACTCCAGAGAAGGCAAGCAAGCCGCCCATGACCAGCCAGCCCAGCCACCAGGCTCCCAGCCAGCGAGGATCCTTGTTGTTGATCACCGGATGCAACTGGGGGGCGATGTACAGCCGCAGACAGAAGGAGGCCAGGGCATAGCCGATAGCGGGACCCAGCATGCGAAGGAAATACGAGAGACCTTGGGAAGAATTGAAAAATATTAATGATAGCCGAGAATTCATAACTGGAAAGGAGAAATATCCACAAATCAACATCTCTTTTAGAAAAAATCTGATCGATCTACTTAGGATTGAGATTCTCTAGTTGAGAAAGTCTTCTTTCAGAAAGTCGTCCCAGTTGATCCCGAAAATTTAAGAAACTGATTTTTAATCAGCAGTCCAATGGTCATCCAGAACTACCAAGTAATTCGCACCACACCCCCGCGAAGTATTTTCCCCACTTATCTGAGAGCACACAATATATTATGGCAGGTGAGATACTGAGATACTGAGCTGATTAACCACTTGGCATGCCTGAGGGTTTTTATGGACTGGTGTCGACTCGGTTTAAACCGGTTTTTTGCTGTACTTACTCAGCAGCGCCGGAGTTTTGGACTTCTTCGTGTTGTCGTCCATGTAGGAGACACCGAGGGTATAGTACAGGGAACCGCCGATACCGGATATGAACTGGGCCACGAAGAGCAGCAGTTGGGGGGCAAAGTTTCCCTCGCCACCCTCGCACTCGGGGCCGCCGCCATTCAGGCGACAGAGCGTCTTCGAGCGCTGCTCCTCGATGGCCTCCATAGTTGCGTTCTCATCGGGCATGCCCCCGAACTCCGATGTAAGGGCCAGGGCGTCCTCGCCGGGGCCGTACAGGAAGTGTGGTGTGGTGGTCAGCACGCAGAACAGGACAATGGTGAGGAGACCTGGGGGAGTAGCCGATAAGCTGTAATGGAATCGATAGAAATCCATCGGAATGCTGCTCTTACCGAATCCTATCCAGCGAGGCCGATGTCCCTTGCCCGCATAGTATGCCAAGACGGCGGATACCAGGGTCTGGCTGATGTCATTGCCCACCGAAATGATGCCGGTGTTCTTTGAGGGGATCTTGAAGCGCTTTTCGATGGTGGTGATCGTGCCATTGAAGTAGGCGTACGTCATTGAGAAGACGCACCCTACGATGCCGTAGAGGAGCACATACGCTGTCTGATTGGCAAATCTGATAGAAAAACAGTATGAGCAGGGAATACCCCAAAGGAGTGTAAATAGATCCACCCACCGCTGATAGAACTGTCCCTTGAATATCCAGAAACCGCAGGTCACACTCTTCTCCAGCGGCGTCTCGTTCAGCAGTCGGTTGATCTCCTCGGTCATGAGGCGGTCCTGCTCCGATTTCTGTTTCTTCTTCTTGGTTTTGGACGGTTTAGGAGTCGTCCTGGCCTCTTCGTCCTCGCCAACAGGCACTTTGGCCTTGCTGTGATTCGTGCCGTTGTCCAGGAGCCTGGCCTCCACATCAGCCTCATCGTTCGCCCGGTCGCGTGGCGAATCTGTCGAGTTGCTCTCCAGCTCGTGCTCCTCCTCCTCCGGCTCGGCACTGTGGGGATTCTCGCCCTGCACCATCGTAATTAATTGGCTTTCGCTCGGCTGAGTCTTCACTGAGTCTCGATCTCGATTCCGATCTTGCTTGGCACATGGGCCGCTTCCGGTACTGCTTCTGGATACTGACACTCACACACTCATGCACACGTGCCGGCGCTGTATTTCAGTAATTGACCACAGTTTTTCTTAATTTTCGCCAGATCTTTCACTGGCAATTACATACGTAGTGGGTATGAGAACCGGGCGAGAACAACCTAATGATTGGAGGTCCGCGAACGAAGTGACATGATCTGCTGGGACAGCGCTGATCTTAACTGGATCTTCAGGCGGCTGGATCCGTGCGAATCCCACTCTCTGCTCAAAAAGCTGACGTCGTTTATCTCTTCTCCCGTAGCTGTCTATCACCAGATCTCGGAAGATGCCGCCGCTATGCCGCGTATAATATTGTCGAATAAAATATTATCTCAAACCGAGCTATCACTGCTCCATAGCTCTAATCTTGGATAATTTTCGAGACATGAGCGCATCCACCGTCCTCCCCTTTCATTGCTGCTGCTCTGCTGGTGCTGCTGCTGCGGCTGCTGCGCCTGCTTCTGTTGATGCCTGAAAAATTTACAATTTGTTTGCGAGTTTCGTATTAAAAGTATAAAATAGATTGCCAAAGTGTGTGATAAGATCCGGATGAGACGGCGGGATTTTCAGACACAGCGGGCGGTCGGCTGTGTACCCACTCCGTAGGAGAGCGCATTGATGAACACGTCAATCCTCTCCGACACGCCTCTGGGTGAAAAGCCCAACCCCTGGAAGAGAGCTGGACAAACATTTGAGGTCGGAGATACTATTTTCGTATAATCATTGTTTTAGTTTCGGCTTAAAACTGGCTATGCTATCAATGGTAATGGCTTGTTATCACTCTGGCAATGACAAATTAGTTAGTTTATATACATATGTATATACGAGTTGTTCATCCAGTTCGCAGAAGTAAAGCCCGCCTTATTTTGTTCATTATTTTCATTCTATTCTCGTCTTGGATTTTCTTCATGCCATTCGGTGGAATGAGAATGCGTAGCGGAGACTTAGAGAGAATGGGTCGCAGCCCCCGAGTCAATCTCAACATGAGTTCTATTATTTAATATGTGGCGACTCAGAGCGATAGTGTGTGTGTGTGTGTGTGTGTGTGGGTGTGTGTATGTGGTGTGTGTGGCTTATGTGCCGCCACAATTCACTTAGCATATTTAAATTTATGCGCAGCTTATCACTTGAACTTTATCTTGATTGTGCCGTTCTTGATAAATATTTAAATGGGTATCTTGTTCGCTTCTTTACACGGGCTTTAGCTACGGGTTTTCCGCCATTTCCTCGAAATATTTTCGGCAATGCTTGGGATTAATTTTCACTTGAATCACTTACTATAGTAATATATAGGTATTTATATACTTTTGATTGGTTTTATTTTACTCGTGGTTTCGGATCACACGTACGACTGTTCCAGAGACGAACCCAACGCAAACAAGATCGTAAACGAACTAAACTAATCTAAATGTGGCACGTTGTGAGTGCTCGGCCAGTTACTCACTCATCTCAGGAAGATGATCACTCTCATTCTCATTGCCATCCCCATCCGCATCCCCTGCCTATTCCTATTCCCATACCCATGCTCATTCTCATCTGTATTTCCCTCTAGACTCTCGTCTTGGCTTCGAGCGGCTTCTGGGAGCCGAACCTTCACTCAGAAAACTCGGCTCTGGCTCGGGCTTCTGATTTTCTCTCTTTGTGTTTGTGTCTGTGTCACTGACACCAATTCCCAGTCCGAGTAGCTAAGGTAGTTAGTATATATCAATGAGCTAATGAGATGCTCTATTAAATTGGGTACTCACGAAGCGCCAGATGAATGAACGTGAATCTCTAGAAGAGCAGGTTCTAGAGTAGTCACAGAGGACTCTTTGATTCATTCGGCTTAAAGACAGAATTTTTCAGAGAAAAGTTTTTGTGGTGTTCCATTGAAACCCCCTAATCAATGAGGAAGCTTTCACTGAACAGTTTCCAATTTGTGGCTAGAATATGTCGAATGGGTATTATAGATTCACTCCCAAGGGTGCACTGCCTCCCTTTGGGGCCTGCGGTTATCAATCAGCCCCCTCTGTCTGTCGTATCGGGTTTCGTAAAAAGCTTTGCTCTCTGTCCCAGATCGTAAACGATAAGCTCTCCAGCACCACATATGTATGTATTATGATTGCGCCAAAGCTGTCTCTTCTCCATCAAATTGAATTCAAATTGCAATTACAAGCGACCACATATGTACTGCCAGCAGGGAGCAGGGAGTACGTGTACAAATACAAGCACTAGTATTCACAGTCGAGCCATTGAGCTTACAAATAATCCCGGGACATCTCCGCGGAATATGCATATGGACGAGTTCTCGTGTGACATCATATGTTCTGGCAGGGCAATAAAAATCAAAGGCCTCATTTCATGATATCAATTGAGCGGCAATAAAATGGCAGCCCAAACATGTTTATTATTATTATTTTTTATTATTATTTTCCATTTTCCCAACACCAGCTGCAAAAAGGAATACCAGGAGCAAATGTGACCGCGGCACTTGGGGGGATTTCCATATACCATACAGCATGCAGCATGATACACCACAAGGGCTCAGCATAAATAACAGCAAATAAGAGCCGGAGACCCAGAGACACAATGTGGCATCTTTATCTTTGGTATTCTTGTTGTTGTTTTGGCCGTGGCCGTGGCCTGCGCCTGCACACCCTCGCCCGTAAGTATGCTGCGGGGAAAAGCGCTTGGAAAATCGCACACTCTGGGCTGCTCCTTCTTTATGTCGGTGGCACGCGTTCGTTATTTCGGTTTGCGATTTTATTTCCGGGCAAAACGTATGCAAATGATGCGCGTTCGTTCTTCTCCATTTCCTTCCCCTTATCGCTGTGGTACACCAGTCCACAAGTGGAAAATGAGGAAGCCGCAAGCGTTGACAATAAATAATAACTTCGGTCTTGTTCTTGTTCTTTTGCAAATCAAGTGAGTCGCCATGAATTATAGACGATTGCAAAACTTGCTTATCGGCTGAACAGGCAACAGGATATGAAATGAAGGAGTCTCTATCTGAATCGGAGTCGTAGACGTAGTCTGCAACTCTGCAACTCTGCTGGCTCTTAACTAAACTGAAAGATGAATGCTGAGACGGCTTACCAACGCGACAGCGAGCACATTCCCAGGCAGATTCGCGTCGAAGTTGTAACTTCCGCCGCACAGAGGGGCCGGAGAGACGTGCCAACTAAACCGCTTAAGCACTCAATTTGCGCGTGAAAAGGAACTTGACACCCACACAACCCACAGATGCACACACACAAAAGCACAGAGAGAAACAGATACGGGGCTACACATACGTGTGTGGGCAACCGCATAGGCCCAAGGCCTCAGCTTTGCCCTCCTCTGCCCTGGCATGCCAGTAACCGCGGCACATGTCAGCACTTTGTTGTGATTTCCGTTTCCGCAGTCGCTACATCCTCGGCACCCCATCCACCCCATTCACCCCATCTACCCTTTTACCCCCTTCCCGTGATTGTGAATGTTTGCGAGTGGGTGAGTGTTTATTGATATTGTTGTCTTCCTTGCATTCACACATAGCATAACGGCATTTAACATACGTTTCAGTATCGCTACCGTCCATACCCTTACATAGAGAAAGGATTGGTGTATTTGGGATTTGGTGTTTTCTTCCCAATTGAATATAACCTTTGCTCCGATTTCGCCATGGAAATTCCCGAAAATCACAACTTCCCTCACAATAACCGCAGGGGTTCTAAAGGTCTGATAATATTTGAATATCTCGCCGCTTTTATGGAACAATTATTTAGAATTTTCTATATTTTATCGAAGTCTATATTCAATTTCGAGTAACAAACATATGCTCTACAATTTCGTAAATCTATAAATGAATTCTATAAGGTAGCATCTTAAGGGCATCTGGACTTCGTTGAACTGCCCGTAAGGGAATCCTTTGTTGTGTTCGTTTTAACCCTTGATAGCAGTAAATGTATTTATTTGCGACTTGCCCTTTGACACCGCAACCCCCTCACATATAACCCCTCCGCTGGCAAGGCTGCGTGTGTGTCAAATTAGGGTTAAATGATTCTGCCTCCCTTCCCCATCACATCTCGGCTCACACCCCTCGCAGCCTGTCTTCTTAGCTAATTTTTGGTTTTTCCTGAACATTTTTTGTGTCTTGATTTTGTTGCGGAACACTTTTTGGCAGCTTAGGAGTTTTGAATGCTATGCCCGAGTGCTTCTGGCCTTAAGTAGGTCTTAAGTCTTCATTTGTCTACTCCGGCTTCTGCTCCCCTGCCACTCTGCTCCCTCCTGCTCCTCCTCCCCCTCCCTTTTGGCTGTCCTAAGAGTAAGCGCTTAATATGCCGACCGCATGAAAAACCCACAATTTTCCAGTCCAATTTTTGCTGTCAATTTAAGTTGTAATTAACAGACCGACGACTCGCCGAACATCGTTCCTTCCCTGCAAATATTGGGTGAAAAGATCCAAAAAAAAAAAACAAAGGACGAAAAGAATATGAAGAGTCCTGTGGAGCACAGCACATGGCATGCAGCTCACGTGCGCTCATTACGCATTTGATAAATTTAGCATGAACCGAAGGGAGGGTAGGCTGTGGGTGGACACAAGGTGTACTCTCGTTGTGGCCAACCCCCCACACGGAAAAATTCTCCAGCAAATGTCAAAATAGACAATGCACAGATTACCTTACTCCGGTAACGGCAGGCAGAATGGAGCTCAGATGGAGGAATCCATTCACTTTCGGCACATAATTAATCAAAAAATAACAGGCCCGAAGGCTGTTCGGGCACTGGCATCTCCGGATTTGGGCCATTAAATGGGCCGGGTGGCCACTGGGCGTGCATAATGAGCGCGACTGGCAAAAGGATTAAGGGCCGAGGACGAGGACTGGAGGACGATTGGCCCAACATTTTTAATGTTCTCCTTATGCGCTGCGGGTCGCCGCTCTTGGCTTTCCATTTGCCATTCGCTTTGTTCACTCAGCCTCAGTCTCGTCCTCTGTCCTACTCCTTCGGAGGCTTTCCACTCTCTCCCATCAACCATTCAAAATTTTTAATTCCTCTGCTTTTTATATTTTGATTCCTTTTTTCCGCCGTGGTTGCTGTTGCATCTTACGGCACTTCACCGAAAGCCGCTCTGAAAAATAAGCTTAGAAATGGAAAACAAACCGCCGCTCCTTCCAAACCACTTCATTTCTTTGTCCATACCCACATTCATACTAAACGTGTATATTCTCTCTGTCTCTATATTTTTTCCGACTTTAATTCTTGCTTTTTTCCACTTGCTCAATTAGAGAGTAGACCCTTCGTTCCCTTCCTTCGATGTGAAATCGCCGTTTCCCTTCTCAGGATACCGGGCTTAACCGGGTAAAAATACCCATTTTTCTGCTTTTTCCGAGCCGAGACCCGTGACCACTTAAGTATGCTAAGCCCTCAGCTTAATCTGGCTCCGGGGTTTGACCTCTTTCGATCACGTTTTGTCCTCCTTTTTAATTGTGTTTACTATAATATATCTGACGTTTTCACCCCTTTTTTTGGCGGAGAATTGTTTCCAAGGAAATAACAAATCTTGAGATATATCTCTTGAAATTGCTGTTAAGAAAAAGTCTCTTGAATATGTTTTTTTTTCATAGAAATCTCTTTATTTTCGGCACTTAATTTCCCACAGTACAATACTAATATTCTAAAATAACAAGCAACAAAAAAAGCAATTTCAGGAACTTAATTTTTCAGCGATTATTTTTGTAAACATTTCCCAACCCAACCAAAACACCCCACACAAAATATCCTGAATTCCACAATCTGTGTCCAATGACGAAACCCAAGGACGGGCGAGGTCGCTATCATCAACAAACATATCAGCCATCCCCCAGAGCTTCCAGTCACAACCAACCCCTCGCTGGTCTCAAATATGAATTTATTTTCCATGCTTTTCATCCCATTTCTCTTGTGTTGTTTCTGGGCTCTTTTCTTCGTATTTTAAGTCCTTGTAAAGTGACCCTTTTAATTTTTCTTTCGCTTCGTCGCATTGTTGCCACTTAATGTATCTGTATCCCTGCACCCACTCCCACTCACACTCCTGCCGCGTTTTTCCGGCATTTCCCTCGCTTCTTCGCCCTTTGTCATGATGTTAATATATTCATGGGTCGCATTTTTTGCGGTTTGACACGCTTGTTCTGTTCCGATTCCACGATATGATCTGCGCCTTTTGGAGTGGGCTGGGTCGGTTGGTCTTTGTCTGATTGAATGGCTTAAGGTGTCTCCGGGAAAGTTCAGTTTTCCATTTCCCATTTGACGTTTGCCGCTCTGCATCCAACTTTCTTAATTGCATTCATTTGTGCAGAAACTATCTTTGGCATCGAGTATCCTTTGCTGCTAGCTTCTTTTATTTTGCATCGATGAAACTTGTGAGAACTTTGCTCCTTAATTTCATTAAAATGTTGCTACCAAATGATGATTGGGGCCTGGAACCGACTCAAGTAGGGGATCTTTTACAATTGAAATAAAAAGTAAACTGAGAAGTGTTGCCGCACTTCGTATCATTGGGGGTTGGTGGTCAGAGCAGATACATAATTCAACTATTGAGCACTCTGACTAAATTAGTTGGAAAATTACACTGTCCTAGAGATTTTCTCCTCAACTGTACTCTGCCATGTTGGCAGGAGCGACTGGCTGCAAGAGCAGGAGCGGGAGCGGGAGCAGAGCCACCAGCCGAATACAAATACCGCCAGTGAATCCCGGAATGGCTTCCGGTTGAGAGAGTTGCCAGCCACGGGGATATATAGAAGACATTAAACGTTTTCTAATTAAGTGGTCCACGGCCCCGCTGTCCTTCCACTGTTATTATTGTTTTGGGCCAGGATAATGATTGTTTCTTGGACGAGGACGAGGACCAAGAGCAGTGGCAGTGGCAGTGGAAAGACCAACGATGCGTTTCTTTTTCGATTTGTACTTCCCGCAGAAAAAGGGTAAAAATTGTAAATGGAAATGCCGACTCCGCGGACGGGTGTCAGTGGCGGGGCTTATTGGATTAGAGGAATACTCCGGCGGCTGTCTCTGTTTCTGAGGATGGTCCATTGGCGCCCAAAAGTCTGGGGTATCGGCCGAAGGAAACCGAATAATTTTAATGACGGGATTTTACACAACTTGGGATTCATTCTCCATCCCTTGCCAGCTTAGGTGATTCCCAATTTCGTTTCATTAAAGAAGCAACAAAAAATAACGAAAATTTCAAAGACGCGATTATCGTTGTTCGTGCTTTCCACAAATTTCATGTTCTCTCCTACCCGACTCCACTTGGGCGACCCAAAGTTATTGAATATTCCGTTTTGTGTTTGTTTAATTACCAACTTTTTTCCGTTGACAAATGCATTTCAATGTCTCCTTTGTGTTTGCCTGTTTTTTTTTCTTTTTTCCATTTTTTAATCTGTTCATTTAATTTTTGTGCAAGTTTCGCTTTGATGTCTAAACTTTTCTTTATAATTTCCACGCAGTCCGCGTTTTTTTCTTACTATTTACCCAAGAATTCTTATCGTGGGACAAGAGAAATAAGCCTGCTTTCTGTTTAATTAGCATATTCCTGGCGAGTGCTTTTAATTCACTGCTGATTGATGGGAAAAATGGCACTTATTGGTCCTAATGAAGACAGAAAGAAATCAGTGGCACGTTTTAGTTAATTTATTTGCCCAAAAAATATGCGCACATCATATCCTTTGCTTTTGCGGGACTTCTTTCTAATTTCAATTAAGATCAAATGTAACCGAGTGTGAAATAAACAAGAAATCACTTAATACCAACAATTACATAAACAATTGAGTCAGACTACGTCTTACCCGCACAGAGTCCTGTCCTGTGACCAAAACTTTAAGCTGGGAGAAGGGTCGATTCCGCTGGTGGCACAAACAAAACGAGTATCTAAAGGGGCAGCTTCTTTCATGAGGTCAAACAAGAAAGGAGTCACTGCGGGTCAATAAAAACACGGAGCTCTCTAAATGCCAATTTGTTGACTTGTTTGGCTTTTGATTCTTGATACGCTTAGTCGGGAGGCTTCTTCCGGGGGTCGAAAAAAGGAAAACAGTTGCAGAGCTCACAAGCGGTACTGATAAGCTACTTGAATGCTGCAGATTTCCCCTCCTCAAGTGCTTACAATATTTATAAAAATATGAAAAAAGCTTCCATAAGGAAGCGTCTGCCCTTCCCTGATCGTCTGGCTGTCTGTCCCGCCCCACTCCGCAATAAGCTGATATGCCGCAGCCCAACTAGGCGTATGCGTGATGTGTGTGTTGTCGTCCAGAACTATAAGTGGAGTGCTTACTTGCTCTGCCTCCTTCCCGCCTCCTTTTTTGTGTGCCTCGCCCGATAAAGTCAACACAATGATAAATCGTTGCAAGGGGCCGGTCCGTCCAGTGTCATGTGTATGTGTGTGTGCATAATCGAATTTTTATTGATACAAGCAGCTTACGTTGAAAGGATGTCATGCCCCTTCCTCTTTCTGACTCGAATACGAAAATAAGTCGATACTTGGTCAAATAAAAAATATATACTAATACGCATTTGTATCAATTGATGTCCGGGGACGGTGCCCTTATCAAGCCAATGGTCCTCAGCCCAGACCAAAATTACCTTATGAATATGTTTAAAAGAAGAAAACCTCCATAATTGCCCATAGATTGTGCTCCACAGAGCCTAAGCTGACTTTCTGACTTCTCACAAAAAGGGTGGAGGGGGTTTGCACAAAGTGGGTTCGAATGGATCGCAAATTGCGTATGCTTCGATAGTGACTCACTTACTCAGATGCTCGAACACTCCTTTTTCCACAACCCGGCTGTAACTCAATTAGAACAAAGGCAAGCGCCATCGACTTCAGGCTGAAGGCGACGGCAAAAATTGTTGATAATTCATTTTTCCCCACTGGTTCTCGGCAACCCTTTGATTGACTGCCCCTGCCCCGCCTCAGTGACATTCAGAGCCTCAGTCTCTCAGTCTTAGTGCCAGAGCATCTTGATAAGATTAATCAAATTTTCATAAAGTTTCCCCACGAATCGGATGGCACGGCGCAAAGTAGCGTGAAATATGCTTGGCGCGTAAAAGGGATTTATGCGTAATTGTGTAAGAAAGGCGTAAGAAGAGCGCTCTTCCTAGGAAGAGATTCGAGGTGGAGTGGCGGTACCTTTCAGCGCGACAATCGAGTTGACAGGGCTAAGAAGTCTTTCATCCATCCCTCTCGCTTCAATGAAACTTCTTTTGTTGCATACTTTTAGGCAGCTCACTTAATTAGCCAAAGAAAACTGAATAAAAGGCTGTGCTGTGTGAATGTTGGTGTGGAGTAGCGGAGAGTACGGATGGGGAGACCACAGAATAAATCTTTGCACAAAACCCCATGTATGCTTGTAGTTTTGCTTCTTTCCTTGAATATTTTACATTTAAAATTCTAAGACGTCTGAAAGCTTCTTTACCGTGGAGCCCCCAAAGCAAATGAAATGTCCTGGTGGCAAGCCACACGCAGGCAAGTGCACACACACACAAACACACACACACACGGAAAAACTTTCGTCGAATCCGGCACAGAGCCCGGCGACCCACTGTGAGCAGCCAGCCAGGGATGAGGTGGAATCCCCGCAAAACAAATATAAAATGTAAAACTAAATTTTGCACGTTGCAGAAGAAGAACATGTGCCACAAAACTCCACCGCCCCCGTAAGCAGGTGAAACCCAAACAAAGTCGTACGTTGAGAAGGTTCAATGCAGGGAGCGGAAACAGTTTCCTTTACTTTACCTCAACCCGCTTATGGGGAGGGCATAAATACACACAGGAAATGCGTTGCCAGGACCCCCATACCCATTCCCCATCCCAGAACGAGCTATTAGCTGGCAGACTGTGAGAGAAATAAGGACTTAACAATCTTGACAACTACTTTCCGGTTGACATTCCATTTCCACGTAGATAAATGGAAGCAAACTGCAAAATTCTCAAAAAATCATTGGCGGAAAGCAGGGAGCACCTGAAATGGGTTTGGCATCCAGCGACAATTATTTGATGCTTCTGGGTTCTGTTTCTATTTCATCACTTTTCATTGTGTTTATAATTCAAGAGGGGGTTGGAACGAGGCTTTAGTAGCACAACTCGTATTCGTAAAGCCAAACACAATTGCCATCAACACGCGGGACACGAAGCGGAAGCCAAGTTGAAGCCGGCACCAAAATGCATTTCCCGGCCCCACGCCCACAGTCACTGAAACGGCAGCCAAGAGATAGTTAAGTCGATATTGGGTAGAGCCCTCAGCAGAGGAGGAGCCCCAGCGGCATCAGCATCAGCATCAGGAGCAGTAGTGGCAGGAGCAGCTTCGTTTCCGTCCGAAAGCAGGAATTTACTTGACATTTTCATTAGTGCGGCACAGCCACAAAACACTTTGCCAGACTGCCAGCAATAGAGTGGAGAAAGAAAGAGAGCGATAGTAAGAAAAAGAGAGAAGCGAATTGGGGAGCTGGCAGCCTCACTCCCACTCTTGGCTGCTTCTTGGCTGTGGCTTGGACCAGAAATAAAAATACGAATAGCTAACAAGCAGGCAAGGATTGGTGCCAGAGCGGCACTCATGAATGGAACAGTGGAAAAAGGCTACAAGGAGAGAAGTCAAGTTCGAGAGCCCTCGACGCATAGTTTTACTTTGCCTTCAAGTTGTACCTTTAAGTCGTGCATAGTTTGTTCAACCATGGAGGGATTGAGATGATTTGTGATTTGAAAGTAACAGGAGACTGTAGTCTTACCTTTAAAAAACGAAAATCAGTGAAGTTCCTTGTAATATTGTTCATGATCTGGTTCCACTGTACCTATATGCTGCGGCCAAGCAATTGCTTGCCATTCGGTAGAGTCCCCACCCCCATCCGAGGTCTGACGAGGCCACGGCTCACACACATAAACCCCATTTGGAATGGCTTAGTTCATGGGGTTTGGTAGCACAACGAAAACATTCCCGGCCCACGTCGACAGTTGTCACGGAGCTCTGGTGTGGGGGGCTGCTCTTATGGGGTGGTTCAGGGGCTGAGCGGACGGCACTGGATGGATGGTGAGTCCGATAGAGAGTTCCTCATCTTGATTTTGCACGGTTGCTCCTTCTGCTGCCGTCTAATGTTTGTCCTTTGCTGCTGTGTCGCTCTCCTTGTCGCTATCCCTGTCCCTGTCGCTGTCCTAGTCTCTGTCTCTGTCTCCGGCTGTGCTTGTGCCTAATGTTGTGGGAAATTGCATTAATTATTCTATTAGCAGCGTAATTCGTTCTTAATTGCATGATAAACTTTATTGCCTTTTAGGGGGATTGTGTGTATGCGCTATAAGGAGAGATATTTCTCTCATACTCAGAGGATTCCCATTCGATGAGATTTAAGGGGCGTAAGTGGACATTTATTTCACTCAAGTGGACATCTGAAATGAAAAGGATAAGAGTCTTCCTCTTAGCTGCTAAGGTGACTCCATTTCGGAAGAAGATCCCCTTGGACGCAGAGAGACAGAGTTTTAATTCCTATTCTGCTAAATATCATAGGTGGAGTAGATCGAGGTACAGTCCGGAGCTGAGAGCCTTACAGTGGCGGCAAGAGATAACAGCTGCGAAGGCGCTCTCGGGCTGGCTGGTAGGTCTCTTTTGATTGAGTTCTGCCCCACCGACTGCCCCTAAAAGTCATTGGGTGCCCCGCACCGCTTCTGATTAGCTGCGATTTTGAGCAGTAAACAGGGCAAGCACTTGAGCTGAGGACAATCAGAAATCTGACTGAGAAATCTATCTGCGGGTTGTTCAGTCGAGTTATCTAAGCGAAATCCAATTAAGCTTTATCGCCTCAAATTAATCAGCGGGGAACAGCTGAACACAATAGCTGGGCAAACAGAATCGTTCCTAAGTCAATATTAATCAAATCGCAAAAGCCGAACAAAGCAAACGGAATGAACCTATCGATCTTGGACGGCTGGAGACGTAGGTGGACGTAGATGGCTAGGTGACGTTGGGGATAGTTCCTCTAGTCCTACTTGAGGCACTGAGGTCGCTGTAAGCGATTTCTTGCGAGATAAGCCCCTGGAAAAGTGCACTCGAATCGAAATCAAACGAACTGGCTGGGGGAGGAGAAATAAATTTGTTTGTCTGATTCTCGATTTGGTCAGGAGTGTTTTCTGCCCGAGTCCGAGCCCGTGTTTGTTTAGGCCCAAAGAGAACCCCGCCGCGGACACGAGCCAGCTCTCAGTTTTTAACCAATATTTACCACCCACAGCCCACACAAAATGTTGAGCGCTGCTTTCATCTCTCCATAGACACTCCTTCTACTCCTTCCACTCTTGGTACTGGAACGCTCTCTGGATGCAATTAATTTAATTATGTGGTCATATGAAACTATCCTTCGGTCAGGCGACCCCGCGTGCCTCATCATAGAGTTGCTTTTAGCGGGAAATGCTGAAAATGTGATAATTGAGTTGTCCACTCTAAACTTTAACCACATTTTCTGCTGGTCCACTGCTGGAACTGATCAAACTAGAAAATTGCGGCCAACTCTTAAGCCCCAAACTGTTGTTGTGGGGATGGGGTTGGAGTTGGGGTTTGGGCAACGCTCTAGTTTATGAAGGAAATAATATTTTAATTGCGTGAGTATAACACATAGAAAATATATGCCGTCTAATCACACAAAAACACTTTTTTCGTTGTATCAAATAATATTTGTTCCGGATGGGACTACCTTTCGTAAATACTTTTCTAAATCATAATTTTCTTTTTATTCAAATAGATTTAATACGGAATTAATACAGCTTCCCCCTGGCTTGTACTTGCATACAACTAAACTTTTGCATTCACCTTTCATTCATTCCGAAATAGGTTTGCCCACCGCTTTATCTCCCCATTTATTTGCGTTAATTTTGAACACAGTTTTTTAAAATAAAAACAAACCATTACTGAAATGAGCAAATATAGAAAACAAATCGCGCAAGGTCCCCAGTGGGAGTGGGAGTTGGAGTTGTAGGTGGGTTTGGCATTCTGTACTGAACTGTACAGACAAGCCGACCGACAAGCTCGAGACTTCAATGGCAGGGCAAACAAAGTCAAGTGCTGCCCGTGGCAACTGAAGTGCGGTCCGTCAGGGGAGAGGATTGGTGTGGAGGGGAGGAGAGGAAAAGTAGAGGTCAGGTAGTCTGCAGATGCATTTGTTTGGTCAACAGAGAGTCGACATCTCGACTGACTTTTGGCTAAGTCGAAAGTCCAATATTTGTGCTGGAGATAAGCGGTGGCAGCTATCAAGTATCTAAGTATCTTTTTAATTAGGGATTTGTCCGAGTGGTGTGGTGGGGTGCGGGGCGGGGTGACAATGTCAACCATCGAATGACAATCGGCAAACAACAGCGGCCGATACCGATTGCGCATCGATCTATCGATCGCGATAAGCACACACACACACATACACGACACGTCGTCAAACATTGTTCAGCGGCATCCACAAAGGAGCGGAGCCGCAATCTGGTCCCGCCGTGTCTTGTGGACACTCCGAAGACTCCATTTTGGTCTGTGATCTCGAATTCATTGTCAAGCGCTAGACGAGAAGCCACCAAAGTCGAGCTCCTTATCGCCGAGCGAAATTTACAAATCGATATCGTGTTTTAAGGGAACTTTGAAGATGCCGATCCAACGGTAACCGCAATCAGTTGCACATCCGATTCACCCATCGAATTTATCTATTGATTCGACTTGACTTGATTTCTATTGAGAGGGTTGGATGTCTGTCTCACTCTCACTGCTGGCATCTCTTCTGGCTCTGTCTTTGGCTCTGCCTCTGGCTCTAGCTCTGGTTTGGGTTGTGTTCTGTCTTCCTATCTTGGTATCAGTTAAATCAATTAAGGCTTTCAAGTGGAAGCTTCGCCGATCGCAGCACGCTTACCCGTGTCAGTTGTCACCACCGCCACCACCCACTAACATGTCCCTCTCCCATTCCCTGTCCATCCCCCCCATGCTTTCAATTATTTCGAGTGCTAAATGTGGTTATTCCATTTAATCATGAGATGCGACTGGGACTTCGCTGGGACCCAAACCGGAACATTGTTTAGCTAATGTCTCATATTTTCTATTTCTCCAACTAATTGGAGTGGGTTCCTTGGCGGTCATGTCGGAGATCGGGTTGGGATGATAACGAAATTGATTCGATTTTTGTACTAGCCTGATGACTGATGTCATCTTAATCGGAAATTTTGCTTGTTTTTCAGTTTAATTTTGGGAAGTTGTCGGTATTTACGGTATGTTTTGAAGTTTTGAAAGAACCAATATTCCGTTCCATCCTCCATAATATTCTTAGAAATGGAAAATTATCTCTATTAAGCATTGAAAGCTTTCCAAGCTTCATTACTGATGAAAACGTACACTTAATTTTCCACTCCGCTATTAAATCCTCTTTTGCGGTTCAGTCGAGTAAATAAAAGTCTCGAGACTCGAGCACATAATCGGGTATATAGAGAGCACATATCTGCACATAGATATATAGTATGAAGGTATATGAAGTTGTATGTAGAGGGAAAAAATAAAGGAAAACCCTAAATTGACGCAAGCGCACTTGCAGCTGGCTCTGACTGAGCTCCAATGGCACCGCCAGGCAGTGGTTATCCCTCCCCCACTCCGGCGTCTTTCGGCCCCACCCAGACACACCCGGGGGACGCCGACACTTGAGCCAGGGCGAATGGCAGCACTTGAGAGCTCCATGTAAAGACACGCACACACGTCCTGGCCAGGATAATACCCAAGCTTCCCTAATCAGACAATCGAATTGGTTGGCCAACAGCGCCAGGCTCCGGCTCTATATACAGGCGCTACTGTCGGAGTCCTCTGCCCCCCGCCCTCTTTCGAGTGTATCCTTGAGTGGGTTGATAAGCCAGCAGCGGGACGACGACCACCCTCCCTGCAGGGATGGACCATCACCCGAAAAGAAAGAAAGAAAGAACGAAAACCGAACCAGAGCGGAAATGTCAAGTTGATGCTCTTGCCGGAAGTGCTCAGTGCTGGGAGATAGAGACGACAATGCCAACGCCAGCGAGACAGGGACGGTGTATCCTTCTCGGCATTACTCGACATTACCCGGGCAGGACATGGCTGCGTTATGCGTTTAATCAACAATAAAATCAGAAATCAAAAACTTAATGAATGTCCTTTTGTCATTATGCCGACAATGACACCAAAAGGGGGTTGGGCCATGCGAGGACTCGGGACCCCGTCTGATGCTGATGCTGATGATGATGATGCTTCGCCCTGAGATGATGGCTCGACCATTATGGCATCCGTGTCCGTGTCCGTGTCGTGTCCGCGTCAGTGTCCGGGATGATGACGACGATGATGGTGATGGGGCAATGACGGCAACGAGCGCTCTTAGCGCGGCTGATGGCCGCCACATTCAGTAATAACTGTAATAGGGGACCCACGCCAACTCTGCCCCTATTTTCACCAGACCCAGACCCTCCCCAGACTACCCAAGAGCTTCCATAGGGTTCGTCCGTCCTACGGGTCATGTTGAAACACTTTCCCAACAGTGCGTCCTCGTAAAAATGAAAAATTTTAACTTTTCATGGCGCCCGACAAGCGCTAAAGTGGAGCTTTAATAGAATTATTGATTTTTAGGAACGGGAGGCGACTCCCCCTACCCAGCCATCAGTGTCTCTCCCTCGACACACACAAATACACACGCACGCCCAGACCCATACATACACACAAGCAGACCATGTAGAATACGTCTTTTTTGGCTGGATGATGTCGCGTTTTCCCTTATATAAATATTTTGCCGCAGCATGCCCACAGGATCTGTTGAGGGGGGGATACGGGGTGTGAGTTGATGAGAAGTTGGCTAACAGTAAATATAACTTACATATGTGTCTAAAATGGAAAAATAGGAAAGATGGTAGAGTGGAGCTGCTCAGCACACAATTTGCAATGATATATTCGGTGACCCAAAATGTGTCACCGAACCGGAAATTCGAAAACCTTCTGGGAACAGTAAAATAACAAAGTAGTCGGGGAAATGGTAGTGTTCCACAAGCTGACTAATATTTGAAGGTACTGGAACAGGATCCATCCACATCCACAGGATCTCATAAGATAAGATCTTGGAATAAGAGAGATCTCTTTAAACGAGTTATAGTTCCCTGATAATTATCAATTATAATTTTATATTGTTCTAGTCAATTCGAGATGAGTATTGTGTGATGTTGACATTAACCTGACGAAAATTAGCTATCATAATCGATCTACGACTACGCCACAAGAGCCTGTCCCCGAAGAAAATTGCTTGTTTTGTAATCAGAATTCAAAATTACTTCTTCTATATTCTAAATTGAATTGCTGTGTTTTAAAAAGAATTTGACAGGCAACTTCTTTGTTCGGATTTGTTATGATAATTCGCTAGGTGTTTTCGAAATCTCAAAGGAATAAGACAGGTATGTATTCCCAATCCTTCGTGGTATTCATTATTCTTCATTTAATGCGCTCCTATAATTTGGACTATCAACCTGACTTATGTATGTCCTGGAATTAATTGTGTTTCTCTATGTGGCACATAAAAGGATACTTCATCTGCCCCTGTCCTTTTGTGTGTGTGTATCTGTGTGTTTCTATCTAAAATGCTAAGAGCAGCAAAAGATTTTGAGAACCGAATTTTGCCAAAGCCCCACAAATAACGTCGACGTCGACTGCCCGCCTTGCTTTGAGTGGGAAGGATGGGTGAGTGGGTGTGTGCGGGGGAAAAGTCCCACCAGAGGGTTGGAGGGGGTGACGGTAAAACCGCAAGCAGAGCAAACGGGCAAAAAGAATACAAGAAAAAGATGAAGTCTCGGGCGAAGGCGAAGGCAGAAGCAAAGGCAAAGGCAAAGCGCTTAGCCAATCAGCGAGCGCCGGGGGCGGAGTCTCGCCCGAACTGGTTTGGCGGCGCTTTTTATGTTGATTTCGTGTTTTTCCTCTTTTTTCGTATTCTTTGGTTTGGTTTGGCGCTTTTCGTTTGCGTTTACACTTGCTCATCTCTCTTTGCTCTAATTTTTTCGATGTATTATCTCGCTCTGGCACGAAGTGCGGCGCTCGTCTCTGCGCTAGTGTGTGTGAGGTGAGTGGTTGTGTGCATGAGTGTGGGTGAGAGAGAGACTAAGAGAGAGGGAGAGCGCGAACGTTGGGAAGAGCGAGAAAGGGAGAGTATGCGCATTGGGGAAATGAAAAACAGCACGCCAGATAATGAATTGATGATAATAAAAAAATATCCTTCTCCTTCTCGAGCGATAATCTGAACCAATATCGGGATATTGCAGAAAATTCACATTTATGCCTCTTAATTTCCCCATTTAGGAATATATACAGATGCAATAGCGCTTCGAGAATGCTTATGAATGCCCATAGCCCAATGTAACGAGTATATGTACATATCTCCATATCGGATACTTGGGTCCTCCAGAACCTAATTACAGTTAGCTGAAACTCCACCCTGAAGAGGGAGAGGGAAATAGGAAGGGAATAGTACTGCGGACCCGTCCGGTCCTATGTACCATTTACTCGTGCCCTTCCTGGGACGCGGTTGGCTAAATCCTGGCGCCTGTCGGCTGTCGCACACCTAATCACATGTAATGCGCGCGCATTATCTTCGCTCTTATCTCCGGCCTTCCGGGGGTCCATACGGGTCTGGGGGACACTGGTTCCGTTCCGGGCTGCACTTCGTGCACGAGCCGAAAACGAAGGCTGTCGTCGCCATTCACGGAGGTGCTAAATGCCGAGTGGGTGTTGCTACTGTCGGCCCCTTTTCTACCCCCACCGCACACCATTCATCTACCCAGAAGCAACCGATTTACTCTTTCATCCCGTCGAAGGCTGCGGAGACCCGAACGTATTGCCGCTCTGCTCGCACCTGCTTAGCTCACGCCCACGCCCACTCTACACAGTGTATCCCTTCCTATGTGTTGATGCTTCTGTGAGTGTGTGTGTGCGCGCGTTTATGTGTGTGCTACGAGTAATTCCACCCGAATTTGCAGCAAATCCATTGCGTTTCGCCACAGCACAGCGCACAAAAAATAAAAGAAAACGCGCAGCCGAACGATGCTTCTGCTGGATTGGGAGTGGGAGGGGGTGTGGCTGAGGTGTGTATGGGGCTGCTTTGGGGGGTTGGGCGAAGGCTGCGAGCGGCGACAAGTGCAATTCTGCGCCGGAACAGGTTTACCCACTGTCCATGTGTAAGTGCGTGCTCTCTCTCTCTCTCGCCCCGACTCTCTTTGGCACTTAGCTCTCCGAAAATGCTGCTCTCTGGCGAAGGGTTTTCCTATGTGTGTGTGTTTTGTTTTGGTCACACACAAACGCACACAGGCAAGACAGCTTGTTTGAGCGAATGAAAGACACAATTTAGTAGTATTTCTACTACCTTTTGGATTTCCCCCAAGGGACGATAAGTGTTCTGCAGCTAGGGGACAAACGAAATACTCATGGCTAGAGAGATCTGGCCTTAGAAACATATTAAGAGCTGAATATCAATCAAATAAATGATCGCACTCCGATATTACGAAATACTTGATAATCCACATATAGTGCATGTGTATAGAAGATAGGTTGGATAGGTTGAGAAATTCTAGTTACTAGTTACAAAATAATAGCAAGTAGGCAGTAACTAATCGTATCCTTGAAGAGATTAACACTCTTTAAAGTACATATATATGTACATATACATGTACATATATGTTATTGATTAGAGCTAAAACCAGACTTGATATAGTCATTATTCAGCCTGTTGCTTTGCAAACAATTTTCAACGTTCTGTTCTACAACAACTTCCGTCCTTAAGACGCTTTTGACTTTCAGATATATTTGTCTACTTATTGAAGTATTAGTTTCGCTAATTTTCATCTCCAAACAATCATTACAATAATTTCTACGACTAAAACTAATAAAAAACCCAACCGAATTCTCCAATTGGTGCAAAAACATGTTACATCTTTGCTAATGCTTCCCCGGATTCTACTACTATTTCTCGCTTGAAATTAACTAGCGATACACGCAGGCACACAGATACTCGTGCAACGGAGAGAGCGTGGCTTCCAGCCAAGAGAAACGCTCTCACCTTTGTAACTGTGTGTGTGTCGGCGTTGTGTCGTTCGTGACTCACACACACGAAGGCGGGCGGCATTGAAATGGGGGATGAGAACGAACTGTATGGGGAGCCGAAGGCAGCCGGCGCCGCTGCCAACTGCAAATGCGAAAGAATGCCGTCAGTTGCCCGCCAACTTGAGCTGTGAGAGGACGCGCCGCTCAGATACAAAATACAACGATACACAGACACGCCTGCAGAGTCGATGGTCGATCGGCCAGGGATTGAGAGCCATTAGCCTGTTAGCCAATCAACCGCCCAACCAGCCGGACGGACAGACCATAGACAGAAGCCAGACGGAATTAGCCAGAGAGTGCCGTCCCGATCTGCAGACGGGGATCCCACAACGAACTCGAGAACTGTTATCGATTCGCGGGAGCCGGCATTTGACACGCTGCGCTGCCTATCCTGACTGTAGGCCCATCTCGGCTCAGTTCCCGATTTTATGGCTACGGCTATGGCGTGCCCGTGCCGCCTGCACTAATGATGTCGCGTCAAGAGCCACTGCAACAACAACAGCAAAACCCAGAGCCAGAACAACAGCTAACAAGAACTGCATCAGTGGAAGCCGCGCAGCCTTGTGGAAGTCGTCATCGAATCCGTTCCAGCCAAGTTGCAAGTTCGAGGCGCGCGTTTACCTGACCGCCCGTGTTTCAGTGTGTGTGTGTGTGTGTGTGTGTGTGCCTGTGTCTAATTTGCCTCTCCGCCAACGCCAACGCCAACGACAGCGTCACCGTCACCCCGCTGAAAAAATCTCCGGGCAGTAATCGAATTTGGAATCGGTATTAAAATCGGACCATACCTTTACCTTAGCCCCTTATCGCGCTTCAATTTACAATTTACAATTTACAATTACAATCAACCACTAACGAATCGCAATAAAATCAGAGTTCCCCATTCGAACCGTTCAAATTTGAATCAATTAATGCCAATGCGAGCCTGCTGCATCTGGCAATAAAAGAGAGAAAAGAAAACCCCACGAGCCAACTAGAACTTTGAACCGCCCGTACGATGGACTTCCAGAGCGCCATGGAGACTTTTGCCGAGGCCTGGGTGGCAGCCAATGCCGGACAGCAGGTGAGTTTCTGTTCCATCCCGATGCAACACGATCTGATCTGATCTGATATGATCGAAGGGAAATGTCCGTTCAGGAGACGGAGATTACAGATAGTAATCGTTATCGTAAATAGATTTTGTCATCGTCATCTTCTTCGCATTGCCGTCGGCACTTCACGCCTATTAGGAGGCACTTAGTCAGTCATAGAGTGAGTCCGATCTTGCGCCCGACTGCCCTGCGGAAAGGGGTTTCGTTTCGTTCCGTTCTGGCTGAATCAGTTCAAAGCAAACATATGGCCAAATGGTAGTGATAACGTGTGTAGATATGCGCTCGTTTTGCTATTTATGCAGATTAAGATAATCCTTATCGGCTGAGATTTTCGAGATCGGTGCTGCTTATCATGCAACACGCAACACTTTCGCTATGCCCTCGCTCTTCTTGGTTTACTCCACTATATTTATCTTTTCCGTTCTGTTCTGTTCTGTTCTGTTCTGTTCGTGTCTGGTTTGTTTTGGTTTGTTTGTCGACTAATTGCATTGTAAAGCCGATCCCCCAGTCGAACGGAACTGCTCATCCGAACCCCCTTTGGCTCCCAGCTGCAGCTCCGAAAGTGGGTTGAGTTCTCGGGTTGGGGGGCTTTTGCCAGGCAGATAAGATAATCCCGACGGTAACTTTGACAAATGCTGGTAATTTCGGCATAAGGCGATGACGCCGCAATACCAAACTTAGATATCGATGGGGATGAGTTCGGGGTATGGGCATGAAGCCTTCCGACAATATAGAACATTCACCGTGTGTACATCGTTGAATACTCTTTGGGCTTTGCCATCGCGTCATCGCCGTGTGAGTACACCAAGTTTTATCGTGGCTCGGGTCTCGAGCGCCCCGTCACCCAGTCGCTGTCAGTGATATCGCAATTAATCCAAATAAGTGCGATAAAATTGATTATGAACATGCTGGCGTGATTAGTCCAACCCTCAGTGCAGGGGTTGTGGGGGATCACTCATACACATGTCACACACTCACACACTCGCACACACTCGCACACACACCAGATATCTTTGTATCTGTGTATCTCTGTGCTCCGGACTCCGTTTATTAGCAGACATAATTGATTATGTTGTGTGAGTGTAATTATTATATTTATCTGGGGCTCTGTGTTCCGATTCTGACTTCTGCCTTGGTCTCAGCACAGAACAGCACTGCCGTTGTCAAACTCGTTGATATTGTTACAATATCGGATGAAAACAGGGTGACTAATCCATGAATTTATGTTCTTTATTTCTATCTGATTTCCAAATGAGATTTGGCCCCTCAGTGTTGTAAATTAAACAAATCCCAATCGCCAAAGTCATCCAGTGGCGCGGGGCTGGAGGGGACCTATCGTCATTGTCTTCTTGCCCGAATCATGCCACAAAAATGATTGTACTGCCCAAATCGAAGAGCTTTCAGAAACAAACAGAACAAAGCCACAGTCACTCCTATATGGAGCCATATACCCTAGCCAAAACGTAATACCCGGTCCGGCCTCTAATCAGAACGCTGCCATTTACACAGGAGGATAAAGATTAAAAATATAACCTCGATACGCCTTCAGCTAAATTCGGAAAAGCACATTCGGGAGCAATATACGGGTCCCTTAGGGGTGATCGTTGATTAAAGGGCTTTTATTTCCAGAAAAAGAGGAACTAAACGATCCATAATCGTTTTGGGGAACCGAGGGATATATTTTGTGTTCTCTAAGACTTAAGATTTAGTTGGAAAGTTGGTTGAAATTGGTTCGGAATCCATTGGGCATATGCTAGGGAATTCGCGTCTTCGACTCACTCCGATTCTCCCCATCTTCTTCTTGGCTTTTGGCTGGTTCCTATTTTTGACAGTTTTATGTGTCGACGCATATGCTTAGTGAATGGGATTAAGATAAGACGCCGTAAGTTGGTCGTCCTCCTCCTCCGCCTCCTCCTCCGGCCGGGCCAGATAGTAAACCAGTATGGCCAGAATGGGTATAAATAAATGGGAATTCTTTCGTAAAGTATAACAAATCATTTTCAATACCAAATCCACACGATTTTAAGTATGTGTGTGTGTGTGTGTGTGTGTGAGTGCGAGTGTGTGTCACATTTTGGTGATTTCTTTTGCTTTGCAAACTAATTATTAAGCATTTAGTTTTATTGTTGTGATAATTTTTTTTGGGTTTTTTGTTTTGAGGGGAAAATATTGAAGCCCACGAATAGATAATGCCGTGCGGGGTCGCTGTCGCTGTCTCTTCATACACGGTTAGATCACCCCTCTGCTGCTTCCTCTTCCATTCCCGCCAGATAGGACGTCTTATAAATTATAAATGGTTCGACTTTGTCTAATCTGTGAGTGCTGGAAGGCTGAAACTCAGATAATGGAATATTTATTAATTGAAATCTTCTTTGGTGTGTGCTTCCTGCTCAATGGGCCCGATCATCTAATAGTCATTTCCTCCACTCCCCTTCCCTTCGCATCCCAGCCATTCACTTCATCTGTCTCGTCTCGTCTGCAGCCAAGACTAATGATAATCGGGTTTAATCTGGCCGTGCAACGAATTCGGATTCTTATTCCGATTCCCGAAGCCCAATGCATTCGTCTCTTCTACTCCGCACTCCTGCGGGTCTCTTCCCACGTTTTCGGTTTCGTTAAATTCCGGTAGTCAAATGTCCATTAAATGCTGCTCATAAATGTCCAAACTGTTTGTCATCTTTGTTGTTGCTGGAGCACGGGCACGCCTTCTGTTCGTTGGCTTTCTTTCCATCATCTCCTCCCCCATCGCCTTCCACTGCTTTTCTTCCTCGTTCAGTGTCATCTCTCTCTCTCTCTCTCTCTCTCTCTCTGTCTGTGCCGCTGCCCATTGTCCTCTGCCTTCATCGGGGTCTAGCACCTTTTCCAAACTCATTCTGTTGGGGCATTCCGTATTTATCAGGGCTTAAGCATGTTCCCCAACCATTTCTCCCTCTCTCTCTACCCTTTGCGACGTTGATCTCTTCAGCGTTTCTTCCTCTTGATTGTAACACATTTTTAGCATTTCATTCTACGCTTTCTCAACTCATCTCTTCCCCCCTTTAACCACCGCTAACCACCTCTAACCCCGATCTCTCCATTCGACAGTTGAGCGGCTTTTTACCGCCCGATTATGCGCCTTCGCGGAGTTTGCATACAAACGATATATGTATATATATAAAAAGGGGGTTTATTAATTATTCAAAGCCGATTGGATTATAATAATTTATAATGATTATTAACATAAGAAGCTGGAGCTGAAGCTGGACCTGGCCCCTGATTCCGATACCGATTCCGATTCTGATCCCCATTCAGATTCTGCGTCAGCTTCTGTTGCCGATTCTGAGCTCCAATCAAACTGAGAGCGTTCGCCGGAACGGGAAATAAGCGTATGAAAAGCATCCCCAGCCCAGATACTCGTATCGGAGACAACGAAAACGCTTTAAGTTAATTACAAGCTGTCAGGTTGTCGGCTGAAGTTCTCTATTTCTGTTTCTATTGCTATTTCTTCATTACTTTTTGGCACTTGCAGCGGCCTTAAATCAATTCTCTCCAATTTTCCGTGTTCGGTTTTCGGTTCATGTTCATGTTTCGGGTTCTCTATTCCCCAATTTCAAAGGGGCCGCTCTCCGGCTCTCCTGCTGCCCAGATAATCAACAAAACGTGTTCGACTTGTTGAGTTTTTCTTTCTGCACTTATCATAAAACACCTTTCGGGCTGTCTTGTTGTTGTGGTTGTTGTTTTTGTAGTGGTTCCCTGGCTAATGACACCTTGATAAAACGATTTGTAAGACATTGCGATAAAAGCGGTTCAGGCTTTGTAGCTTAAGGCGAGCCAAACGCTGATAAAAAAACAGAAAGAGTACAGCACGAAATAGCCGAAATGGAAAAGTTCGAGGGAGTGATAATAACCAGTTTGGGAAATTAACTTGTAGGAGAAAATGGAGTGTATCTAGAATCCGAAATTCCCCTCCATGTCTCCAGATATTTGTTTGGCAATTTATCATTCAGCTTAATCGGAATGCGCAGACCCTGACAAAACACGGAAAAACCATCGAATTTTATACAATTTACGCATCTCCGAGAGCACCTCCCAGCGCTTCCACCCCCATTGTCACCTTTCTCATTCTTAATTAGTGGATTTAGCTTGTTCCATATAGACACTGGACGAGTTTCTTTCCCCTCTGCAACTATTTATACATGGGGCAGGCAGGCAGGCAAATCCCGATTCACATAAATATCCGAATGTTTTGAAAATTATGACAAGTGGAAATGAAATGAATATCTTGCGGCATAGACTTATGTACATATGTATATATATGTACGTTTGTATGCCATATGAACGTCTGTATATATAGTATAGATGTGAGTTTTGGCTGCTTATAAACTTTGGTTCTGATTGCCGCGCCGATCACGATGACATTGTGGGGCTTACACGAAGGTATTTTTGGTGTTGAAGATTTATTATTTATCACTAATACGCCCCGTTGAAAATCATAAGCTGCAGAAGCAGAGGCTGAAGCAGAAAAGCAGCAGCAAAGACCCAGTAGCCAACAGGCAAGCCAGAGGCAACGATTTCTACAAGTCACAGCCACAATCGGCTCAGACAAGCAAGTCCCAGCATACATATTTCTTTCAAGCCGAGTCAGAGCCAACAAAATGTCGGTAACCTCGTCTTATTTAAAGTATTAACTGCTAACTAATGTGCGACACATTATAAAAGAGACCCACGGTGGCAGAGTGACAGAGAGGGAGCCGGGCGGAGAGAGTGAGAGAGCATATCAATATCGCTGGCAAGCCAAACAGGTGATCACCATCACAGCACAGTGAGTAAGCGGCGATCAGGCCGGTCATCGACAAAAGGGATTATATTTCCTAAGCAGGCCCAACAAAATGTGACCAGAGCTGGACCTGGTGCTGGAGGTGGAGCTGGTGAAGCCTCTGGAAGCGTACTTAATGCGGCGATCGTTGCTCGCTGCTCGCCCGACGATCGCTGAGCTGCTTAACTAAATCCGGCTTAAGATCCAACACACGAAATTAATGTCGCTGGAAAACACAGCAAAAGTCACACATTAACAGCGGACGACGACGACGACGATGCCCAGGAAGTGGCGATCACCCAGCAGCGATCGCTCTCTCTCTTTCTTTCTTACCCTCTCGTTCTGCTACTAATGGGGAGAGGAAATGCTCAGCACTTCTTCTCCGTCTTCGTATCGGTGTGTGTGTGTGTTTGTGTGTGTGTGGACATCTTACAGAGGATTAGTTTGAATTTGCAGCAGAAAGCGGAATACGGGAAAATAAGCTACTTGCACATTCCCCCCTCTCAGCCACTCAGACGATCAGCTACTCAGAGACCCGGTCACTCCCCGCTCCGCTGTCAATAACTAAATTGCTTCAAATTACCGACGATTTATTGGCGATCGATGGTTTACCGCTTTGGCTACTGTGAATCAGCTAATCCACTTATCTGTCCCGTCTCTAGACTAGCCCTCTCTTTCAGACCCGTTCTGACTCTGGCTCTCCACTCCTCTCTCTCTCTCTCTCTCTCTGAAATCTCACCTCTGGTTCCATAAGGCTTCAATATGAGTATATTCATAATTTTAATCAGAACCGTAATCGAGGCCCACAATTAAGTCGCCAGCAAGACGATAAATCGATCATTAACCAATTTTAATCTATACAAGGGGTGACCAGCCGCCTTTTATCCAAATCTAATCAGTCGCCGATCCCCATCCCCATTCCTTCTCCATGTACATATGTACACATGTGACATGTACATACATATATCTAAATGTGTAAATTACTGTGTTTGCCTTTTTATCAGAAACCTTTCGACATGATTATGGACTGGACAGACTGGAAACCCAAAGAATTACTATCCATTTAGGTTCCTAAGTTTATATCAAATGCCCCGACACTGTCGGCGGGTTAATCTAATCGCACGGGTCTCTGGGAATTATGCGCCAGTTTCGGTATCGATTTGACCGCTCCGCTCCGAAGATAACCACCAGCGGCAGGTCCAAGATCGAAATGTGCCCGAAATCGAGCCATGGCATTCGATAAATTTCCAGTGCTATCTTAATGAAGCGCCCCCGATTCGGGGACTGGGAGTGTGTCTCTGAGCAAACAGAACTTGATTGATTGGACACACAATTAACACAATCATATCATATTCTGATTTCGAGTCTGAATCCCAATCCAAGTCCTATGTCCGTACGATTTCAGAAGAAGAACTTCGCATAGGGGCTGGGTAAATATTCCCTCGTCCACCAGAGATTTGTGTGGCTGACAAAGTGTTGACCAAACGTCAAATCCCCGTAGCTCATCAGCGAGATTCATGGATAGGTGGGGTTGCGTGCTTGACAATAACCCTAGTACTAACACTGAAAAGGCAAATCAATTCCTGTACAAATTGAAAGCTTTACCAGGTGACCCTCACTCCTACACCGATGCCACCTATGCCTGGGTCATCGGTTGCATGTCAGACGACGATAGCCGCTTATCGGTGTCATCGTATTTTGTTCGTAGTGGTGGTCCCCACACGGCAAATGCAACCTGGCTTGGCTAAACTTTGCGTGTTAGCTAAACCTAATCCAATGCTGTCCAAAACTGCAGAGGGGCTGCTGGGGGCTTTGGCGGGTGCTAACGGTTTAGTTATGGCACGCCATGTGGGCGGGGTAATGTGATGTGAATGTTAGCTAATCTGTATGTGGAGCAATCACAGAAAACACTAATTGGAAAGAGTCGGCGGGAGTCGATAGTCCCCTTCCCCCAGCAGGAAGTTGTCAACGGTCTCGGTCTCCCAGTCATTCCATCATTCACTCAATCGTTAATTTATTTATGCCCCAAACATTCAATTATTCGTTCATTCTGTCACCTTACCCGAAGAGACTCGTACAGATCATGGAAATACGCTTATGTCGGATTATCCCATAATTTATGTTTTCTGCTCCCTGCCCAGACAATGGATTTGCCTTTGCAGCACGCACACCTATACATATAATTGCCAAGATCATTACACATACATACAAAGACAGAGAGAGAGAGAGATAGATCGATATGAAGAGAAAAGGAGGCTAATGACAATGAGAGAAGAGGAAGCGCTCACGGCAGGGAATAGGGAACAGGGACCAGTGAACAGGGAACCGGGAACAGAGGCAGATGACAAAACAGAAATTGTGTCATTCGATTGCAGGATCGGGAGGCACAAGAAGAATGAAGAAGAGGAAGAAGGAAGATACATGCGGAGGGGCGAAAGAGGCAGGGCAGCAGCAACCGGAAGCGTAATCGAGCTAAACGAACGCCGTCGGGGAAGTGATCAAATGTGCGTGTGTCCGTTTGGGTGTTTGTGTGTGGGTTAACCCATTGTGCCAAAGAAGAAAACAGAAAAAAATGAGCGGGAAGCGCTAAGGAAAAACGCTATGAGGAAACTCACCCAGAGACGGACCCCGAGACAGGGCCAGAGCCAGGGCCAGGGCCAGAAAGAGTAAAAAAAAACGTTTCTGGGCCTGGCCAAATGGCCAAAGGCCAGGAATGAGGGGAGAACTGGAACCGGAAAAAAAACGGCTAGAAGACACAGAGACAACCACCAAAGGTCCCCCCACGTGCAATTAATAAAATACGCTAAGGGAGAGGGGAGCTGTTAGAGAAAGAGAGATAGCCAGATATGGCCAGAGAGATAGAGGGAGATACGAGTACGTGTACATGTACACACTCGTATATTGTAGATCCCTGTAGCTATGGCAATGCAAACAGGTGAGGGTGACACTCGACTGAGGGCGATGGCGATGGAGGTCCTAGACAAGTCAGCAGGTCTACGTCGAAGTCGGAACAGCTGAAATGCTGATGAGAGATGCAAAAGATATGTATCTTCGTACTGTAGAGAGCTAACTAAGACCGAATAAATTGATCGTTTTCTAAAAACTTTGAGGGCCTGAAGATAGGAATGTACCCATTACTCGGAGAAACATAAAGTAATTTTAAAGATCTTTGAAGTTGAACAGATGGCTAAGATAGTTTTCACCCGCTTACCACCATCAGGGATGTGAATATTGAAACGACGGCCACTTTTGCTGCTTACTTAATTTCCCCGAAACACTCAAATGGCTCTCCTACCGAGCATTTCCTGTTTGAGCGGTGATTTTTTGGGGCTGCAAAAACGGTTTCTGCTTAAAAATAAAGACATATTCCGATGTTTAGAGCAGAAACCGATTCCGAGTGTCGCCAAAAATTTTCTACCGTGCGGGAAATATATTTCGGTTTAGAGAAATTCATATGTCTTCGGGCAAACACTCGTAAAGTCGCGAGCATTAGGGCTTGGGGCGTGGGGCGTGGGGCGCGGGGCGCGTGGTGGGGTTTGGTGGTGTGTGCGGGCCTGTTGAGGCGTGGTCCTCGAGAGCAAAGCCCATAAACTTACATAGTTGGGCCTGTTTAAAATGCGCTTAATAGTTGCAACATGTGTCGCGGAGAGACAATTAGGCAATAAAATTAATTCACACCAAGAAAAGCATTAAATGCGACGCCAGACACGGTGCAGCAAGGTGCCATTTTCCACTTTCCACTTGCCGCCTGCCACTTGCTACTTGCTACTTGCCACAGGCCATGTGGAGTGTTGCCACTCGGCCTGGCCATGCAACATATTCGCACGCGTAACTAGGAAATTGCAACTCCAAGCTGGCTCTGGCCAACCCCTACTCCTCCTGTCCCCTCCCGTGCCAGCACATTTGGCGCGTGTTCACTGACAGTGCCCCATAGCCCATCCCCATACCCGCCCTCTCTCTTTAATTGCCTCTTTTTCGTTCGTATGTTCTATGAATCGGAGTTGGGTGGCACACGGATAGGGGACAATGGCACTGGCACTGGCATTTGTCTACAAATAATTAAGCCAATCAAACGGGACAAAAGTGTTGGCCTCGCCTGAAAACTGTCAGCAAATGCATAAAACCATTATTCGCAATTGCAAGAGCGAACGGCGAAGAGAAAACAGCAGGGAAATAAACAGGGAAATCCACTTCCCATGCGCCCTTCCAGAGGCGAGGCTGTGCGTTTACGAGTTCAGGAAGTTTGACGCCAGCCGCAAAAAACGATGGAAAGAATACACTGGAGAAACTCTTAGAGAACCGCACCTGAATGGGAGACTAGCTCTGGCTCCACTTTCCTTTCCACCTACTGTCCTTCGGAGAGCCCCGTAACAATAACCGATTAACAGGACCATTCATCCATTGGTCACAACGACTGACGGGGATGCAGCTTCGATGGGGCCCAGGGCCACAGCACGTGCTGGATGTAAGGGCCAGAATACAGTTGGCACACGTCGAAAACGGCTTCCTGGCTTCCTGTCAGACCTCGGGTTTCACTTTCAGCAGGAGCAAGACTGCGACTGCCTGTAAGAAGTAGGCCAGGACACTGCTGTCCTCCTGCTGTTTGCAGCACGAACGAGGGTGCTGCGAGTCCACATCCGATGTGTATGCTCTGATATGATAATCTCGAAATCGAGAGCTCGCACCTCATTTGTGCCACAGAAGCAGCAGCCGCAGCGGCAGCCGTACCGGAGAGGTCTTGCTCTTAGGCTCTTCCCCCATTGAGTGCCAGAGTGCTTCCTGTCGCTCGGGCAATAAAAACGGGAATACTCGTCTCGTACTTCCAAGGTGAAGCTTGGCATGTGTGTGTCTCTGTCCCTGTTTCTGCCCCTGTCTAATCGTTCCCCGTGAGCAAAAGAGGGGGCTGTACGTCATTTGGTCTCTTATCATTAACGACTTTTGTTTTTTTTATTCCCTTGTCTTTTTCTTGCGATCTGTCTGGTCGCCGCCTCATGCTCTTCTGGCTGGCTCCTTCAGCCCCTCATGCCATGGCCAAAAGCGAAAACAATGGAACGGCTTGTTCGGGGGAGTGGAGTGGGAGCTGGCGGAGGAAGCGACCTATCACAACTAGAGCAAACATTTTAATTGGTCCCCCATTTGGGGTGCGGGATGAGAGAGAGATGGGATCCATGTCCTTTGTGCAGGTACATCCCTGATCTAATCAAGCTTCGTTAAGGCTAACGGTGAAAGCTCACTGCCTCCCTCTCTCTCTCTCATCCCTCACTAGTCACTTTCAATCTCCACCTCTCCTCCATTAGACCTTTGAAGTTGTCGTCGTGTTCACATGTCCTGTTCGTTCCTCTCTTTCTCTCATTTCACATCCTGTTTAGAAAACATTTTGTTTTGTCAGATGTATACTTTTTCTGTTTTTTTCCCTGTTTCTTTTTTTCTGTCTGTTTAGGCCAAAGCCACACAAATTAAGTTAACTTCCTGTCTGTCTATGGCTAATAGCAAATTAATAAGAGCGTCCGGTCAATTTGGCTTGCGGTTTTCTCCCGCTTTTCCCTTTCGCTCGTTCGCTTTCGTTTTGTTTTATTGCCGATTGTCCTGCTGTGGGTGTGACCCTGACTCTGACTCCTGCTTCGACTCGGACTCTGACTCCTGTCTCCTGACTCCTGTCTCGACTCTGAATCGGAATCGGACTCGCCGTCAGCTGGCTGCCTCCTTAGCCAGAGCTCTACGCTCCTTGGCGCCTGCCCTTGACACACATACTTGGCCCAGGAAGGAACCGCATCTCATCCTCTTCTTTTCCACTTGAATACTCCTCGGTGGCGGCCTCAGCTGTCCCGGCTGCCCCTCCACCCCCGATGCAGTTACATTGGGAATGCAGTTTCGCACTGCTCTACTCTGCAATTTTTATCTAAGTAGGGCTCTCGGCTATCTCCTTTGCCGTTACCCAGACACAGTCGCAGGCCCAGTTGCAGGCCGCTTCCTGTTTTTCCTTCCTTCTCTTACAAGACCCCTCGGGCTGGGCTAAGGTGAGTTCTGGGTCCCTAGTTCCGTGGTTCCCTCGTTCCCGAGTCCTGTCTTCTACTGCACTTGCGCTCAGCTGAATGTCAAAGCAAACTCCTCCGACTCCGACGCAACTGCACTTACAGAAAGGACTCGCGGGTTCGGGTTCAGGTTCAGGTCCTGCTCGGCTGCCTATCGCGCACAGCTGTTCAAATGTTGTGCAATTGAAATTAAAATCTATAGGATGGAGGGATCCTTTTCCTGTGTTTTTTATGCTTTGTTTCGCAGGATTAGAGCATCTGACGCGGCGGATCAGTCGAAGGAGTCAAGTCATTTGGAATGGCTTTCGTGTGTGGGCTACAAACGGAAATCTTGCTTCCAACTCCTTTCACTTTTTTAATCTTTAAATCCATTTCCATTCTTAGGTGTCTAACGAATCATCTTCCATCCCATCTGTTTTCCTTTAAAGCATAAAAATGTATTGTATTTAATTTCGTTATATCTCTCTGCATCGCATCCAACTGTAATCGATTTAATCTGCAGACTATTGTCAGTATGCTTTCCATTCCATATCTTTTTTTTCTTCCTTATATCCCTGCTGTTTAATCCCAATTAAAACTTTATATCATACATATGTATATAGTCCCTAACCATAGCATTTGTGATACACATATTCTCTGGGAATCCAGAACCCGTAGAACTTTTATCAATTTAAAGCAAAGCAGACATCATTTACATATTTATTTAACGCCGTAGCCATTCCGTGGCCCCGGACAAGGCTGGAATACTGGAGCACTGGTTGGAGTACACTGCGGGGATGTGCATATCCACTCCCGCAGTTGCCCCTTCCCCAGTAACGCTGGGGGGATATTTTTCACATTTTTAGCTTAATTGCATTTGGCTGGCCGCACGTTTCGTCCAATGTTGCTGCCGTCCGAGAGGCAATTGTTTATCTTACGCTCGTCTGCGTCTCACGTGCAACACAACATGGCAACAACGGCGGCAAGTGGCAACAGCAACTGGTATTTTCATAGCTGTCTTTGCTAATAGACACATGCACACACACAGACGCAGACCCACAGACAGAGACAGAGAGAGAGAGAGCCCGAGACTCGCCGACGGACGTGAAGTGCATTTTGCAGCTTGCAACATTGCTGCAAAGTCAAACAATTGTCGATGGGCAGAGATGGCAGATGATATAGTAGCTGTTTGTGGGGGCAATGGAAGGGGGAGGTGCCACAATAGGGGGAGTGTTTTGTGTTTTGTGGCTTGTTAAGTTTAAGATTGTTTGATATGGGTGCAGGTCGGCGACTAGCCCCCCTCACCGATGGCGATGGCAACGTGTTGCACTTACGAGGCTTTCGGCGCTAAAAGACATGTTTTCAATTATGATTGCTGGCGTGTCTTATTAATTACGTCTATCAAGCGATAGGCAGCATTTAGTTCGGCATTTAGCCGGGGCATGGACAGGGAAAGGGGCAGGTGTAGGGGCACGTGTAGGGGCAGGGGTAAAAAGCTACGGGAAGGAGCGGTTCAATGTTTAATTGTGCAGTCTATGGAAGAACTGGGCTAGGGAGCTGTAGGAAGAAGAACACAATCTATGACATTGGCTTAAGATCCATCCATCTATATATCTGTATATCTGTGTGTAAGCCGAGAGATCGCCACTGAACAATCTAACTGATTGCTTACAAATGAATCTCAATTAGAATTAATTCAAAACATGAACCGGGTATTATTTACCCATTTGACACTCACGCATACACCCAATCGTCACACAGTGAGTGTTAGAAGTACACAGATATGAGTGGCAGCACACCACATATTGACACACATCAGAGAAAGATGTGGTGGAGGCGGCGGAGGAGGTGGAGCTGGAGTGGAGTGGAGGCTGGATGGAATGGATCATCAAAGAGAGAGTTTCTTGAAGCAGATGGTTGGAACTCGGGATGCTTGGTAGCTGTGGCTGCTGCTCCATATCAACGCCATCAATTAATTTGGTATTCGTGATTCTACTTAACATCGATTGACCCCGACAGATTAGTGAGCGAAGCGAACGAAATGTTGAACTTTGCTTTCGAGAAATTCCTCCGATCCGAGCGATGGAGGAGCTGGAGCCGGAGCCCCTCCCTGTAGGGGTTGTGACGCAAATTGTCCAGTGGCTGTGCGATTATTTACATCTATGTGTGATACAGATACGAGTATTTCAGTTAATTGAGCGCATAACTCGCACATCTCTAGAGCGGGGCCCTGTAGGAGCTCTTCTTTCGGACTCGGTTTCGGTTTTGGGGGCGCCTACGGGCTTAATTGGTGCGATTGAATTAAAATCGTTTGCTGCCACTTGATGGTTGCGCCTACCTCTACCGCCACAGCCCCCGCTGCCCTCCCCTGTTTGACGTAGCAGTGTGGCCGTCTTTGGGTGTCGATTAGGCTCACAGATCACTTGATTGCTTTGCTCTTGGTTTGCTTAAATGATTGATCAATGAGCCAATTGTGCGCGAGAGTCGAGAATCAGTTTAGAATTTGCATGAATCTCGGCATTGGGACGGGGCGCTCTTTTTATTGATTGATAAATAAAATATATAGATCTCAAGTGAGACTAATTTGAGAATCGAACGATTACATAAGCCGAGCAAGCGATGGAGAGCCGATCGGTAGACAGACAGTAGAATGAGAGCGGCTTGCCGGAAGGTAGTCAGTCATTTACTGGATCCTCTTCATGAGAATTTGTGAGCTTCATAAATTGTTTCCTGCTCATTTGGCCGTGACAAAATTGTGTCCCCTGGTATCGCCCATTCGTCCCTTCTCCTGTTGGCTGCTCATCCGTTTTTATTTCTAACTTTTAACCTATTTAATTGACTTATAATTGGAGTAACCCACACAAACAGAGCGGGAGAAGGTACGGGGCTGCGACGGGACATATGTGTAGGTAATAATTTGCTGAGCAAGGAATTCCTCAAGCGCAACACGGACCGGGGCCAGAGCAGGGCCATAGAGGGATGGCAGGCCAGGAGCCGCACAAAGGATCATGTGAAACAGTTAGCAGGCAGCCAGAGGCAGGTCACACATGGACGAGTTTTCCAGCCGGGCCAGAGTAGTGGTATTGCTGCAATCGAGGAAATTATACCGCCCCGACATGTTGAACTTGAAATTGTAATTTGGCATTCGGCACTCGACGTTCGACGTTCGATGCTTGGCATTTGGCATTGGCAAGGGCACCTACATATGCCAGGATGTCGTTGACAAACGGCAGGGAAGTCCCATGCGGGGTTGTCACTGCAGTCACCGCTTTCCTCTACCTATCCCTCGGGGTTGCCAACTCGGAAGAATGTCCGCTGTCAGCTGTGACTCTCCCATAGGTAAACGGTGAAATAATCATTGGTCAAGGGCTGGGGTACAGCCCTGTACCGACTGTCAGCGCAGGTGCTTAAGTCAAATTTACACTATTTTTTCGGGTATTTGAATACAAAACTTGAAGAATTATAGAACACAGATAAATATCTCCTATCCCCTCCCAACTTTCGTAGCATTTTCCTACTATATCTCCATACCACATCCACCTCCCACTCTCCTTGGCCTGCACTCCTGGCCCGTGATGGATCGCTTTAAGTGGACATCAAGTGTTAAGTTAATAATTTGCCAGGTTTTCTCATCGGGGGGAAAATACTTCTTCATGCTGGTAATTGAAAGAATGGAAAATGCCAACACACTTGGCGGCCACGAGAGAGCTTTATTAATTTTTGTATTTAAAACATTTCAAGCACTCGACACCTTCTCGTCTCCTCTGGCTCCGTTCTGTAGTCCCAGTCCGAGTCCCAGTGTCTCAGTGCCTGTCCACTCGCAGCCGGAGCACCAGTAGCAATGATCTCAAATTGATGACGAACGAGTAGAAATAATGAGGACGTTGCAGGGAGCCCGGAATGGGAGTGCAGGGACGAGCGATGAGCAAGGAACGCGCGCATAATCAAGGCTCGGCGACAAGACATGGCCGATCTGGTCCTCGACATCGACAACGCCATCGACAGGGACATGGACATGGGCATGGGCATGGGCATGCCATTGCCAATTGGCGATTTGCCTGCTTTTGCGACGACCGCTGCTGGTTCTCCCCTTTATGATTATTGTTATTATTGAGTGTATGCCTCTGCAATTCAGGGCAAAGTCATCATTAATGCGTTGAGGCGATGCGATGCGATGCGACGGGATGCGAGGCGAGGCGACTCAAGTGGAGTCGAGTCGAGTGCAGCAGGCATTACCGAAAAAACCATCCACCACCACCACCATCAGAAGCTGGAGCAGTAAAATAAAATGAAATGAAATATAATTAAATGTCGCTGATGCTCATGAGCATGCCCCCAGTCCAAGTCCAAGTCCAAGTCCCTGCGATGATCGTGGACGACGCTTCTGTTCTGATCTGTTCGTATGGAACGGGTTGGGGACGTGCCTGTTGGATCTGATCGGGTCGGGGCTGCGTAGCAGGGTAGCTGTTGGACGGGCTCGTAATTTGGCAAGAAATTCTTCCGCGATCGTCTGGGACTCGGTCTGGATCTGGCTATCGCTCCAACTGATCGCATACCAGGTTTCGCATCCAGCGTATTTTGTCAACCGGTTTTGGGATCGCTGCCATCGCACCACTAGGGCCGTCCCGGTCCGGCATTGTCTCTGCTTATCTGCGGCTTTGTGGCATCTTTAAATGGCGTTTTTTCGCACTCGCCAGCCGCTCGATGCGGGCGTCGATCTTGTTGGGAAGGGGGTGCTACTAGGGGGGATATGTTGGGGCGAAACGTTCGCTGATTTTTAATTATTTTGCACGTTGCAGCGATGTTCGCCATCGTTTGAGTTTCAGTCGGAGTCGGAGTTGGAGTTTGAGTTGTAGTTGGCCATGTCTCTGTCTCTTTCCGAGGCCAGTCCTTGTTGGCTTGTTGGCTTGTCAGGTTTTGCCTTTCGTCACTTCGATATTGAAACACTTAATCACAATTTCGTTAAGGATACAAGGCATGCATGGCACAGGCACAGGCACAGGAGACAGGAGACAGGAGACAGAAATGGCAAAAGTCAAGAATATTCCAAAAATCTCATACAAATTACGAAAAGCAAATGCGAAGCAGACATATACAGAGACAGACACAAAGAAACACGAAAATGATATTTCTACGCGCCGAATTCCAAATGATCGCATACCCCTCTCCATACGGGGGTACGATACACCAGTGCCCAGTGCCATCACTGGGGAATTTGACGAACACGGAGACTAGAGACCAGAGACCGGAGACGATGTGATGACGATGACGCTGACGATGATCGCCTCCCGCTGACGATGATAATTAATAACAGGGGCCGGGGCCGGGTCCAGCCCTGTTGAAAGACCATAAAAACGCTGCCAAACACCAATCATACGTTAAGAAAAAAAACCCAAGCATTGGCCAATGGAAATGGTAATGTCTTTGCGGGAGCTGCGACCAGGTCGAGACTGGCTCCTCCCGATAAGCAAAAAAGAAGAAAAATCTCGAACAAGACAGAGACAACTCGGAAATAATCCCAGACAGAGTGGAATGTCAATGCCGGTCTGGTCTGCTGTGCTCTGGTCTGGTCGGGGCTCTTGGTTACTCAGCTCTCAGTCCGTGAGAGCGATTAAGATCGCATGCCAAAGATCGCTGCTCAACTGATCAACACTTACAGAATGTTTTAGGGCACACAAACTGACAGAGAACATGACAGAGAACAAGGCCTGTCAGTGACAGGCGACTGTAGGAGATCACATTGTGGAACAAAGAGAAGACGTGATTAGCTTATCCTTTGCTGTGCCATGCCCCCAAGACAAGCCTTAGGATCTGGGCTAACACAGATTTGATTCTCACCGATCCAATCCGTTCGACGATCCGTCTGGCAGTTGATCAGTCATTCCCATCACGCAGCACTCGCGAGGCAAAAACAATTAATGCCTGCGACTGGAATCAAATGATATTTTACCAAGGACAAGACAGCGCCATGGTGCCAGGCGCAACAACGATTTATAGCCCAAACGGAATGTGCCATACATCAGCCTCAGTAAAAGCCAAAGGATCAGAGATACTCCGTCGCACAAAAACAATTTGAGCAGGCAGGAGGAGCACAGAAGGAGCACTAACAGAGGCAGTAGCTGCTGTCGATGATTAAAACACATTAAAAATCCAGTAGCCCCGAAAGTCCCGAAAGAAACTGCCAGTTTTTGGTCGGCCAGTCGCTTTTGGGGCCCAAACTAATTTCATATTTTTCATGCAATTGATGAAATTCCATCGAGCCCCCAAAAAGAGCCTTTCTGGGTCTGCAGCGGCTGTGGCAGTGGCAGTGGCAGTAGCAGTGGCTGCTGTGTGCATCTGTATCTGTGTCGCAATCAGAATCTCAGTCTGTCCGTCGATCCAGAATCGCAGTCCGTCTGTCCATTGGTCTGTCCTCTCGCTTGATGTTCGGGGACTACCTGTTGCGACGTGTTATTAGGCGACGTATTGACGACAAGCAAACGTCAACCCGAAACGTCAGCTCATCATATCATCGATTGATGCGCATCGCAGCTGCCCCGACTCCTCTGCCTTGCTTTTTTGGGAGGCCTGTGCATATTTCGGGACTGACTTTTGGTAAACAGAAGCTCTTGTTCTGGAATTTCGAACTGAAAAAATACTGAGCAGAGAAGGGAAACACCGAAGGATGTGCAGTCCCAATGCAGGGCCGCATGGCCTCTAATTTCGCTCCCAGATTCGAGAGTGGCTTCGGGAGACCATCTTCTGCAGGGTCCGCTCCACACCCTTCTCTTCTCTTGTGTGAGGTGGTGATATTTGTGAGTGTAAACTGTCCCCCGGTCCTCCAGCCGGCTCTTCACCGGCCTGGATCTGGTACCCGACCCACTCCAGGTCCAACAATGTACCGACGTGATTTTGTGCTTTAATGAGGATTATTAAATGCGAGATTATTATGTGCTGCAATTACTTTTCGCTGCCACTGTGCTCGGGGTTTCTTTTCCTCGTTTTCTTTGGTTCGATCCTCTGCCTCGTCTCGTCTCGTTGTTTTTTGTGCGCCCCTTGATTTATTTTATTGAACCATAAAAATGTAAATTTTCCGCGAGACAAAAGACAAAGTTAATCGTTGTCAATTATGGCCTTTGACAGGTTAATATTAAAATCTACGAGTCGATGGGGAGGGGACCTTGATTGGCAGCATTCAGGGAGGATGATCGGATGGGCTGGCGGATCTGAGAGCGATCCGAACTGATTAATGTACTGATCGCCATTAAAATTCAGCCGGGGAATGGTAAAGTGTGATTGGGGATGGATTAATTGAAGGTTATTTTGCTCCCGAGATATCGGAAGTTCTGCCACGACAGAGAAATATCAGTCAACGGAAGATCTCTAGAGGAGAGGTTCTAAAAACACTTGAAATAAGACCCACTTCTGTTTGCTCTCTCTCTCTCTCTCTCTCTGAATGATGACTCATTCAGGAGAAAAGACTTCGCCGCATGATTGCTGGAACTCAGGTTCCATAGAGGATCATCTTCTCCTGCCATTAATGCCAGGCATTTTGTGGCAGAATCTGGTATGTTTGATTGTTTCAGAATTCGCGGCCGCCGGCCATTCAGTTTCCGGCCGAAGTGAGCGCCGTCCTCCCCCTAGGGCGGGATGCGGAAACGGGCAGGCTGCCCCCTGGAGGGGGGCTGTGGTGAGCAGCAGAGGGGAGTACCTCTATTAACATAATCACAACACGAGTCGCTCGTCCGCCGATCGTTCGATTCGTGGAGCAACCAAAAATTACGGCAAGTACGCGCGCGACGAAAGGGTGGAGAAGGGGGGACGGGGCTAAAGAGGCACAGGGGCAGATCAATTTTTCGGAAACCCAAATCACTGCAGGGCGATCAATTAAAATTTTGATCGAATTTTCGTCAATTTTTTGACATGTGGCCGGGAACAGAAGCCGGCACGGCCCGGCCGGGACCAGCCTGGTCCAGCCCGATCTGGTCCCGTCCGTCGCTGTAGAGACACAGGGAGAAGGCGAGATCAATGTAAGCTGAAATTGTCGGACAGCGGCCTTAGGCGATGCTTGGCTCTGTCTGCGGGTCCATCTCCATCTTGTCTCTACTCTGTTCGTTTCGCCTTCGTCAGCGGCCGTGGCTGTGGTGAATGAAATTGATTAAAGCGTAAATGAATTTTTGCAGGCCTAAATCGTTGCTGATAGTCGCGAGAGGTTGGTGGAGGGGGCTGGTCCCGGCCTGGCGATGATTATAACATAAGATCGATTGCTGCTTGTCGCTGATCGCTAACTCGATGCGGCTACTGTGGAAAGCAGAGAGACGCCGCTGCCACATCTACCCCATCCGAAACGACTTCTTGCCCCGCCACTGCCACCGACTGGAGGCAGCCTTTATTTTCTGAACATGTTTTCGGGCTCAGGATCTTTCTTCCTTCTGGTTTTTGTCCATGGTTTGCCCTCATTTGACAACTAGCCAGCGGCACAGCTCTCGATCTTAGGCTCTACCTTCGGCACCGATTTAAGTTTATCCGCACGATCAGCGCCAAAACCAAAAAGCAAAACCAAAGCGAATGCCAATGCCATAATTTTTTGTGTCCAGCAACAGAAAAAAAGTGAGGAGAGGGAATAAAGATTCCTTTGGATTCGGCTGGAATTCCATGCGTGCTCAGCCAGCATAAACGGTAAAAACGGTAGCCCCAGCGAGACGCTATAATTATTGGGGCCAATCGGATGATGTATGATGTATGGATGAGATGGATGCGGATGAAGGGAGCAGCACCCAAAAGGTAGATCTCTTCAGGCAGGAGCTGCTTCAAAGGTGTCTGATCGAAAATATCCTTCCAAGGTTTCGATATCCAGTTCCACTAAAAGTAAAAATAGAATAATAGCTCTGGTTGATAGTGTCCTGTACTCGTATTTTGTGTGTTTAAAGTGCTAAGATTAGCATCCATCAGACGAAGAATAAATGCCAGATTTCACAATTAACTTACTATATAATTATTCAAAATGTAAACATCTAGGGAGCTGCCAGTTCGTAGCGCATGCGAGTATGTACCATTGGAGTCGATCCAATCTTATTGGAAATGCCATCGCTAATTTCGCTTCGGGTCGCCTTTGGTTCTTCTGTGGCGGGGGTCCATCAATTGCTGCTTGGCATTGGCAGGCGGAGTGGGAATGGGAATGTGTATTGTGAAAGAGCTTTCAGCTCTTTAATGGACTGGAGAAGAGAGCCACATTAATTTAGTTACGCTTCGACAACGATCTCGAGTCGGAGTCGGAGATCTCCGTCCGCATCATTAAAGACAATTTCGTGATTCGCCACGATTTGTGCAGCAAATTACTTGCTAAATTATAGAAAGCAAACACACACAGCAGACCCCCACACGCACATCTGGGTCTGGGTCTGGGTCTGGGTCCCCTTTTGGCTCACAAATCAATAGAAATCAACGCCTGTCAGGGCTCGGACTGCGACTGAAACTGAATCCGAGACTGAATCTTAGACTTTGTCCGATTCAGAGTCCGAGTCCGAGTCCGAGGCCTTGGCCCTTGGCCATTGGCCATTGTTGACTTAATCAATAAAGCGAATTTGGGTTGTTTTCTATTTCGAGACCGAAGAATGGAGGGATTGAAGAATGGAGACCGAAGTGGAGATTTCACTCGAGCATTTAGCTAAGTAAACAAGCGACAAATACGAGTACTCGCATCACTCCAGACAATCGGCGGGTTATTCATTATCTCCTATTCTCTTCTCTTTCAGAGTCAGGCCTTGGCTTTGACGCGGGCAGCCAATGCGGCCGCCGTTGTGGCCGCCGCCAATGCCAAGTCCCCTTCGGCCTCTGTCTCCGCCGCCGCCAGTCTGGTGGACATGGCCGTTAAGAAGGAGCACTCGCTGTCGCCTCCCCACAGCGTGGTGGGCGTGCCCGGCGAGGAGGTGACTGCCATGCAGTATAGACGCAGCTCGTTGCAGGGCGTACAGGAGAAGCTCACCCAGCTGCAGATGCAACACCATCAGCAGCAACAGCAGCAGCAGCAGCAACATCATCATCACCAGCTCCAGCAGCAGCAGCAGCAGCAACAGCTCCAACAGCAGCAGCATCAGCAGGGCGGAGGCGTGACAGGGGAAGGGGGTGGCCGACGCTCCGCCGAGGGCAGTCCCTCAACCATACATCCCGCCCAGCAGCAGCAACTGCAGCACCAGCAGCACGTGCACAATTCCGATGGCAATGCCCTGTCCTCGTCCACGGCATCATCTAGTCAGAATGCCACCCCAAAGAGTGAGAGGGATCGCGAGAGGGAGGAGCGCGTGGAGCGGGGAAGCATCTCGTGTCTGCCTCCAGCCGCCCTGGGCATGACCGTGGGCGTACAACAGGCCCAGCAGCAAGCGGAGAAGCTACTCAGCCATCCGGCCCTGGACTCGCGACGGGACTTCGACATCAGCAAAGTAAATCGTGAGTAAAGGAGCTTTCCAATTACTTCAATTTAATCAATAAATCACTCACTGGCCCAGGGGGCGTCCAGTCATCCCGGCATCCATAGGGATCCATAGGGAGCAGAAGGGGGAGGCAGCAGCATAAATGCAGGAATTTACTTTACTTCTCCTCATAATCCGGTGCGTTGCGTGATTATTTGCATAGAAATTAGTCAAAGGCTGGGTCCCAAGAAGAGGGAAACTTTAATCACGTCAGCAGCAGATGGAAATTGTAAATAGAGATAGAAATGAAATTCCTTTCGCATCCACGTCGCCTGCCTAATCCATGGCAAGTTCATTTGATTTGCTCGCCGGGAATTTAGCACGTATCCTTCAGATATCGCACACACACTATCACACACATGGCAGACACGAACGGACGTTTGAAGCCCATACACATGGCCGCTCTCCTTTGAGCTATGGCAATGGTAATCTTGTTTGGTTCATCAATAGTTTAACCAGGGACAAAAGTAAACCTGTGTCCATATCGATGTGTCCCGTGCAGTTGTCGCTATGCAGATGCTTATGCAAGGCAGTATCTCCCAGATAGAAATAGCAATAGCAACTATGAAGCATCCTGCATACCAACACAGCATGCGAGTGCCCACACGAACGAACCACTCTCACTCCCCCGCCCTCCCCATTAACTCGACGATGCTCAATCCCATTCAACAGAAGACACACAACACTCCTATATGCATCGAAATCCCCTGGATTAAGCATATGAAGCATTCATAACGTTTATTTTCTCTCTCTATCTCTCTCCCTCTGTGTGTGGGTAAGTGAGCGAGTGTGTGTGCGTGTCTATCTCTCTCTCTCTGTTTGTATCTCTGTCTATGGCTGGATACGTATACGAGCATGTGTGCATGCAAACATTTCCTACTGTCCTGGTGAGGTGTGGGTCGGAGGTCACTCTGCTGGGGCATTAAATGAACCGCACACACACTTGTGGAGCTTTTGTGGGTGAGGTGGTGGGTGCGATCTGGAGGAAGTTCTTTTCCATGGCTCAGTTCTTTGGTTCTGTTTGCCGTGGCTCCGTATATTTCTAGTTCCAACTCGGGCACTCGTGACGTATACATAACGTGCGGCTGTCCTCTGCTCCTTTTGTGCATCTATGAGTAGCAGTATGCGAGTGTTTGTATGGGAGTACACGTGCACCGTATGTGTTCAACAGGTGGCACTCAACTTGGTTGATGTTTGGGTCAATTTATGGCTTCTGCCTCACTTAATTGTAGAAGCAACACAACAATTGATGGTTCGCAGTCCGCAGAGAAAGGGTGAAAAGGGGGTGACGTGACACAGGCGATAAATGAATCGATAAATGTCAGTAAAATCGCTGCTCCAATCGATTGTTGTCATTATTACAGCTCTCTGCTTCGCTTAAATGTTAATATTTTAAGCCGAAGCCTCCCTTGCCTGACATCATTTTCTATTCCACTTCCACATCCACATGGCGCACAGCTAAAATTCAGACTTAAGCTTAACCCTCTCACCGCCCACCCACTGGAAAAGGGGAGTGGAGCATGCCCCGTTCAGATAGTTCGGTGCGTTGGATTTGAATTTTGTTGTGAATTTGTGAATGTCTCCCTCTGCGTGTGTGTGTGTGTGCGTGTGCGTGTGGGTTTGTGCGTATCTATGTAATGTGCTTTGTAGCATATTTTGAGGATTTGCACAACAAAACGTTGCAGTGCGTGGGGTGGGGTGGGGTGTGGTGGGGTGGGATGGGAAGGCGGTATACCATGAGATGGAGATTGAATGGCTGCAGAATTGGGTTTATGGATTGGGCGGTGGGGCCTCGGTTTGGGGTTTGGGTTGGGGGAATGGTTTCTGCCATCATTTGCTATTGTCGTTGCTGTTATTATTGTCATTTAACATGGCCATTTGCAACTGATGCACAATGGTATGCGTGCGTATCTGTCTGTTTGTGTGTATTAGTTCATATGTAAATCTGCTGTGTCGCTCGCTGCACTGTGTTTTGTTTATACTACGATTGTGTCTGTATTTCTATCTGTATCTGCATCTGCATCTATATCTGTGTGTCTTTTTTATCTGAGTGTGTGTGCGTGTTCATGGCGCCTAAGCTGCTCAGCGACGCAACACGATATTTATCCAGCCTCACCTCCCCACCTCCGCCATTCTGTCCACCATTTTTGGGGGCTATTTTTATGTTCCTGCATTTGATTCCGGTTCCAATTCTGATTCCGATTCTGATGCTGTTGCTTTTTCGGTCTCGCTTCGATTTATGCAGAGTTTAGTATGCAAAATTTTCATACGTTAGCCTTAATAAATCCCCAAGCGGCTGCACTTGTCAATATGCAGGCTGCCCCCATACCCCCCTATACCCCCCTCTAGCCAACGCCTGTATTCCCTCCTCTGGCAGTTTCCAGTTGGCACCTATAAGCTTATGCACACAGACACACACACGTATCGGCCCTGTCTCTGGGCCTGTTTTTGCGTCTGTGTCAGACTCTGTCGCGCTCTGCAATTGAAAATCACTGCGCCTTAGTTAACGACACGTTTGTGGATCAACGCGTTCGAAAGAGGCCTGTATGCCTGTACTGCTGCCATACAGCCGCGGTGCAGCCTCTGCCTCAGCCACAGCCTCAGCCTCTCAGGCCCCATCGGCTTCTGTCCCTGGCTATTGAATCATTGTTGTTTGGTCAAAGCTTTCGTTTTGGTCACTGAAAGTAGAGCAGAGCAGAGCAGAGCAGTAGCCTGTGCATGTGCCATAAGCCATAGGCCATGGCACCCATACGGACATAAGCACACGCTCAAGGATTCAAAAAATGTGCATCCCCTGCGATCCGACATTATGCAGATGTCAATGGGGACAGTTCTAAAGGGCGCCGCGCCAACCGAGCTGAAGGATTGTATAATAAGAGGATAGGGGCACGGGCAAGGGCAGGGGCAGGAGCTTGCCACCCAAAGTATCTCTGATAAGCCCTGATGGACGCAGTAACTTTTCAAGGCTCCACTCACTCAACACTTTGCCACAGCAAGGGTAGGGGGGGGTAGAGTTTTTGGTAATCAAGCGACACAAAAGCATTGCACTGCTCCTGCTGAAGGATAAGAGATAGAGAGACAACGGAGAGTATAGCTCGTCTTAACAGGTTGTGGTACAAGTTTCGCAATCACACGCAAAACTAGCTACGATACTGACTCGTACTCGTACTCGGACTCTGAGTCCTCTGGGGACTGGCTTACTCTTGGACTGATAGATATCGCCAAGCGGTCCCCTGTCTGGATGAGGTTGGTTGTGTGGGCTGCGAGGTGGCAGCTTAAGTGTTAAGCGTTATGCACAGTGTCCAGTCCAGTCCTACACTCACTCTGGGGCACTCATTGGATACTGGATTAAGCCCAGTCCATCTGCAACTGCATACACATGCTGCCCACCCACCCCAGTCCCAGTCCCAGCCTAAGCTCAGGTCCAACATATGGGTGGCACAGACACCATGTTGCCGGACTCAGATATGGATACAGACGGGATACAAATTCGAATAAATGACAAGAGCAAGAAGAGACAACAGTTTCGAACATTTGGCATTATAAGAAGAGGCAGCAGCAGCAGCAAGAGAAAAGGAGAGTTCCGTTCCCGCCACATTTCACAAACAAGAGCGTCACCAGGCCAGGACATCCCAAGGAGCTAAAGCAGATGCTGCAGGTGATGCTGATTGAGTTAAGCCAACATCAAGTGCACTGAAAGAAAATGCACCTAAATTATACAAATTCGTTCTTTTCAACCATTTTCACTATTGTTCCGCTTTTAAATGTTTCAAAAATTGTATCATTAGTCACGAAAATTGTCAAAGAATTTAAAACGTTTCTTAGCGGCTTTTAAGTTTCGGAACTACTGGGTATATTCTCGCAGTGAATGAGAAATTGGCGGCTGGCTGGTCACCAGGTTGTATGGTCCACTCCATTTCCATTTCGAACATTTTATTCCATTGATGCTACGCACTGAATCCGGATCCTGGAGATGGTGAGTGTGAAGCGTGGGGACCTACAAATTTGAAGGATATACATGTTTGCAATACGGACAATTCGAACACGAATCTGCCACAACTGGAGATGAGCCGGTATGCGTATCCTCCTCCTGCCCCTACCGTTATGGATGACTGCTTGCAGCCACGTCCTTTGGGCACCTTCTGCGTAAGTAGCACCAACAGATTGGACTCGACTCGACCAGATTTGACTCTCCTGTGAGGAGCTTAGGGCCTCTGGGATGTGGTCTGTTTTGTTCGGCATCGACTGAAGTACATATAATCAAATAAATACTACTTCTGCCTGACTGCATGCGCGCCAGACACATTCCGTATCCTTGTGCTGTGCCCGAGAAGAAGAAGCTACATCAACAATAAATCAGTTACGAGAACTATGCAAAATGCAGTGGCATTATGTAGATACAGCCACACTCCTTCAATCCGATAATGAATACTATAGGTCCAAGCACTTTCCACTTTCAGAAGCTGCAGCTGATGCGAAGAGGCTGATCAGAATAGTTCGGTAGAACACGTAAAGACGCTTCTGAAGGATGGGTTAGCTGGGACTTTTCAATAGAACAATACAATAGTAGCTCCTAGTTTACCTAGCATTACTCTGGCCTTTACTCTCTCCATATTCCCAAAATATTCTATGTTTTCCTTCAAGTCCTTTTCCACAATACTCTCACACCGAAACCTTTCCAACGTAGAATGGGCATTGGGGGATAAAAGTGGAATCTCAAAGCTCGCTGCGAAGTCGAATACGAATACGAATGCAACTGGGATTCGGCCTGGTCCTGGACTTGGGTCTGGGTCTGGGCACAGGAGCGTTTATAATCCACAAGCGAAAACAAAATCATCATCATCAGCATCAGAATCACCATCAAAGGGGGAGAAGCAGGGGGTGGAGGCGGAACAGGAGCAACCACTACCACTACCTATACCCAAGGACATTAGGCGAAAGCATCAAGTTTGCGACTTATCCCCGACCTAAGCCTCAGCCCGGTGAACATTTTGCCGACAACCGACAACCGACGACCGGCTCAACCCAAAAGGGGTAGAGAATAGAGCCCTCTCCCTCTTGCTTTCTATCTCTCTGTCTCTCTCTGCCGCTGCCTCACCCCCTTGATGGTGGCTGTCTGACTCTGCTGCCTGCTTTGCATGCGAATTTGGCGCCAAAAACTTTCGAGTCTGGGCCCGAGTTCGAGTTCAGGTTCGGGTTCGTATTGCTTGAGCAGCGGCACAGAGGGCACGACATTATTTGGGAATCCTTTATCCCTTTATCTGGCTTTAGCCCTAATCCCATCAGACACAAATGAAGAGAAGTTTCACGTTTCGAGTTGCTCTCCTACTCCTGCTCAAGCCACTTCTCCTGCCGCTGCTGCCGCTGCTGCTCCTGCTGGCTGTGCTCCTTCTGCGTTGGCTGCCTCCTTAAGCTTTTGTTTTTGTTCCTGTTTTCGCTGGTGCTTTTGAAGTGCTTTGGCAATGCCAGAGACGTTGGGATTAGGCCGCCAGCTAATGCCTCTGTATGCGTGCGTGTCTGTGTTTGTGTGCCTCTGTCTATGTGTGTGTGTGCCAGGTGGGTTAGACCTGGGCCAGACATTTGCAAGTTTCGAGGCGAGCCAGTCTTTGGGGATGCTAATCCCAATACCAATCCCCAGCCCATCACTTGCCGCACTGCCGCCAGACAGTGAACGGCTGTGTGTGGACGGTCCGGGAATGGCTGTACAGCGAGAAAAGATATGGGATCTGAGTGAAACACATGTTTGAATGAGTTAAAGCAGAGTCCACACACTGGATGCAGATGTAATTCAAATCAAATCGAGGGACTGAATCCAATATTTTCTCTCAGTGTAACGATGGCCTGCAGTTGGTCTGGCTTTATTGATCGCGTAGAGGATTATCCAGGGCCATATTGGCAGGCAGGCTGGCCGGCAAAGTGGGGAGGACAGGGACAGGGACAGAGCCTGGCAGCCGTTTGTCCATTTTCAATTTGTGCTCCAACCAGCCGAACGGGACAGGGAGCAGTGGAGCAGTGGACCAGTAAGGGATTGAGTGGGAGATGGGGAGGCTTTTGGTTGCGCTGTAATCCGTTCGAAATGCCCGTCCGAGAGCTGGCCATGAGCATATACATACAAGTGTATGCACATATGTATGTGTGTCTGTTTAAAGCCAGTGGATGTCTGGTGCTTTGTTGTTTTAGCCTCCATATGAATCATACGCAACGTAATCCCAATTCGTTTAAGTCACTGACAATCCATGGATGCCCAGCGCACCCATCCAGTCACACACACGGACACACGCACACATGGATACGCCCCACACATAGATGTACGCCCATAGGCACTGTCCAATGCCAAATCATATTCCCCTCTCTGGGGTCACTGCTTTTCCCAAAAATGATCCCCTCCCCTCACATCGGCATCTCTATCTTGCTGGCCAGCAAACGGGTCGGGTCGGTTCGAGTCGAGCATATTTTCGCAATAAAGTAGATCCCGCATTAATCCCAACGATTTTGTGCTCCGGGCATTGCGTGTGCTTTATGTGTCCGTACGTTCGTGTCGCTCTCTGTGTGTGTGCCAACTGTGCTTGTGTCTGTGTTAATCCTTAAACCGGCAGAGCTAAAGCTGCCCGCGTCGACGTCAGCGACTCTGCCAACTGCAGCCGAAAAAGGCCCAAAACGGCCCAAAACCATGCCATGCCATGAGTTGGAGTTTTCTCCTGAAGGGCAAGCTTGTTGGCGAAGGCGACGGGGTGGTGCAGGAGCTGGGGAACAGCGCCACACACAGCGCCAGCCACGCACAGTGACAGGCCCTGGCCCTACCCCTTCCCCTGTCACGCAGCCACTGGCACTGCCTTCCGCCTCTCGCTACGTGGATGAGTCGATGGCGACGGCTGCCGCTGCTGCTGCTGTTGGGAGATTAACTTTTTTCCATGCAAACACTGAAGGGGCGGGAAGAGAGGGGTGTGTGGGGTGTGGGGGGTGTGGCGGGGATTGTGGGGGAGTGGTTGGCGGTGGGGGCACTGGGCCTTTGCGTTTGGTGGCCGTGTGGGCGAGGGATTTAATTTCGTGCGGGATTATTATTTCGGATTTAACTCTTCGTTTTATGGATCGCTTGGTATTATAATGAACAGAGGCGTCGCTGGCTGGCTGGATTGCTGGCCGTCCATGGTTATGGCCAATGGGGGTAATCGAACAGATTCTAAATCTCAAATATCATCATTTATGGATATCTCTATTTAAATATTCACATTACAACAATCATTACCCATCCAGTTCTGTTCCTTTTCCATATAGTAGTGATCATTTGTATTCCAGTTTCCTAATTCTACATATATCTTAATCCATTCTCAAGACAATAATCACCCCCGTTGCGGAGGCCACTGCTCTATAACCCCCTTTGGCATTATAAACTCCGGTGTATTTTTATAACTAAAACCTTCGTATTGCCTGCGACAGCTACAGCCACAGCTACATCCGCAGCCCCAGCCCCAGCCCCAGTCCCATCCCCATCCTCAGCGACGGGAAACTGTGAACCCGAATCCATTATAGCTTAAGCTGTTGCCAACACCAACACCCGAGACACACACAGACACACCAACACACAAATGTATTTGTATCTGTGTGCAGGGAGAGAGAGCATTATCCCAAAACGAAATGACATCCCTTGGAAATTAATCCTTAATTCCATTCATTTCGTATAATCCCAGAGATATACTTTGATAAGCGTAATGCGAGGCCAGGACAGGGCTCAACGGCAGCGCGAACGGCACGGAGAGAGAGCAGCGCGCGAGAGAGATGGAAAGACACGGAGGGGGGTGGTGGCGAGGCGGCAAGAGAGAGCGCACAGTGTGTGTGTGTATGTGAGTGCTGAAAGAGAGAGAGAGAGAGCGCCCAGAGCCACATGTTGCTATCCATTTGTGTGCGTGCCTCGGTGGCCGTCTCTGTATCTGCATCTGTGTGTCGGCGAGAATGTTTATGTGTGTATCCGTGTGTCATGCCTTTGCATGGGGGCTCTCGCAGCTGAGTTTCGGTTTCGTTTTCAGTATCTTTCCAAACATGCTCGAAGAAGGTTTGTTACTCTGCTCTCTCTTGCGTCTCGAGTTTTCGGGTTCTCGGCTTCTTGTGTTTTATGTGTTCCGCGCCGGTTTCCGTTCTAGTATCTGTGTGTGTTTCTGTTTGGCCGTATTTATGCGTGATGGCCAGCAATCGGATTATGTTTGAGGATATGGATTATGTGTAGCATTGTGCATGAATGGTGGAGCGAGGGGGAGAGGGAGGGGGAAGCGGACAGTGCCTCTGAGTGAAGTGAATCCTTAAGCAACCATAACTCAAAGCAGTGCGTGTTGAATGGTGAATGATTATGAAGTAGAAGTAGAAGTAGAAGAAGGAGTAGGAGAAGGAGAAGGAGCTGGGCTCCCTGAGTGACCTACACCAAAGTGGGAGGAAGTGGCAGGGACATGTTGCAGCACTCATACAGCAAACAATGCAACGAGTTGTGGCAGACGACCCACCGAGTTCACTCCTGTTAACGCTCCGACAGCTGTCTCTGTGTGCGGCGTCTTGTTGAGTGTGGATGGGTCTGGTCTGGTCTGGTCTGGGTGTGTTGTTGCAGACGGGATTTGCCACACCACTGTCAAGTCGCATTTGTCAACAAAGGCAGTAGCACACAAGCACATACACAGAAACAGATGCAAACTCACACTGTGGCAGCCACACAAAGCGCTCAAATGAACTTAAAAAGCAGAGCGAAAGCTTTTAAATCTGTTGCTTTCGTGCAGGCTAATCCCTATGAAGTTCACTAGATTTTGTTTTGTTGTTGCCCCAGTGGAGCAGCAGTGGCAGACACCAGCTCAGCACACACACAAACACACCTACAGTAAGGTATAGAGAGAGGGATTTCGAGGGAATGAGAGCCAAACTAAAGCTGGCAAGGGAGATGGCAGCAACAACAATGCATGGGGCGCTTTGGCACTTAAACCGAACTGAGCCGTCAGGGGGGTGGGCTCATCCTCGCGCGCCGAGTGTGCACCTCCCACACACCCACCCACCCACTGTCCTCGGTGTTATCTTAAGCCGCGCTCAAACACCACCTGCCCCCGCGGCCACCAACGGCGGCAGCAGCAGCAGCAGGCGCAAGGACGAAGCTCTGAAAATAAAATAATGGCTGGGAAAGGATAAGTAAAAAACAGAGAAAGGACCCTGGACTATGGACTATGGACATGAGAGGATCATCTGCTTGAGTATGGCAATACCAATAGGAGGGTGCAGCGGAAGATTTGCATGAGTGCCTCACAATATGAATCCGCATGGATTGGGACTTTCCAGCTCTAATCTTTCAAAATCTCTTTCATTTGTCACTTAATAGAGGCCTCGAGCCTCAAATAATGATTGAAATTCTCCGATTAAATCGAGAGATTAAAATTCACCATCCTTTCAGGCATACTCGTATTAGTGGCCGCTCTGCCTGCTGCTCTGAAATATCCAATTATTTAACCCTTAATGCTCTTTAAGCATTCTCGTTAACAATTTGATAATCTGTTTTAACTCAACAAAGGAAAACCTTAGTTCTGTCTGGGATTAAAGTTCGAAAACACACCAGTTTTCCACCCTTCTGGGAAAGTACGGAACTATCGATGGTGCCCGTACGATGCACATGGGTGGTTATCAGCCGTTTCCCCCTTAGAGATTATTCAAACTTTTGGCTAATTTAATTATGTCATGTATTTTACGTTCATGGGCATTCCATCAATCCATTCCGATTCCCTTTGATGCATGGTAGCTGCAACATTTTTTCATTGACTCCACAGGCGGTTGTGTCTGTGTGTGTGTGCGTGTGTGGGCTGCAATCCTCGTAGATTTAACAGTAAAAGCACCCACCGTCCTTTCATGACACATGCTTCACCAATACTCATGCAAATGTGCTGGACACAGATACATACAGATACAGGAAAGCACAGCAGCAGCAGCAGAAAAAATGAACTCGCATTCCGCTGGCATTGGGCGAAATCGCAAAAAATTAGCAGTTAATCCCCTTAAATTGAATGCCGCAGATGGTGTTGCCTCTCCTCGTTGCTTTTGGATTTGTTGTAGTTGTAACTTCTGCGGATGGTGTTGGGTGCTGTGGGCTCGGTGCTGGTTGTTGGCGTTGGCTAGTGCGCTGATGTTGATGGCTGGGAGAGGCCGAAGAGTCGGTGGGGCAACCGGAAAGCAACAGGAACTGAGAATCGCTGTGAAGCGGAGTGGGAAAAGCTAACGCTAACCCCACCAATGTTGGGCATACAAAAAACAAATGTGTCTGTGTGAGTGAGTGAGTAAGTGTGTGTATGTGTGTGTGGCAATTAGCCCAGAGTTGCCACATAATACGCGGGGATAAATGTTTAAGATTTTAAGTTGACTCTCAGTGGCAGTGGGGTGGCCAGCAGAAACCGACTGGGAGAGAGCGAGACAGCACAACTTTTGTGGATTTGGCTTTGGTCTGTCTCTGTTGTTTTCTGCTTTCGGACTTAAGCTGTCAGCCGAGTGTATTAGTGCGCGTGTGTGTGTGTTTGCGGTTTGGCTTTTGTGGCCAAGGCTTAAGACCCGCTGCTCCCCTCCCCTCCATACCGCCACACACTGCACAGAGCAGCGGGTTGCCCCGTCCCTGTCCTCCGTCCCCCCAAACGCTCACTAATCCGCAACTAGTGAAGAAATCTGTTGAGAAATTCAAACTAATCCCGGCCAGAGTTCAGAGATCTTCGGAGAGCGAGAACGAGAACGAAAAAAGGCTTGAAAATAAGGGAGAAGAGGCAGGGGCAGGGGCAGGGTTAGGGGAATGGTAGGAGAATTATAATGGCACGAAGCAAATCCCCCTTCAAATTAAGCTCCTTGCCCTTCCATCCATTCCGCTCCCTGCCATGCCCTGCTCTGCCCTGACACTCCGTTCAATTGCCTGCGAGCTGAGGCTGCGCTTAATGCAAATACAATGCTACGCGCTCACCGCAGCCGGATCAAATTTCATCCTCCTCCGGCATTGGCATCAGCATCGGCACCGGCTTCGGAACCGAATGAAACCCCCACATCCCTCTCAGGCATTCAGTGCCAGGCAGTCGCAGACAAAGCCCAAATGCCAAAATACCAATGCGATGTGCCGCAGCATCGTCGACATCCTTTCCGCCTCCTGAGTAGGACATCGTCGTCGTCACTGTCGTCGTCTGTGGGCCACTAATAAACCAAGGAGTTCACCCGGCACCCTGCCACCTTCTACCACTGAAAAGCCGTTCATCTGGCAGCTCCTGCAGCTCCGTCTCCCCAACCATCTCGAGGTCCAGGTTTATAGTCCCCCCCCCCCCCCCCCCCCACTTCAGCAGTTCATTGGCAGCGGATTAAGCCGCTGCGCACTCGCAGAGGCAGTAGCAGACACAAAAGACTGAGTGGAGAGGAGAAGAGAACCTTTGCAGTTGGATCGATTTAAAATGATACGGGGCGAGAGGAATAATAAAACAAGTGAGGAACGAGGGACGAGCGGCGAGGAGAAAAATCAGTTCAGGGTATTAATAAGGCAACGGAACGGAATGGTTGCTGCTGGAGGTGACTGTTTGGGTGAGGGTGGTCCGGGGTTGAAGGGTAATATGCATAAGCACCATTAACTTGTACTTAAAACTGTGGCAGGTGGTTGAGCTGGTGGCGGGGTGGTGGGGTGGCGGGGTTGTGTTGAATCGAAGGAGAAGGGACACAACACACTCTGTCGTGTGCATGAAACTTAATTCACTGCGAGCTTCTTCAAGCGGATTATATTAATCAATGCCGTGATATATACTCTTACATATACTGATATGTATGTATATATAGACATATATGTTCACCATTCCGCGCCTGTCTTCCGCTGCTTCCTCTTCCTCGTTCGCCTTCAATTCGGGTTTAAGCTGGCGACCACCAGGCGTATACGTATTGGGTTTCCTCTACAAAATTACCATCTTGAAATGGCTTACAGAACTAAGCCAAGAGAAAAAGGGTGCATTTCTAACGAACAGAACAGTTGGGTGGGTTCAGGAAAGGCACAAAAAAAATCTTGTGTTTAAAAAAAATTCATAAATTACATCAGAATATCAGATTGTAATATTTGTTGACAACTGTGGACAAGTGGGTGTGGCACGATATTGACCTGCCATTAGTGCGAATATCCCGTTTAGAGCATCTCAGACTCTGATCGACTCTATCTCTATCTCAACTTCATTGAGTTTAATTGCGACAGTTGAAACGGATGCAAAGATTCCAATGAGAAACACATTAAAGTCACATTTAAATTCAAGTTTTGGAGTTGAGCCATTAATATTGTCATACTTATACATATGTATAGGATGATATACATACATGATGAATACATTGACAAATAAAACATACCAAAAAAATGTTGTTTTTAACACTTTAAGTACGATAAAACTAATTATTAATGAAAAGCTTCAACGTGTGTATGTGTGTATGTTGATTTGCTATGAAAACATTCAGCTTAATATTTTTACTATAGATCAAATATTTGCATATTAATGGTACAATTTTTAGAAGTGAAAACACTTTTACAATTTCCACTCTCGGTGCAACTCTATTGGTTTTTAATTCTAAGTGTAAATATTCGATTCTAAGCGCTTTCTCTGGTGTTATCTTGGAAAAACGAGGGTATCTGCAGTGCCCAACCTGCAGTCGTACGCTCTGTTTAAACTTTAAACCTTGTTCGAGTTCGTTTTTGCCTGCTTTAATTGAATCAATGGCCCAGATCGCATGTTGTGCTCCTTTTGCGGCAGCCAGAGTCAGAGCCAGAGCCAGGCCAGAGAGACTTTGTTTGGCTTTAAGCAGGAAGATTTAAACGTAATGCTAGCCGAGGCCGACCGAGCCTCTCGTCTGCATATTTATGTACGAGTATGAGTGTATGCCTATAATTCAGTCACACAGTCAAAGCGTCTTAAGCGCTAAGTAGAAGCAACGTAAATAAGTAATATTGATAACTAAAGTGATTAAGGTTGCCTTTGCCTTTTCCTTTGCTTTTGTCTGCCTCTGCGTCGGCCTCTGTGTGTGGCAAAGTCTGCTGGAACCTGGAACCTGAGTAGGGCTCGAGCACACACCCCTCATGGGGCAGTGGGTGGCCCGACTGGCCGACATGCCGACATACCGACTCTTGGCCAATTCAAAATGATTGAAACAAATGCAGCCGATTCTGGTTCTCGCATGCTTTTTCAACATTTTCTTTGGGGGGAGGGGCAGTCAATGACATTTTCTTATTATTTTCCACAATGCGGCTGTGATTAGGTTTGGTTCAAAGGTTTTCAGCTTGATTTTTGGCCAGAGCCAATGCCAGAGCCAATGCCAGAGCCAGGGGAACGCTCGCCCCGAGTCTATCTCGTCTGGGGTTGTGTTTGCAGACATTATCGACATTTAAATCCCTTATTTGTGTCTGCTTCTTCGGCGTGTCCGTCCCTGCTCCTTCGCCGCTGTCAGAGCACTTGATAGAATTTGACAAATTGAAAATCCCTTTTGCGGCGAGTGTGCACACATGGCTGCCTTATCCTGCAGCTCATAATTTTAATCCTTTTTCACAAACATTTTTGCTTATTTGCATTCCTGGCATATTAGAGTTCTGCTCCGTGAAATTCATGCGGTTCTTTCCATCTCCGTTCGAAACAGCTTTCATTACATTCTTTACGCCTTAATTATTCACTTCTTGAACTCTATTTAATCCACGTTCGAAAGCTACTTCAATGGCAATGGAAATGGCATTCCCACTTCAATAGCATAACTTTGCATTGGTTTGCCGCCCCCCAACCCCATTCCCAAACGTCCACCACTCGCCAGAGAGTCATTTGGCCGAAAAATACACATCATAATCCTTTTGTGAGGATTTGTCCCGGACCCTCTTCCGACGTCTCCTGTGCATTCAATTATCGTTTGCCTCGCAGTTGTCCATTGTCTCAGGGTCTCGGATCTCTGTCCTGTCCGCAAGTTGGCAAAACTAATGAAGTGCTGCATCTCCTTGAGCAGCCTGCTAATGCCACTAGAGTCCTTTCCTTGGCCATCTCCTGCTCCTGCTTTTCCTTTGCTCTCTGCCCTCTGCCTGTTCCTTGGACTCCATGGACTCATGGACTCTTGAACTGTCTTCAGCCACTTGGCCGCATGTATAAGCATGTTTTCTGGTTTGGTTCACAGACAAAGCTTAGAACCACTTAAGAAAATCCATTCACAACCTGAAACTAACTAGGACTCTAGTCCTATATCCTCCTCCCCTCTCTCTTTTCCTCTCCGGATGTGTATATGCATGTGTCTGTGTGTCCTGCAAAGATTGTCGAATTCGGTGTCCCTCCGTCTGAGGTTTCGTTTTTCGTGCTGGCAAAAGAAAACTCACCTGATGATGGTCCCAAATCAACATATGAAGCCAGCAACAAAAGGGATTAAGTCTAAGACACACACACATGCATGCCCACCTGTGCACGAAGGACATCACACACACACAGAGATGCCCCCAGCCCCAGCTCCTGCTCTCACTCCTGTTCTTGCATAGTTTTACATGTCTAAGGACAAAAAATGAATTTATTACGCAACAAAAACCAAACTTGAGACAATTCCAAAGGCTAACCCAAGAGGCCGATGCGATGCCAACTTAGCAGCTGAGCAGGCCGAAGGGGAAGGAGAGGGAGACAGTGTGGAGAAAGGGCAAGGGTTGGGTTTTGGTAAAGGATTCAAATAAATTACCGCTACGGGCCATACTTATTTCATTAGGATTATTTTTGACTAACATTTACGGCCCTCCCACACCCACACCCACACCCATTCACATTACCATTTCCCCAGTCGCAGGTCCCTTTGGGGCAGGTGTAGACGAGTTGGATAGTTAAAGAATTCCCAGATTTCCGGCCATATCCGACTGCACCGATTCCGAATGTGCGTCTTCTAATGCCGCTAATGAGGCTGAGGGATAAGAAATTGGACTCGGGTTTCGGATAGGAACGGTGGGAGGCCGCTAAACGCGAACAGCAGACGATAAAATGAAAGAAAATGCCTCGCGGCATTAATTATAATCCGCTTAAAAGTTTCAACATGTTTTTGCAGCCCCCAAAGCCCTATTGAAAAACCCAAATACAAATGCAAATACGACAGAAAAAAAAAGAGAACAAATCTCTGACTCAGAAGCCCCTACCATCGACAGAACTGCAGAGTGCAGAATATTCGCATATGCACAAGTGGAACTCAAAGTGCTGAAGAGCATTGACTTTGATTCGGAACAGAAGTGAGCAGCTTGCACTTTAGGGTGAAAGATCATTCAAAGGAACTTAATACAACTGAAGTTTGTGTGGAAGCAATGTATAATCCATCGCCCTGGAAGAGCGGGATTCTTTGTTGCTTCGTAAAAGGAGAACAGAGGCTTGACTCATTAACTGCTGGAGATGGATGGAGAAGCTTAAGAACTAAAGAAACGCGATAGCAGGCTGTTTGAACTAAAGTGTGTAATATTATTTATAGGGATTGCAATACTACATTGAAGGATTAAAGAAATAGAATTAACGAACAGTTCGGTAATGGTTTCGAAGAACTTATTTAGTTTTCCTGGGTATTCGTTTGTGCCATAATCGAAAACTCAGTGTTATTCTTCTGGCCGCTTTTTGTTGTTTATTTCTACGGCAAGGAATATACAAGGAAGGACCTCTGGCAGGAGACAAGTCGATTTTCATTTTATTGTCCTGCTTAATATGATTTTCTTTTGTAAATGCCAGGCCCCAGTGCGGCAAAGAGTGCAGGGGCAAGGACTAAGACAAGGATATGCTGGGTGCAAAGGTGTAAGATGAGGCTCCTTCGTGTTCTTTGTGAGTATCTGTGTGTGTGCGTGTCCGGGAAAGTTCTTAAGTCGCCCCAAATGCGGCTGAAGCTGCAAACAGAAAAAACAGAGAGACATAGGGTTGAAGGAAGCTGAAGGAAGCATTATAAATTAAAATGCACACATTAAAAATTCTACTAAAAAGAGTTTGCAATTAAGTAGGACTTAAGTTAAAGTGTAAATAAAAATTTACACACACAGACACCCACAGACACACACTTACGTGCCGGGACTCCTTGGGGAGCTGAGGGAAAAGGCTATGGAAATTTGTTTGCCGGCGCAGAGCGAATGGGAAAACTTGTGGCAATTTCCTTAAGACTATTGCTTAATTTCCGGTCACTCTTCCTTCCACAAACATACTCGGACCTAGGCCCTCTCCACCCCTCGCACACATGAGCAGAAGCCTACTTAAGACCCTTGAAATCCTTGTGATTTTTTGCACTGGTCAAGCAATGATAAGCAAATTTCCCAACAGTTCACTTGGCTTAAGACGAACCCTTCTACTCCTTCCTTTCCTGGGGACGCAACCCTTTCTTCCAGCCAGTGGTCACGTGTCCTTTCTGGTTGTTAAAACTTTTGCTCTGTTGAAATTGTAGTTTTCCTAAATACCCAAATCACTCAAAACTGATTTTAATAACTAAATTATGAATATGCCGCCTATAAATAAACAATCACACAATTTATTCCATCGAAAAAGTTCGGAAAACGACTATAAATATTTGCTACAAGGACGCTCCAATAATCCTTTGCAGTCATCTAAATATCTAGGAATTCTCCATTGTCCATCTATGTGCGTGTGTGTGTGTTTGTGTGCTTCGAAGGATTAAATCGTTTTGATGTCCTTGCTCGGGCAATTTATAATTATTTGTTTGCCCCGGCCTCTGTGGTCAGCCAATTGGTCAATTTCTTAGAAGAAAGTCGAGTGGATGGAAACTTGTCCATCCTCCCCGCACGCCCCGCCCCACTGCCTTCATGCACATGAGATATTTCTAGAAAGTTTTCAAGAGATTATAAGTCTTCAACAGGGCAGAGATGGAGATAGACAGAGAGAGAAAGAGAGGGAGAGGGGATGTGGGAGAGGCGCTCCCGGCGTTTACCTTCGTTCCCATTATCCTTGAGCTGGGAATTTTCCAATTTCAGTTGATTGCGATGACTTGATTATTTTGCTGCTGCTGCTGCTGCGGCGCCGGCTACTACCGTGAATGCAGGTTAATAAATCTGAAGCCGCGTGCCGGCAAGGGGGAGGGGAGGGACTTAAAGGCGGCGAGGAATGGTGGGGCGAGGCGGGATATCATCTTAGCCCTGGAAAGTAGAGTTCATTTGCAAATCGTTCGCCAGCTTAGCGTGGGGCGGTAGTCACAGCGCGATGGCAGGCTGTCTGCTGCCGCAAGATTTAATGCCCTCAAACGGTTCTTATTTTTTCATTCCACATTTAATTCAATTTGTTTTGGCCCTGACTGTCTCGATTACTTTTTTGTGTTCGTTCGCTGCTGCCATTGATAATGCTAATAAGGATAAGCCCTGTCTGCCATCGTTGGCCCGGGTGACTTAAAGCTGCCCTGCCCCTGGCCCCGGCCCCAGATCCTGTCCCGCTTTGTCGTTGAAATCGCAGGCGGAATGTTGCAACAATTAGTGGGTGTTCTATGGTTGGCTTTGGACTCCCCACCAACGAGCCACAGCCCCATACATATTGCTCGTGCATGCAGGTGATGCATGGAATCGGCTTTTGTTTCGGCCCCATCAAATCATGGCTCCATGGATAATGGATTTAATGAGTTTATTATTCGGTTGTCGGCCAGCACGCAGCGCTTCCACGTTCCGCATTCACTGCCCTAGCCAGGATACGCCCTGGATAGGCCTAGACTGCTGCCACTAATGACCATTCTGGTCAGGGGACTGCATAATTCCAAAGCCAATAGGAGGTGGAAATGAGGGAGAGGGGACTGCATTTGTTAGAGCCAAAAATTGAACGAGCATTTTGAGAAAATACGAATTTTATGCGAATTTGCAGCGCACCTAGATTGATTGATAGATGAGCGAGAAAGTACTTTTCAGTTTCTGAACTTAAGTTCATACCTCTCAATCGTACATCCATGGTAAATCCTTGGCTAAGGGAAATGAACACAATGGAGATATCCTAATCCAATTCGAAAATATTTTTGGTAATACTCGGTAATAGCTTTAAGCTTTGAATGGGCACCGACTGGCATGGACATGGATGCATTATAGTTGAATTCTTTATTCCTTTTCCACTCGCCTGTAAGCACTCGCACAGACACAGGCATACTGGCCCACACACAAACACGCTGGAGCACACACACAATTGATGTATTTATTTTTAATGCCCATGGCCCCCAATGAGGTTTTCATGGCAATTAAAAGATTTGCATGGCCCACACCCACACTCACACCCCGGCCAGCGTATGCGGCATGAAAATCGCACGTAATTGGGCTGAACTTTCGGTTGGTGGGTCTGAGGCCTCACCATGTCCCGTCCCTCACTGGCCCACTGCCGCCCCCAGGGGCTACCGGGAAACGCTGTGAGCTGTCGGTCCCCAGCAAATGCCAATCGTTCGCCAATCTCTGGCTGCTTACAATTTTTATAATTGGAATAATTAATAATACCATTATGTTTGTCGGACCTGGGGCGTTAAGCCTATTTAGTGTGTTCTCTACCCTTCCCGCCCACCATTCAACCCCTGGGAGTCGCCCCCATTAGTAGTGGCATTGCAAACATTTCGTAAGTTCTATTTGCTGAATTTTGATAAAAAAAAAAAAAGAACTGGTAAGCTTTTCATAATTGTTTGGCGTGAGAAGGAGCGGAGCGGTGCTTTTATTTTCAATTGAAAAACAAATGATGAATGAATTTAAAAAGTTTTTGAAAGGGTGAGGGGAATGCATTTTGAAGTCATCGTTCAGTAATGATGATATGTTTTGCATTATTGCATAAACAGCCCCTACCGCTGCACTTTAAGCGGCTGAAATCATTTGCGGCTAACCGAAACATGCAATAATTTATGTAAATACTTGTGCGGCCAATCTGCACATATAATGCACATATTGAATTTGTATTAATAGCTTATTTAATTTTAATTTGTCTATGGGTGCCCCTCGGAACTAGACTGAACTAAACCGATTATAAGCACTTCTAACGCGACCTCTCTCTCGCTCTCTCTTGCAGCCAAATCACTTCCACTCCATTGTGTGGTGGAGTCGGTGCACTCACTGCACGCCTCCCTCACCATCGACAGCCGGCAGCCCTGGAAGCGTCGGCCCAACATCGAGACAGACAGCTACGTGATCATAGCAGCGGCCACGCCCTGGAGCGAGATTGTCCAGACCGCCCTGCAGCGGCTGGGCTACTCCCAGGAGGTGGCCAACACAGCCAGAGGTGAGTGTTGCAAATGCTCCTTTCCTGGAGAGTTTTCTTAATCAATTCTCTCTCTTTTTGTGCTCCTTTGCAGGCTCCCTGATCATCAAGCACTGGAAGCCCATACCTCTGGAGCAGATATCGGACAATCCGGCGGTGCCGGTGAGCGACATTGTGGGAGAGCTGACATCCGTGATCACCCTGCGCATCGTGATCCTGCGGCCCAAGACCTCTCCCTTCGGCGAGATCAAGGACAAGCTGCTTAAGCTGCTCGTGTTGCAGTCGCACGCAGTGCTCCGTTCCACAGGCTGTCCTCTGGATGAGGTAAGTTCTATGGCAGTCTACTGCTGAGCCCGTCGCCCATCCCCGGTAACCAATTAGACATTCACTTTGAACTTTCACTGAAAATTTTGAACTAAGATGAGAAAATTCTATAATGATTCATAAGCGGTTTATGGAGTAGCTTCTCCTTCTCCCCACCTCTCTGATCCCTTCTTGGAGTTGCTACAACTTGTAGCAAAATATTTCTCTGGATGAGAGACCGGCTCCGTGGGGTAACTGTCGCTAATTTGCGTGATGTGAGCCTTGAACACACACACACACACATACACAGCAGAAAGTTTTGCATGTCCTGGAATATTAAACTCGTTGAAAATGTTTTGATAATGACTACAAAGAAATTTTGTTAAGCCGAGTTCATTTATCTGGTTCACTTAACTAATCCTTTTTCGAAATAGTTTTCGTTTTTAATCAGCTTTGCGAACATCTTTAGGCATGTGTGCATGTACGTATTCGTGTGTGTTTATCTGTGTGTATCTGTGTGTATCCCTATTGAAATCGGCTTAGAAGGCTTACTTGAAATTCCTGCCCTGGGATTGGGACTGGGACTGGGCAGCCCTCCCACATTGGTGCACTCACATGACCCACATTCATAGACAGAATAGATATCGGTGCATGGTGCTGCCATAAATCATCCGCTCGTTCAGTTAACAGCGCACTATCATCGCTCGCCGAACAACACGAAATCACGGCCAGAAATACCCTTCAATTGATATTGCGACTGACTGCTTTTATTGGCCTACCTGATTAATATTAGCAAAGCAAAGCAGGCCGAAGGCAGTTGTCGCCCCTCCTAATCACATGATAAGCATTTACCATAATTTCTACCCATTCGGTGTGTTGTCTGATAGCTCTTCCTAGCCCTGCTACTCTGCCTTTCCCACTCCCTCTCATTTCCCCCCTGCTGTGTTAAGGTTCTCCGGGTGTTCGTGTCCGTATAGGAGCTTTGTGGAACGGCGATATGAAAATCAATTCAATAATACCCCCCCACATAACGTAAGAAGCGTCAACCCATTTTATTTACAATTAGGTGTCTGCCTCACCCAACCGCCAACCGCCTACCGCCCCACCCCCTCCTGCTGACCCGGGTGCTCGTGTGTTTTGAGCAGCTTAAGTGATTTGGGGCGCCTCCTTAGCTGATAGCAGACCCAGAAGCAGAAGCAGAAGCACAACCAGAACCAGAACCACAAAAAAAGAACCACAACAGAGACGCAGACAGAGACATTATCTATTACCGTTGGCGCAACAGACAACAGACAAGAGACAAAGCAATATCTATGAGCATTTAATACGCGATACCCTAGAGGAGAAGCTATCCCCACCTTTGGCGAATGAGTTTCGATTCTATTTCTGTTTGTTAAATTCAGTTTTAATCGCCATAAGCTGATGTGTCGCTGCCTATCAGGGACTATCTATTTATCGCCTTCGATTCGTTGCCATGAGGATGAGGAGGAATGAGGCGAGTAATGTGCAAGGGGGAGGGGCACAATAGGCAACAGTCAGTTAATATCGCCATGGGTCGGTCGGGCGGTATCAGACCCGGGTTCTATATCGTAATAGGCAATTTCGGAGTCGCATTCGCCTTCGCTCCTTTATGGCTAAGTAAATCCGTGCACTTGAGGCAGTGCCTCCTCCCTCCTCCTCTGTCTGTGATTTTTATGACAGCCGCTTACTGGTTGGGTGGTTGACTGGCTGGTGGGTCTTAGTGCAGCTACTGTTGACAGTTGCTCATGTACAGCCCTCGTTCCATGCTCCAAGGTTCCATCGACTAATCCCCTGCATTTCGCTTTGGTTTTTCCCTTTTTTTTCGTTATCGATGACAGGTAACCCTCTCGCAGATCTGCCGCAGCTCGCACCAGAACACGTACGCCATGCCCGGCGGGGAGATGTCCGAGGATCTGCGCCGCAAGTTCGACCAGTGGTGGTCCAACCAGCTCTCGCCACAGGCGGCCATGGCGCCCAAGATGCTGCCCTTCATGACGGCTCCGTCGGCCGTACCCGTGCCCGTGCCCGGGGATATGGACTTCCCCGTTGGCTCGGCCATGGCTGCAGCGGCGGCGGCAGCAGCTGCCCATGCGGCTGTCGCTGGGGGGGCAGCTGTGAACAATCCTCTAGGATCGATGGGCAGTCGGGAGAGTCTGCTACTGGCAAACGAAGCCGCTGTTCACCATGCCACCGGAGGTCAGGCGGCGGCCGCGGGTCACCATAGTAGCATGCTGGTGCATCCTATGCATGCCGCGTCTATGCATCATCACCACCACCACGGAGCCACCCACGGTCACGGCCCACAGTATCCTAACCAGAAGACACGCATGCGCACCAGCTTCGACCCGGAGATGGAGCTGCCCAAACTGCAGAAGTGGTTCCAGGAGAATCCCCATCCCTCGCGCCAGCAGATCCAGACCTATGTGGTGCAGCTGAATACCTTGGAGTCGCGCCGCGGTCGCAAGCCGCTCGACGTCAACAACGTTGTGTACTGGTTCAAGAACGCACGGGCTGCCCAGAAGCGGGCTGAGATGCGGGGCGGGAGTCTGGGCAGTGCCATGAGCGCTCTGGGTCACGCCGCCATGAACGGCTACCTCAGCCAGCACGCCCCTCTTGGCCAGAATTCGAGCAGCAGTGCCGGCAGCCAGCCGATGAGCATGGGGAATCTTTCCATGACGCACGATTATTTAAAGAGCCCCATGAGCCTGAAATCGGAGGACATCGACACCATGTCGCAGCACTCCGACGAGATGGAGGAGGAGCCAAGTCGCCCCAACACGCCCCAGTTGCCGCTCTCACTCACCACCCACGAGCGCAACCGCAGCTCGCCCCTGATGGACCAGGACGAGGAGGAGGAGGAGGATCAGGGGGATCAGCAGCAGCAGCAGCCACAGCGTGTAAAGAGCGCCGGCAGCGATGTGATTAACGGCAATCTGAGAGAGACCGAGGAGGAGCGCCAGGAGAAGGCCAGTGACGTCCAAGACAACGAGAAGGAAAGCGCACACAACGTGGAGGAGGTGCCCCATTCAGAGGCCGAACCTCTGGTGGATGCCGCCTCCAGCCTAAACAACAACAACAACAGCAGCAGCCACTCGCACATCGAGCACGAGCACGAGGTCGTGAGCTCCACGCCAAAGCGCACCATTCCTAAGGAGGAGGAGGACGACCTGGACATGGACGATGACGAGGAGGACAACGAGAATGACGTGAGTCACCTGGATGAGTTCCGCTCGCCCTCGCCAGACCTCTCTGGTGCCGTGGCGCCGCACAAGGACCAGCTGCCCTTTCCCATGGTTCCCAATTCGATGTTCTCGCAATCCTTCATGTACATGAGCCACTACATCCCGGCCTTTGGACAGGCGGCCGCGGCCCATCCGCACCATCATGCCGCTGCTGCGGCCGCTGCCGCCGGGATCCAGCCGAACGCCCTGATGGGGGGCGGCGGCGGACTCAACCTGTCGAGCATCTCGAACGAGGAGCGCCGGAAGCGGAATCGCACCTTCATCGACCCGGTCACGGAGGTGCCCAAGCTGGAGCAATGGTTCGCCATGAACACGCATCCCTCGCACAATCTGATCCTCAAGTATACGGAGGACCTGAACACCATGCCCTATAGGTGAGCTCCCCCATCCAAAGTAATCCTGTAATCCCTGTCAGTATCTTCGGCTAACTCCTCTGTTTCTCTGGTTTGATCTGCTCCTTTCAGGCAAAAGTTCCCGCGTCTGGAGAGCAAAAATGTGCAGTTCTGGTTCAAGAACCGTCGGGCCAAGTGCAAGCGCCTCAAGATGTCCCTGTACGACAACAACCAGTGCGGACAGATGGGAGGCCTGAGCTCCTTTGTGCCCAAGTACGAGGAGCGGGATTGATTCAAATAAATCCAAAGTAGCCGAAGCATTTCTTCCTTGTAAATACTTGAGCGAGACACATACCACACACATACTACGCTGGCGCAGGAGTTATGGAAAAAACACTATACCATATATACTATATAAACTAATAAATAATCCCTAGTTTAGTCCACTCTAAGTATTATTAGACGGAAGGAACTAACCCAGTTACAAGTTACCAGTATGCGAAACAGATAGCGAAAATTAGAGCAAATAGATCATGTATAACTAATTTATAACCAGATAGACTTGAGCCCTATCAAATATATATAGCACTCTCCTCCACTTCTACTTCTACTTCTATCTATGTATCTATTTAGTTCTTAGAAATTCGATAGAGAGGGGCAGACAGAGCGGCAGCCCATTAAGAATAAGCAAACCAAAGAAAGAAAACTTTTTCGAGAGTCGTTGTCGTAGTCTACGATCTGCGATCTGTATATAATGTATGTTATTCTAGGTACGTATTCTTTGAGCATTGTGAATTTTGTTTTGGCCTAGTTGCA